>NW_020289943.1:2672971-3228668 GCF_003144205.1 Meira miltonrushii | reverse complement strand
GTGCCTATTAGGGGTTCCCCCTAATAGGCAAAGCCTGTGCGCTACGCGCACGCGCTTTCGATTCACCCTGTAATCGACTCGTTGGGTGCCGGGTACATCTCTAGCCTTGCATGAATGGTACATTACGCCTCTACGGCCATCCTTTGAATTCTTCCGAAGACGCCCGTTTCAACTTTTTGCACCCTTTGGATCACCGCTTTTGTGATTGTAAAAGTTATCGGGTAAAGAAATAGGGTCCATAAGAATCACTTCTTCCAATTGATTCTCTCATACCCGCAACCACCACCACCACCTTTATACCTCTTTTCCTTACAAAGATGTTGCGTGTTCAACGCCCTCTTCATCTTTCTTCGATCAAATCATTGCGATCGCAAGTGAATGGCAAGAGCATCGTTCGTCATGCCAGTTCAGGTCCTGCTCCTAAAGCAAGTGGCACTTCTCGTAATGTATTCATCTTTGGTACAGCTGCTGCCGTTCTTGTAGCAGGTGGTTATACACTGACAAGATCACAATTGCAAGCAGAAAATGTGGAAACAGTCTTGGGTGATGTTCGTCCACATCCATTATGGTCACCACCTACTCGAGCACAAATGATTGCAGCTCTTAAAGAATCAAGCGGAAAAAGTTTACGTCCTCAAGCCAGTAGAATTTATGAAGACAACACAAGTTTGGAAAAGTTACAAGTTGATGCAAAGTCCAGTACACCTTCTCCTTCTGCAAGAGCAAATGCAGAAGGCGAAATCGTAATGCGTGATGGGGATGAAGAAGGTGAAGGCTTTGATCTCTTGATCGTTGGTGGTGGTGCAACCGGAACGGGTGTGGCTGTTGACGCCGCCACTCGTGGATTATCGGTTGCAATGGTGGAGAGAGATGACTTTGGTGCCGGAACTTCTTCAAAATCAACAAAATTGATCCATGGTGGTGTTCGTTATTTGCAAAAAGCCGTTTTCGAGCTCGATTATGATCAATACAAAATGGTCAGAGAAGCACTTCATGAACGTAAAACATTCTTGCACATCGCACCTTACCTAAGTGAACATTTGCCCATCATGTTGCCCGTCTACCGTTATTGGCAAATTCCTTACTACTTTGCCGGTACAAAGATGTATGACATGTTGGCAGGATCCGAAAATATGGAATCTTCTTACTTCTTAGGGCGTGGTAAAGCAATCGAAGCCTTCCCAATGCTCAAAGCAAGTGGTTTGACCGGTGCAGTGGTATACTACGATGGTCAGCATAACGACACCAGAATGAACATCGCTTTGGCTTTGACTGCTGTGCACCATGGTGCAGTTGTTGCGAATCACACGTCCGTCGTCTCTCTACACAAGAAGGCTGTTCCTGGCAAGGTTGATCAGATTTGTGGTGCACGTCTAAAGGATGAACTTACAGGAGAAGAATGGGACGTTCGTTGCAAGGGTGTGATCAATGCAACAGGTCCATTCAGCGATGCTATCCGAAAGATGGACGTTCCTACCGCACAAGAAATCGTTGCTCCTTCCTCTGGTGTTCACATCACTTTACCCGGCTATTACTCTCCAAGAGATATGGGCTTAATCGATCCTCAAACTTCTGATGGTCGTGTGATCTTCTTCTTGCCTTGGCAAGGAAACACAATCGCTGGTACAACCGATACAGCTGCCCCAGTTGAAGCTCACCCCAAGCCCAAGGAAGAAGAAATTCAATGGATCTTGGATGAAGTTCGCAATTATTTGAGTCCTGATATCAAGGTTCGTCGCGGAGATGTGTTGAGTGCTTGGAGTGGATTGCGTCCTCTGGTGAAGGACCCCGCAGCGAAGGATACGCAAAGCTTGGTCCGTAATCATATGATCAACGTGAGCGAATCCGGTTTGCTAACGATCGCAGGTGGAAAGTGGACAACATATCGTGAAATGGCAGAACAAACGGTCGACAAAGCAATTGAATCATTTGATTTGAAACCTATGCGTGGATGTGTGACCAAACAAACACGTTTGTTGGGAAGTCATGGATGGAGTAAAACAATGTACGTCAAGCTTTTGCAACGTTTCGGTTTGGATACAGATGTGGCTAAGCATCTTTCGCACACGTATGGTGATCGTGCTTGGAGTGTTTGTTCGATCGCTGAATCTACTGGCGCTCGTTGGCCAGTACACGGTAAACGTATCGATCCCCTTTATCCATACATCGAAGCAGAAATCCGTTATGCTTGCCGTGCCGAATACGCTGCCAGCGTCCCAGACTTCATCGCTCGCCGTACTCGTTTGAGTTTCTTGAACGTGGAAGCAACGGTTGAAGCATTACCAAGAGTGATTGAACTCATGTCAGAAGAGTTGGGTTGGGATAAGGCACGCAGAGATTCAGAATTCACGAATGCAATTGACTTCTTAGGAAGTATGGGTTTGCAACCTGCAAGATTACAACAATTAAGTCAAACAACACTTGATGAAACCATTGAAACACTTAAAGAGAAAGGAACAGTGACTGCTGGAATACCATACATGGGCAAAGCAGCCGTCTCAGGACAAGATATCAATGCAACGATTGTCTCACGAGCTCAATTCACAAGTGATGAGATGATTCAACTACGTAAGAGATTTGATCAAATGGACACAAACGCAGACGGAAAAGTTGACACGAAAGATTTACAAGAAGTCTTGCAAAGATTAGGATATCACAATGTTGACGAAAGAACGGTTAACGGAATCATTTCGGAAGTGGATGTGAATAAATCAAACGCATTGCATTTCGAAGATTTCCTAGACGTTTGTGCAACATTGAAAGATGTCAGATTGGAAAATGCTTTCACAGATATCGTTCGTGAAGTTGAAGAAGCAACTGGCTCAAAGACTATCCTTGGCGATTCTATTGGACCTGCAGCTCGCGAACAATCTGCCCGTCGTGATGAACGTCGTAAAGTTCCTGCCGAACGTTCAGGCGGTGGCTGGTAATCTCTCAGCAGAAACAATTTCTCCATACATACCCTAATCATAGACTTACTCCATTCTCTCCTTCCGCCCTACTGTACAAAAGTATTCCTCTTTGCAATCTCTCCATCGTGCTTATTTTGCTGGATCTATATATTACGATATTTTAAACCTTTTTAATCTTCGATCGGCAGAAGAAATGCAATATTATGAAACAATAATTGAGGCTTTGTGATTGTATTGAATAGAGTACAGACGTGATTTGCGTAATAATACAAGATTGATGCAAAGTGCTCTTTACTCTTCTTCCCATGTCCCTCTGGCTTTCTCTTCGCTCATTGCTTGCCATGCTTGTGCGAACAGATCATCTTCTTCGTCACGTTTCTTCTTTCGTTCTTCTGTTTGTTGACGCTTATGTGCTCTTGTGAGTACGTCCTCCTCATTGTCCGCATGATCATCTTCGCTTGTCGTATCATCACTCATGCTCACATCCCCTTCACTGTCAAATTGAAGATGACTTTGTGTTTTACGTGAAGCAGATTTGATCAATCCGGCAAGATTGGTAGATGTTCCACTTCCAAGTTCATCCGTCAAATCATCTTGATCGATAGGCAAGTCTATCTGAATTCGTTGAGGTAAATTTGCAATAGAATTTGTTGGAGTTGTATCAGCATCAGTTGCACGTTCACGAATTTGTAAAGAATCAATCAAATCCAAGAATCCTTCTGCCGTTCCTTTTGTATCCGCACGACGTTTTGCATGATCGCGTGCAACGATTGTGGCTTGACCGGATAAGACGTCATTACAATTCTCCGATTGAGAGAGTGCAGGCGAAGTTGGTGTGGGCAGGACTGGCGACATGATCTTATCGGGTTTGGGAGAATTGGTCTGCTTTGCGGCGTCTTCATCGTCCGACAATCGATCCACTTCTCCTTTGTCCTCTAAATCTTCCAACAATTCAATTTCCGTCCAATGTTCTTCGTCCATCACACGTTCCCATTTTCCTCCTTCTTCTACTTCATTTCCCAATCCATGATGATCTTTTAATCCACTTCCAAACATTTCATCACTGATTTCTTTTTGTATTTTCCGAGTTGATTCTCCATTGTTCAATACCCAACGTGAAACCCATTCTCCTCTTCGCCAACATGCATTACTGCAAAATGAATTTTGACCGCCTGCGTCGTCCCTTTCATCACGTTCCATCGTTCGTCTGCTTAATGAGATTCGATAACGTGGTGCATCGAGCGGTAAAGCTGAATTGCGTTGTGAGAGATGCGGCTTTTTTGGCTTTTTATCACAGGTCGGATAAGCACATTTGTGTGCCAGATGACGTTCTTGTAAGATTTGTAACCAATCCGGTAAAGAGACTTGAGTGAGTGCTCTTTTCAGCATATTTCTTTCCAATTGCGATCCGGAAGCTATTAACATGTGTTGCCACATGAACACTTTTGCTTCTTTTTGTCTTCTTTCTTGAAAGCTTTCCGCTAGTAATTTTACATCGGACATTTGAACGGAAGAAGATGGTAAATATTGATTTCGATCTTGTTCATTCATTGCCCATTTTGATGGACCTGCTTGATTTGAAGCATGAATTGCAGCTCTTGGATTTGCTGCCATTTGTTTAAGTTCATCGGGAGGTAATTGAACCAATAAATTTGCGTGTGCTTGTGGCATTCTACCTCTTGATGTCATTGTTGTTATTGTGCCATTGGCTTTTGGCCTTTCGTATGAATGTTGTCCTGTGTTCATTTTGAATATACATATGTGTGAAAGTATGAATGCGTGTATGTAATGAAAGGTTTAGTTGATGGAAGAGAAGCAAAAGTGTGTGTGTGTGTAAGAGTTGTTCAAAACAATAAAACCCTTGCTCGGATCATCATTCCAGGGCGGCAATGATAATTTATGAATATTTAAAGTAAGTGTGGAGTACACGCAGGCAAAAGAGCAACAAAAAGCTTAAAAGTGACAGACTAAGCTCACCCGCACGTGGAATGAGTGGGTGACCTTTCTCACTACCCGTCCTTGGCATTTCTCTTGGGCTGTGCATTTATCAATATATGCTCCACACTTACAGCATACGACACTTTCATTCATCTTCACAGCCATCACCGCATTGCATCAAGGTATATTCTCAAGATGGCTCCATACAATCCTATGAAGAAGCACATGGACAAATTGGATGAATGGGGTTCGGATCATATGAAAAAGTTTAATACTCAACGTGATGCTGGAAGTGGCGCTTCTTTTTCGGATAAATTAAAGATTGCTAGGGGAAAAGATGATAGGTGGGAACGTACTAGAAAGCCAACCGAAACAGCAGATGGAGAAAGAATTGTTCCAGAGAGAGCTGCTCGGCTACCACCAGCTCCAACAAACACTTTTGCTGCAGCTCGTTCTTCAGCCGTTCCACCTCCGCCTCCTCAAAGAAGTGGCAGTGGTGCACCTCCTGCTCCGCCTAGTCGTACGGCTAACAGCACAAGCGCCGCACCACCACCAACGCTACCAAGACGGATGGACAACGAAGCTGGAACGAGTAATCCTCCACCTCCCTATCCTGCTGCTCCACCTGCTGCGCCTTCAAGAGGTTTGAATCAAAGTAACATGGTAACGGGATCAGATCATATTGAATTCTCTAAATTCGGACCGGAAGACAAAGAGGCATTCTTTGATTTGCTAGATGAGTACTTTGCCCAACGATTGAATGTTTCTTCCGGTAAATTATCATCATCTGCTGCTCGTGTCAAATCAATTGCTTCGGCTGACGTCGTCACTACCTCTCCTTCTGCTGCTGCCACACAAAAGGCTATTAGACGAGATCCACCAAAACCTTCCGGATCTGGAGCGAAGTCTACTTTGGGAAAAACAACAGCAACTCCACCTGCGATACCAAAAAATGCAACCAATACCTGGTCATACCCCAAATTGACTGCGTCCAACCATCCTTATTCTGAAACGTGCAAAGCACTTAGCTGTGCTTCATTTATGGTTTATAGAGATTCTTATCCGGAATGGTCAGGAAGTAAGCCTTGGTTCGCACAACCTAATCCTATGCCAACATCCTTGAAAGGAAGACGAGATATCGCATGGTCTTCTTCAAGTATGTACAGAGGACAAGATCATACATTGATGGGTGCTTCTTTGTTTGAAGATCTGAGCTGCCTTTGGTGGAGGATACAATGGAAAGGCAATGCACCTGCTGCTACTGCTCAAGTAGATTGTGCATATCGTGAACCACCAAAAGCCTTTGATGATGAAGGCAGATTGGTTGAGGCAAGTCGTGGATTTGGAGATTGGATCGCAGGATTCGCAGAACAGAGTGAAGCCAATAGACAGCCTGTCGGAGATGGAGAATGCTGGACGTTGGCTGCAGAAGCGATCAAGTATACCAACAATACAGCCCAATTGACACCTGATAATCGTTTGGTGACCTCAATTGGACGTACACATGGTCATTTGATCTATGCGGCAAAAGCGGAAAAGGGCAAAGGTCAATGTGGAAGGTGGAGAGGAGGTGATCGGATAAGGAACAATTGGGGCGGTATTCGACGTGGAGATATCATTGAATGGAAGACGGCTCGATGCAGCGAAGCAGGTGCACCAAAAGGAAGTTATATGACCTTGGGTGCACCAGAACATACTGCTGTCATCATCTCCAACTCACCTGTTCCGGATCGTTTAAGTCAAAAGCAAGGAGGAAGTAGCGCAAACAAAGAAGATACCCATTACAGCATCCTAGGTGTAAAGCCGACAGCGACACAAGCTGAAATTCGTTCCGCTTATCTAGCTGGTGCACGCAAACATCATCCTGATCGACACGCCGGAGCAGGAAGTCAAGATGACGAACATATTCAAAGACTGAATGAAGCCCATGCGACCTTGACTGATGCCCGCTTACGGGAAGCATACGATAGAGATCTACAAAATGGAAGGGCAAACAAAGCCACTCGATCGAATCAAAGTAGAATATCTGCAACTGTTGATTTAGATTCGATGGAAACGGTTGAAGAGAGTGAAATCTTGACATTCTTTCATCCTTGTAGATGTGGTAATGGATTTTATGTAGATGAAAATCAACTTCAACAATCTTCTGCTCCTATTATTGGATGTTCAGGTTGTAGTGAACAAATCAAGATTGTTGCTGATCCTTCATCAGTGACACAAGAAACAGAAGAGGACGCGGAAGAGGATGAAGATCAACCGGAGTTGGCGCCCTGGGAGCTAGGAACGATTACGACCATCGAACAAAGTGCAGGTAAAAATCCAACAAGGCGAACGTACAATTTAGCAGCCGACAGTTTTACAGAAGGCGAAATTTGGATCTATAGACCGATATGGGAAAAGGAGTATTTAGGCGGTGCTGTTCAACCTGGATGGCCACCTGCTTTGCCTAATTGGCAATCATTGACGTAATTGCTGTGTGACATGCTCATATATATTGTTTGTATCTTGTATTCGTATCATGATGAGATAAATTGAAGATTGATTCCAAGCTTGAGCGCGGCAGATAAGAAGTGTCGGACCGGTGTACATACAAGGCTTAGCTAGCGTGTAAAGAATGGAAAAAGATCTTGATCCGAACAACGAAGATGTCAAGAATACGAAATGGTGTGGGACTGTTGAGTCGGCATAGATGGGGCTTACTTCAACCGTACGGCTGCTCTACATTGACGCTCCAGCCAAGAAATTCATTCTCCACCGGTAGAATAACAAAGTCAGCCAATTCAATTCCTCAATTGACCTTGTATACCGGTACAGATTGTCAATTATGCGATGTAGCCAAGGAAGTCTTAGACAAGATTGCAAAAGAGGTAAGCGCTTTACCTAGAGATTGCATGCTAAAAGAAATCTAACATTGCTCCAATTGTCGCTGTCAGACACCATTTGATCTGCATCTCTATAATATTCGTGATAATTCTTTGCCTGACATCCAAAAGTGGAGAAGGGCATATCAATACGGTAAGTGAGACTAAGCTTAACTTCTGATAATATTCGACTGCTTAGGCTTTTGCTGCATCCTTAGATATACCGGTCCTACACTTGAATGGCAAAGGTGAGGATGACTAGACTATTAAGAAGTATGCTTGTTCTAACATCTTCACACCATATCACAGAGATTGCACGACATAGACTTAATAAGGAAAGTGTTTTAGATCAAATAAAGCAAGCTACCAATCAAAGCTCAAACGAAAAATAGTTCTGGATCTCATAAGTCCAGAGTGATGTATTTATATTAGATCTTGAATTTATCATACAGTATGGTGTACAACCCTTGAAACCTCGCATTATTCAAACAGCACCTGCCGGTGTAACATGACGTACCTTTCTTGCTATCCAAAATTCAGGTGCATAATCATATGTCAACATCGAATATGGATTACCCGTATACGGTTGAGGTTTCATCGTACGTTGTTCCTCAATCACGAATCCCATCAATTCGATCAATCCAATCGCTTCCTCCAAGGTTAATTCGATACTAATTTCTCCATTTGTTGCACCTTCGAAATGCCACAATAGCGGTCCGATATTAACCCAAACGCCATCAATTGGTAAAACATGATTGATCACTTCCAAATAACGTGCAAAATTACGTGCAGTATCGATGAAGAAACATGTTGCAATCGAATGCCATGCACCACGTTCTTGTTCTTTTGAATACACTTCAACAAACTCTCCTGCAACCATTGAAAAGTCAATATGGGAGGGCAAATCAGTCGGGTTGATATCGGGAATCTTGATCGCACGTAACATATCCGTTGCCGTTCTCCAATTGGAAGAAGAATGAATGAACGGATAAAGAACGTGTTGATTTGTCGAAATAGTCTTATTGAGAATAAAGTGTGATGCCAATAACATGAAAAAGCTAAATTCGTTCCCTTGACAGCTAAAACCTTGCCATGCAATCTCAAAAGCAAGTCTACCCAAACCTGCACCAGGAACCAAGACCCGTATCTGTGCACGTTGGGCAGACGGAATGTGTGCAAATCGCTTTTCCAATGCTTCCAAAATGGGATCATAGGCCGCTTCACGTTCTGAAGCACCTTCTTCACTCCAATCACGAACGAATTGTTTTAACGTGCTTCGAACTTTGTCAACGTCATGACTCGACACCGGCTTCTCCTTCCCTGCTTCTTTGGAGGATGATGTTGTACTTTTCGATCCAGACGTTCCACGGCGATCTTTACCACTACTTCCACTGCCGCTCGACTCGTTTTGATCTGCTTCTACTGTTGTCTTTTGAGTTGTTGCTCCTGCTGTGCTGTCTGTTCTGGCCTCGCCCTTGCTCAACTCTTCTGCTTCGCCCAAGAATCCTTTTGAATCGGAAACGATTTGCGATAAAAAGTCTGCATTTCTACGTATCCGATCATCGATTTCGTCCAATCTGGCTTTGAATCCTCTGCCACCTGCGATGATAGAATGTTCTTCATTTGCAGATCCTTCGCTTTCCAGTAGCGGCCCCGGAAGTGTTGGTCCCAAAGACGAGAACAATAATCGATGTGATCGAGGTAGAGCATAGAGTGATTTCCTTCTCGCACTGTTTGCTGCTAAGGAATAAACGAGATAAGTATCAAACGCTCTTAACACACCTTCAAAATGTGCACGTTCTTTATCCTGATCTTCTTCTGAGCTTGAAGTATTTGAGTTTGTATGCGTTTCTTCCTCCTCCCGCTTCTCAGATTGAGCCGGTAACTTTTGCTGTTCGTCTGTCATCTTTGCATCATTTATCCTTCCACGTACCGGTCTTCCTCGAGAGATTGCTTTACTCCACTCTTCCGGTTCAGCACTCAATGCACGTCTATATCGATGCGAATTCAAATCACCCGAATCATACGAAGATGCAGAAGATGTAGAAGCAGTCGAGGAGTTTGAGGTCCTCCTATCAGAACGAGAAGTTGATCGATATGCAGTAGCACTTGTCGTTGCAGCAGCAGAATCTTCTTTTGCGTTTCTCGGATATGGAAACCAAGGCCTTTTCTCGTATACAGATGATGAAGGCACACCTGTTGGCACAGCAGTTGTCTGGGATACCGCTCTCCAGCTGCTTGTCGGATTAGGATCGTTTGGCGTTGGAGTTTTCGATCGTGCCGGACGTCTTGATGTTCCTAATGGTCTAATCGGTCTTGCTTCCCTCGTTCTTGCTTCTTCTGATTGATTCCTCCCCGCACCTTCTCCTCTTTCCCTATGGTCATCATTACGATCATCAGATGAAGATGGTCGAGAATTCATAGTACGCAAGGGCGGCGGATAGTGAAAGAATTGGAGGAATGAGTTGCATTAGCATACAATGACCATTTTGTTTGGTTGTTGTGTGAAAGCAGTAACATCTCCATGGTAATACGGATGAAACGGATTATTGTCCATTTGCAACAGCATTAAAATACTCACCTTTTTGAGTCGGGAATAGGGCAAATGCCGTTATCAATTGGAAAAAGACAAAAGTCAAGTGAGAAGGAATCATGTGTAAAATGCAGGGAAAGCTTTAATTGCCGCTAATTGTTAAAGAATTTACACTGAAATTACGCCCCACTACGATTCAAAGATAAGAGATTGCAGCCGCTCACGTAAGCAAAAGTCCATTGCCAAGAAGGGGTTCAAACACACAAATTGTCAATATTCTTTAATGATGATGATTATATTCCGATTTAATTACATTTATCATTCATGAAACGATGGGATTCCTAGAAACATCGAAAGTGATTCCTTTTTGCACCTTTCCTCCAATTTCTTTAGCTGTGATTGTTCCATCTTCATTTCCAAAATAAGCTGCTTGACACATGTTCGTAAATAATCCAACTTCGATCACACCTGTCAAAAGTTTGATCGTCTTGAGTAATTCATCAGGTTGCTTCATAAACTTTTCATCAAATTGTGCATCGATCACAAAGTTACCGTTATCCGTTACCACTGGTCCAGCTTTGGCTTTTCCCATTCGAAGAGCGGCATTTGTGCTTCCCAATTTAACCAATTGTCTTTGTACTTTACTCCATGCAAATTCTGCTACTTCGATTGGAACACCTTGTTTCCATCCTTGACCGAGGATTTCACCATTTTTACGGAAATCTGCTACGATGATGAAAGTCTTTGCTGCTTCTGCTAATACTTTTTCACGTAATTGACATGCACCGCCTCCTTTGATTGCGTTCAAGTTGGAATCCACATCATCGGCTCCGTCAATTGTTACATCAATTTCAGGAAATGAATCCACATCACCCAATTTTAAACCATTTTTAACAATAAGTTCTTTTGATTGAAAGCCAGTTGGAACGAACCATCGATTTGTGTTAACTTTTGGACCTTGCTGTACAATCCTTTCTACTACATAAGGAACAGTAGATCCCGATCCGATTCCGATGATTTGATGTTCAGGTTTAACATGATTATCCACTGCAGCATAAGCAGCCGCTCTTTTTGCAGCTTCAACACCTTGTAAAGCGTTCAATTGTAGTGGTGCAGCAGCCATTGCGGTTGTATGTGATCTGAATTGTAAAGCGGGAATGAATGTTTTGTTTGATGTCTTTATTGCTGATCTAGAAGTGTGAATAAGTGATCGAAGCATATGTTGCTCGTGTTGGAAGTTCTTGATGATCAAAATCAGCATGTGACTTCAATTGTGTGGAGCTTAAGGGCGGCATGTGTCTGTGTGGGCCCGTGCCTGTTCTTGGTTCGTCTTAATTCCGAAGAGTGTGATCGAGAAAAGTGGAGATTGAATGATACTGTTAAAGTGCCTTAGCAGCCATCGGGAATTGAGTTTAAAGCGTGAAACTTCTAGCGGCGCACGGTTGCGACAAGTAAGCACAAGCACAAGCAAAGCACCACACACACGCACGCAATTCATAAGTAGATGCACCACTTCATTGTTTGGATATTAAAAGACTTCAAGACTGAATTACACGCCACATCATTCTTGCTTCCTAACTATCATCTTACTGCTAGATAATAATCAATCATAATGGCCGCCGCAAACGAACACACTCTTCCTCAATTGCCATATGCATACAATGCATTGGAGCCTGCCATCAGTGCTCAAATTATGGAAATCCATCATTCAAAGCATCATCAAGCTTACGTCAACGGTTTAAATGCCGCCGAAAAGGCATACGCTCAAGCAGCTCAATCAGCTGACGTTCGTAAACAAATCGAATTGCAATCAGCCATCAAATTCAACGGTGGTGGTCATTTGAACCACTCCTTGTTCTGGAAAAATTTGGCACCTCAAAAAGAAGGTGGAGGTCAATTGAAAGACGGACCTTTGAAACAAGCAATCGATAAAGATTTTGGCGGATTGGACAAACTCAAAGAACACTTTAACAAAACTACAGCTGCCATCCAAGGATCCGGTTGGGGCTGGGTCGGTTATAACTCTTTCAACCAACGTTTGGAAGTCGTCACCGCAAAGGATCAAGACCCACTCACATCCCATTACCCAATCATTGGTGTAGATGTTTGGGAACATGCATACTACTTGCAATACCAAAACTTGCGCCCTAAATACCTTGAGGCTATCTGGTCCGTTGTCAACTTCCAAGAAGCCGAAAAACGTTTCCAAGAAGCTCAAAAGAAAGCTCAACTTTGACTCGTTGAGAATCAGAAAGCTAAAATTTGAACACATGTAGGGTTAAAAGAATGAAATGAGATTGAATTGCGAAATAATAGTATGTCTACATTTCTTCAACCAAATCATCGTCGATCTTACCGAAAATTCACTTGCCAGTTGTTGAATCGGATGAGAAGTCGTTGAATCGGATAAAGATTTTTCGACGTTTTAGGGTGTTCTGTCCCATCATATTCTCGATTAAAGTCTTAGCAATATTCCTCATTTGTTTTGCATCATGATCGGGTGTCACTTTGAACGATTTAGGAGAATACGGTTCCAGAATCACTTTGTTTTTGTACATCTCCACCAACGTTTTCAGTAATTCTTCACGTTCCTTTAATCCGTTTTGTGCATACCACTTATTCATCATAAATCCACGAATTGCCATATTTTGAAAGATTATCAAACCTGCTGGAACAGTAAGTGGTTGTCTAGACATTGCTCCGTAGGTGATCAAAGTTGAATTTGTGCTCATAAGCTTGGCCATATCTGCATTTGCTTGGCCACATACTGCGTTTAAACCCAATTTGATCTGTCTATCACCCAAGATTGTCTTTATCCTTTCTTTCAACCCGCTATTGCGATCCGCCAAGTGCTCATAAGAGAACAAATAAGCTTTGCAACTTTCATCCCCTTTGCTGTAAGAATCAAAGGCTTTTTGTAGTTCTTCGGAATAGGCGTTACTTCTTATGAAGTTAATGGAAGCCACTTTTAGTTTGCGAGACGCAATCTGAGCAACTGCTTGTCCAACGGCTGAATTGGCAGCGTTTTGAACGATTACATCTTTTTTCGGATCCAATTGATGAAAATCATGTAACATTCTGTATGCCGTTGCAGGATTAACTTGTAAGGTAGAAGCCATATAAGGTGTAATTTGACTTTCTTTTCTATTTGGAATTTTGATTACATCATTTGCATTGCAAATTAAACCACTTCTCCAAGTTCCAATTTGTGGTTTTGAAAAGATTACCCAATCACCTCTTTTTAATCCGTTCAAATCGCCATTTTCTGATAATTTTTCAACAACACCAAAACCTTCATTTCCTCCTATCCAAACTTCTTCTTCTATTCCGGGAAGTTTTTGTTTTTCCGGTTTAGCAGGATAAACGCCTTGGATCACATTGAAATCTGCCGGATTTACTGATGCATGACCAATTTTGACAAATATTTCACCTTCTTTGAGATTTTTTGTGTCTATATCCCATACGTGACCTTCTAACTTTCCTCTTGGATCTCCATTTTCTTTATAGATCAAACCTTGGATACGTTCACCATTGATGGCGGTATTGTGAAATGTTCTTTGTTGTCGACATAGTTGGACAGTGGACCATCTCTGTAATTGACTAATTGCAGACCGTCTAATGGTTGTTCTACTTGCATTTATACATGTTAACATTTTGACATTCTAATGATGAAGGAAGCATGTCAATGAGCGGGGTATTAACTGGCTTGTGCATTTTTAGGAAAGCAAAAGATCTTCTCTCTAGCGCGAGTTCAACTGAGTTTCAATTCTCATCAGTGGCTGAATACGATTGCAACAAAAGTGTGCTTCCTGATATAGAAAGACGTATTAATATTCCATACGCCCATAGAGTCATGCCTTACTCTTCCCTCTTAAAGCGGCGGCAACTCATTTGGCAGATCCGAACGGGCCTTTATCAATAATAAATCACACCAGTCACACACAATCCTGCGCCTGCGCATCAATTGACGGCTCAAGCAGCCGATCGAATCAATTTGCACACAAAAAAAGAAAAAAAAAAGAAAAGGATGCTGTGCGCTGAGCATTTAAAATACATACACGCGAACGAATAGACTGATAAAATGGGCAGGGTTATGTCATGTGTTCATCCAAATCGATGAGGGGTGAGCTGCTGCTGCTGCTGCTTCTGCAGGCACAAATTGTAAAGTAAGGCGTTTTTGCCCTTTTTTGAGCCACAGCAGCAAGACAGCAGGGTGTGTGTGTATGTGTGCGGATTGTTAAAGCCGTGATTGAATTGATCGTTCGATATGCATCATCTTCAAACTATAGAATCATCCTCCATCATTCTTATCCTGAACTCACCAGGAACGATCTTGAGAAGGATTGACACCCACCAATAAGGACATCTGTGAAGGAACATCTTTGGGTTGCGATTAGAACATCTCAAACTTCGACTTCAACCGGTGGAAAACGATCCCAGATCTCTTACAGCATTCCCTCTGATTTGCCATCTCTACTTTCTCACCTATAGAGCAGCTTCACCTACTCTTACTCTCTCGATATGGTCAACACTGTTGCACCCGGCCAACTGAGCCGTAAGATTCGAATCACCGTCGTCGCCGCTGATGGATTGTCCAAACGTGATGTCTTTCGTCTTCCAGATCCATTTGCCATCGTCACAGTTGACGGCGAACAAACTCATACGACTTCTGTCATCAAAAAGACGTTAAACCCTTATTGGAGCGATAGTTTCGATGTCTCAGTCAAAGATTCATCCGTTTTAGCAGTTCAAATCTTTGATCAAAAGAAGTTCAAGAAGCGCGATCAAGGCTTCTTGGGTGTAATTAATGTTTCAGTCGCCGAGGTGATCGATCTGGAATTAGGCGGGAAAGTTCTCTTGACCCGTGACCTCAAACGCTCCAATGACAACCTCGTCGTACATGGAAAGATCATCATCGAATTAAATACAGACATCACAAAGCCGATCAACAATCACAGCGGTGCAGGACCAACAAGCGCATTATCCGTTCCAAATGCGTCCACCAATGCATCTTCCACATCTTTGGCATCCAGTGCCAGACCCGATGGTCACCAAGCGGCAGGCTCAAACGGCGACTCATCAAGCGCAAGAGCAGAACAAAGCACAAATGGAAATGCCACAGCTCATACGACCGGCACAATCTCATCAGCAAGGCCATCATCAAGCTCCATTGCTGCAAATCCAAGCGGTGCCTCTTCTTCGGCTGTGCCAACTTCTAGCCCTGCTCCTGGATCAAGCGGTGCAAACGCAACGACAGCATCCGGAGCTCGTCAAGACGCAGGGCGCGATGATGCCGGCCTTCCACCAGGATGGGAACGTAGAACGGATCATTTAGGTCGTACCTACTATGTTGACCACAACACCCGCAGCACAACTTGGACACGGCCAACAATGTCGAGCAATGGTAGTCAACAAGCTGCTCAAGCAACTGCTGCTGATCGTCAACGTCACAGCAACCGAGCTTTGGCTGATGAAATGCTGGGAGTAGGTAATGATGGCGATACAAGCAGCAGAGCAGGCTCTTCAATCGCTCCTGCTGCTGGTAGCAACTCTGCTCTGGCAACTGGTTCCGCGACATTGGCCGGTTCAGGACCACTTCCTCCAGGATGGGAACAAAGAAACACTCCCGAAAATCGTCCATACTTTGTCGATCACAATACCCGTACTACGACTTGGGTCGATCCTCGTCGTCAACAAATCTTGCGTGTGATGGGTCCCAACGGAAACAATCTCACTGTTCAGCCACAAAGTGTTTCACAATTGGGCCCTTTGCCAAGTGGATGGGAGATGCGTTTGACGTCAACTGCCCGGGTCTACTTCGTGGATCACAACACCAAAACTACAACTTGGGACGATCCTCGCTTGCCATCTAGCTTGGATCAAAATGTACCGCAATACAAGCGTGACTTCCGTCGCAAGTTGATCTACTTCCGTTCTCAACCTGCTTTACGTCCTATTCCAGGACAATGTCACATCAAAGTCCGTCGTACGCATATTTTCGAGGATTCATACGCAGAGATTATGCGTCAACAACCTAATGATCTTAAGAAGCGTTTGATGATCAAATTCGACGGTGAAGATGGATTGGATTATGGTGGTCTTTCTCGTGAATTCTTCTTCTTGTTGAGTCACGAAATGTTCAATCCTTTCTACTGTCTATTCGAATATTCTGCCCACGACAATTACACTCTACAAATCAACCCTCACAGTGGTGTCAATCCTGAACATTTGAACTACTTCAAGTTTATCGGTCGCGTTCTTGGTTTGGCAATCTTCCATCGTAGATTCTTGGATGCATACTTTATCGTTTCGTTCTACAAGATGATTCTCAAAAAGAAGATTCAACTTGCCGATTTGGAAGGAGTGGACGCAGACTATTACCGTTCCTTACAATGGATGCTCGACAATTCAATCGTGGATGTTGTTGATGAGACATTCACTGCAGTCGAAGACAAGTTTGGTGAAATCGTCACTGTTCCTTTGAAAGCAGGAGGTGAAGACATTGAGGTGACGGATGAAAACAAGAAAGAGTACATCGAATTGATGACTGAATGGCGTATCGTTCGTCGTGTTGAAGAGCAATTCAAAGCTTTCATTAGCGGTTTCACAGAATTGATTCCACAAGATTTGATCAATGTGTTTGATGAACGTGAATTAGAACTATTGATTGGTGGTATGTCAGAAATTGATGTCGATGACTGGAAACGATTCACAGATTACCGTGGATTTACAGAACAAGATGATGTCGTTCAATGGTTCTGGCAATGCGTTCGTTCATGGCCACCAGAGCGTAAATCACGTTTGTTACAATTTGCAACGGGTACTTCACGTATTCCTGTCAATGGATTCAAAGATTTACAAGGAAGTGATGGACCACGTAGATTCACGATTGAAAAGTCTGGAGAAGTTACGCAATTGCCAAAGAGTCACACGTGCTTTAACCGTATCGATTTGCCACCTTATTCATCAAAAGAGATTCTGGAAGAAAAGTTGGTTTGGGCTGTTGAAGAAACTGTCGGATTTGGACAAGAATAAATGGTATTATCTCCGCTTTCTTTCTCTGTATCACATCTATTCATATTCATTCTTTCTTTAAAAGTGTTTTGTATATACTTCTTTCGGGTTAAACCTTTTATTTTCATACATTTATTCATCTGCATACACACTCTGATTTCGAATAATAGGACAGTCTTTTTTTTCCCATATGAATATGTACAAGATGAAAGTCAGCGATGCAGGGTTTACATAGTGGAGAAATGGCTTGCTTCTACAAGCCGAAGAGAATGAAAAGAAGATCTTATCATCTGAGCCGGATATAGACTTTTTTCGCATGCATGGTGATCTTATCTGAGTACATGTGCATAAACAGCAAGGAGACAAGACGCATAGCATAGACCTTATGTAGAAGCATATATTTGCATGGGAATATTATGTAGATCATTTCCAGAGCAGGAAGATCTTTGGTCTGATTCTTCTTAATCACAAAAGCCGAACAGAAAAGATCTTCAACGATTATCCCGATGTGACGTTCGGACGAGATTGTGGCGTGAAAGTATATGCATAGTATATGCAACCAATGCGAAAGAAACAATTCCGAGTATGTATAAATTATGCTTTCATAAGCAGCTGACTTTAAGCAACTTTTATATAAGTGATCATGACGCTGCTGCTGCTTGCTACTCCTATCTTTTCTCTTTATTGGGCAATTGTGTCTCTCGATCGTGCTGTCAATTGAATCAAATTAGAACGATCTTCAAATCTCCTTTTTTGGATTAGAACAAAAGGGGAGTGAACGGGAGTTTGACGCCTCTTTTTTTTTTATGCATGAGAACAACACTTGAAATGCTTGTTGTGTGTGTGTGTGTGTGTTGTTCTTTTGTTTCGCTGCCGCGCACGAATCTTGGTTTGAAATCCCGCTATAAAGCAGAGATGTGATCTTACACGGGTACAGAATATGTTTACAGCCCATCTACACACACTTTGGCTAGACTTTGCATTGTGTGCACACACACACGCATGCAGCCCGTATTCGGGCCTAATTGTTCCCTTTTGTGCCGATATGAAGAAAGAACAAGGTGAGAAATCACGAGGTGAAACACCTAAAACGCGTAAAACAACACACCAACACTACCACCCCCCAAATAAGGCAGTCTCGGGCTATCAAGGCAATTGTCCCGTCTTTCTGTTTTTTTGAAGTTTTTTTCCCTTTTTCCTTTCTTGCTTTTAGTCATTCGCACAATTACGTATTAATGCAGATTGACAGTCTTTTAGCACCAGTCCAACACAATCGACACTTTACGCTTAAAACCGATCGGACACAAAAAGGGTTTGTGTGTGTGTGTAATGCAGGGTAGAGTGAACAAATGATGGAAAGAACAGATGTACTTCTGGTGAGCAAGCATTACAACACAACTCAAATTAACAAAGACGATCAAATACAACAAAGGAACAACACTAATGATTTATTGACCGATATTGGGCATTCAATCGAACATCTTGAATCAAATCACCGAATTCGATCAAACATACAATCTGAATCAATAAACTCCCTTTCTCCTTTATCATCCGATGAACAATTAAGTGCGGGATCATCTATGTCTTTAGGATCTTCAACAGGACAACCAACATCATCAACAATGGCAGCAGCAACACAACAAAATGCGTTCTTTCAACATCATCAAGTTGCTTATTATACTTCAACGGCATCCACTTCAACAGCAGCAAACACAATGAGCAAGCCAATGAAGAAAAGATCCCCAAGAAGAGCAAATCAAGAAGGTCTAGGTGCTGCAATGGGTACAATGTTAAACAGCAAGAGTCCAGGTTTAGCAGCAAAGATGACCACAACACAATATATGGATATGTCACCTATACCAGCCTCAAGGATATCTTATGGAGAAATGACAAATGCTGCATTACTTCAACAAACACCTTCAAAAACATCACAATCTTGTCAAGAAGATGAAGATGAAAACCTTCCACCCGGAAGTGCAATGAAGATTGACAGTCCCCTCTCCACACAAGAAAACTCAACGCTCAAAGTAGCAAATGACAAAAATGCAAGAAGGAAGGCTGGCTCATTGGGACGCTTGTTTGGTACAGAATTATCACAACACTGCAGTACAGCAGACCATGAAGGTTACAAAACAATGCCTTTGGGAGGTCCATCTAATACAACGAAACATACAAGCTTGGGATGCGTTTTTGGTGGAGGTATGAATGATACTTCTTCAATGACATCCAGAGCAACTCAAAATTTGATCACACCACAGGATATGTCGGTCAGCATGGATAGCAGTAGCTTGCTTGCTATGGGAGATTATTCAATCGAAGATGCTTCTCCTAGCGTTCAATGTCGCATCCGTCAACAAAACAACTCCTCCAAACAACCTTCGCCGAAAGGGCAAAAAGCCAAATTACCCAAAATACACCTCCCTCCAGGCTTCGATGAACAAGGATCACCAGTCGTCCCTACTGCACGACCAAATCTGTTCAGAAGGCCCAGTAAGGATGATAGTAGTCCTTTGGGATACGGCAAAAAGTTCGCAAGCTTCACTGCACGAAGCGGAACGAGCGCTGCATTAGCGATGGGATACAATCTTGACACCACACAAGGATCACCAAGAAGTCCTGCTTCTACTACGAGACATTCTACAGGTCTTGTGGGTGTCGGATCAAACGATCAACTTAACATGCCAGGCTTTGGTGCTTCGGAACTTCAAGGCAAAATATTGCCTTGTTTCAGCGTGAAGGATGATGGTCTCATGCGAATCACTGCTGAGACACTCTTGAAAGTTTTGAACGGTGACTATGATCAACAAATGGATGGATTCCAGGTTATCGATTGCCGATTCGGATACGAATTTGAAGGTGGCCATATTGAAGGTGCAATCAACCTAAGCACGATGGACAAAGTCAAGAAACATTTCTTGCAACCAGAATTGGGATCTTCCACAGATGAAAATTGTCCATCTTCATCGAAGAGATGCCTTCCTCCTCGTAGTCAGAGTGGAAAAGCTGATGTTCATGGCAATAAGCGGAAAAAGGTGCTGATCTTCCATTGCGAATTCAGTCTGAAGCGTGGACCTTCTTCTGCACTTGCATTACGTCAAGCTGATCGTGCTTTGGCTCATGATTATCCCAATTGCCACTTCCCTGAAGTTTACGTATTGCAAGGTGGCTATTCTGGTTTCTTTACGAGATATAGTGGAAAGGCATGTAAGCCAAATGCCTATATCCCGATGGACGATCCTCAATTCCAGCAACATCGCTCCATCGAATTGAATGGCTTCCGGAAGCAATTTTCCAGACATCGCAGTTTCACTTATGGAGATGCACGACAAGTGAACAGTGACTCAAACTTGGTGATGCCACCACCTCAACAACCGAACCAGAGAGGAGCACATCAAAAAGTCATGACGAGCAATATGATCAAAGAAGAAGACTCCTCCTTTGATCAATCGGGAGGCAGCCCTTCTGCACTACAGGCAAGCGCCTTGATGGCAAGGAGAAAAGGACTAATGCGACATGCAACTGCATCATGTGCATTAGGATCAGCACCAAATATGATCACCACTTCAAGGATTGAGAGTTCTTCGACAACCTCTTCATCGTCTTTGGGCGTTAAGCCCGTCTTGACAAATCGAATGCGGAGCGTGCAAGAAGGAGGCAAAGAAAAGCCTGCGCCTACTTGCGTTGGAGATTTGAGTTTCGATGACAGTTGCTCAATCGGTGATGATTCTACCACATCTTTTGACGGTGAAAATGGAATCAATGATAGTCCATGTGCAGCAGCAACTGCAAGTAGTCATTCACGCAGACTACCTGCTCTTGCTCCCGGTCCACGTCCACCGATGATGTCTTCCTTCTCAACATCTGCAGCAAGAATGCCTCAATTCCGTGCACCCAGAAGAACTGCTTCTTCCAACTCTTTCGTCCCTGCCATGTCTCCAATGGAAAGGTAATATCATCTTTCCTCTCTATTTTATTGTAATGCATCTCTCAACAGCACATTTTTCGTCTTCTTTCTACATTTTTATCATACCAGTTGAAACACATTTGGACATTTTATCGCTTGCACTATTGCAACACTACAATTTATACCAAAAGGACAATCAATTCATTTTTTAAAAACTATTTTACATCAATAAGCATCAGGTTCAGGTTGTGATTGTGACTCAGGTTTATTAAGTTCGGCTTGTGCGTCTGCTGAACCAGGGAAAGGTCTACGTTCTCTTCCTGCACGTAATTCTGCACGAATCCAATCTGCCTGCATTTCCATATCACGCTTGACTTCTATACTGGTTGCTAAACCTTCTTTGCTTTGATCGATTTCAGATTGACTTCTTGGTCCTTTGTATTCTTTACCACGTTTTGCTGCCAGCACCTTTGCTTTTTCGATCAATCTTTCGATTAGAGAATGATCCGTTTCACGTTTCTTTTTGGGTGATGGCTCTACTTCGCTCTCGGATTGTTCTTCCCCATTCTCTTTTTTGGGCGATCGTCTTGCCGGATTAGGATGCGTTGCGCCACCTTGACCGTCCAATTTCGATCTCCTGCCAGCGGTTGACATTGTCAAGTCATTTGCCGGAGGACGTAAGACATCATGTTGAACATCGTGTAAACCGTAAATACGAAACATTTCCAAAACGCCTTGTTCTTTATCTTTGCATTCTAACATCAAATCTGCATCTGCCGGTAAATCAGGCGGAAGTTCTGCACAACGATCAGAATGTGCCCTTCGATCACGAGAATTTGCCGCTCCTGGCCTTGGTTCGGAAAGATGATATTTTGGCGGAACACCTCGTTTAGCAAAAATCGCTTCTGCACGTTCAATAATCTCAGCAGGCGAAAGGGAAGATGGCCTTAGCATATCATGATGGAAATCGAACACCAAAGGAACCGGTGGATCGAGTGATTCACATAACGGTAAAAGTTCTTCAGCACTATAGCCCAATTCATCATTTTCCAAAACGAGTCTACTTCGTACCGAAGGCGAAAGACGATTGTTGATCGTATCCCGAATACGCTCTAATGTTGCTTCTCGATCTCCAAACGTACCGCCACCGTGTAAGATCATAACACCTTCACTTCCAACGCCCATCAAATCCAAGACTTTTGCATGAACGTCCAATTCTCTCAAACTGGCTTCCAGTACACTCTGCTTTGGCGTTCCAAGTTGACAAAATTGACCGGGATGCATGGTTAACCGTTGATCGAGTCTTTTTGCTGCTGCACCGGCTTCTGCAAGTTCCTTTGCAGCAAATGAGATATCATATCCGTACACATCATGTGATGCGAAAGGAAAGATTTCTGATGATAAACGCATCATACGAATATTATTAGCCGCATTCCATTCTAGTAATGGGATAATGTCCAACACATTTTGTCTTGCTAAGTCTTTGACATAATCCAAGCCTTTTTCTTGAATTGTTTTGATTCGGACGTTCCGTGAGCAGAACTTCGGCGGGTCTTCGTTTCGCAAAACTGTATTCAAACAGGCAAATCCTAATCTTCCGCTATAGCCATTACTACGCTCTGCTCGTTTCTCTGGAGGTCCTTCCAATCGAAAGTCTCTTCTTGGCACATCGGGTATAATGTATACGATTGGCTCTTTTGGCTTTTTGGCCCTTTTGCCCCCTCCACCTCCGCCTCTTTTCTTCTTTGCTGCTGGTTTTTCAGTGGCTGATTCGTCACTGCTATCCTGTTTGTATGTCTCTCCCTCCTCTTTGTCCTCTTGTTCTTCTTCTTTATAGCTATTTACCTTATTTGATGCTTTTCTCCGTCTTTTCGGAGCTGGTTTTGCGTCTTCATTTTGTTCTTCTTCTACCTCTTGTTTGACTGCTTTTGCTGTTTTCTGTGATGATTTTCTGCCTCTCTTAGGTGGTGGCAATGGTGGTGACTGTGCCTCTTCTACAGGTTCAGGCTTCACCGTATGAATAGCCCTTACCATTCTACCACTCCTTCTATGCTGTAATCCCTCTATTGCAGGCACACCTTCTTGTATTGATGTTGGATCATTATTGGGTATACCTTGTTCAATCTTTATACGAATAGCAGTTGGCATTCCGATAAATGATCGTGAAAAGAGTGTATGTATTGGATGTATGATTCGAATTTGTCTTGCACTTAGAATTGAAAACCTTTGCATGGAAAATGGAGCGATTCAAGATGGGATGGAAGTATAAAAAGTACCGTATAAAATGATTCCCTCATCTAGAATATATCCATCCATCTTTTTGTTCTTTTCTTCATAATCAAAATTCTCATACCATACCCTTCATGCATGCATACACTCAAGTGGAGAAGACTGACGGGGTAAATCATAATTGGCGCGCTTGTTTTAATGATGACGATCTTCAAGGGCAAAAAGGCTTAGTAAGGCAGAAGCTTCAACACGCGAATTAGCATTAGCACGCGTCTTGTAAGCACACACGCGTAAAAGATATGACTACGCGTTTATAGGACCAACACTTTTGGGAGGGATATGCAGTCATTCTCATGAATGCATACAGGGTACAACTCTCCTTCTTTCTCATCAACATCCAGTCAAAATGGTCAGGCCAACAAGACTAGCCGCGATTCAAAGAACTCATGATGCTGCTGGAAAGATGACTGTTCGTAAACGTCCACCAGCCGATTCACAGCCTAAATCAGGTTCACTGGCAAGACCAACACGAAAGAAGGCCTTGCCTGCACAAAGTAGAATGGATGAAGTTGATACATCTTCAGTAGTATCAGAAGATGAATACGAAAGCGAATTGACCGATGATGATCAGGAAGATGACATATCGGACACTTATCAACCAACGAAAAAGCGAAAGACAGATACCGGAGCAAAAGCAACGAAAAGCAAATCAAAGCCCACAGAGAAGAACAAGACAGCACAACCAAAAAAGAAACAAGCATCTACAGCCATTGGATCTAGTCGCACTCGTAAAGGTGGAAGTAAGGAGGACCTCGCCATCAATACAGACAATGTACTCTTCAATGCGATCCTCGAGTCCGACTTACGTTCAACCGCACAAGAATGGATGGCTCTCTACGTACAGGATGAACCAAAAGCCATGTCTCAATTTTTGACTTTTGTTATACGAGCATGCGGAAGTAACGAGACTATAGACGAAGTACAAGCGACGGATGCTGATAGTGCTGACGAAAGACTAGAGGAAATCCAAAGCACATTCAAAAAGCAAAGCAATCCATCCTATCCACTCATCTCAAAAGCGCCTGCATACCGTAAATTTCGTCGATCGACAAGTCAATTGATGGAACACATTTTCACTGCAGCATCAGAAGCTGATGTCTTGGACGATGAAACATTGATCGATACAATTGTTGCCTGGCTCGGAGCCATGACATCAAGCAAATACCGAGCAATTCGACATACGTCAACGGCCATTGTATTGATGATGATAGGACAAATTGCAAGATTGAACAAAGAGGCACGAGAAAAGTTTGAACAACTTTCAAAGCAAAAAGACGCCGAAGGTGTAAAAAAGAATCCTGCTCGTCATAAAGCATTTATGGACCAAATCAATTCCGTCAATAAAAAGCGCAAAAAGCTCGACACATACCATCAAGAATTGGATGAAGCCGTTTTCATTCATCGTTATCGAGACTCGGATCCAACTATTCGTGCTGACTGCATGGAAGAATTGGGTCGATGGATGTTGATGTGTCCAGAACAATTTCTTAAACATAATTACCTGAATTACTATTGGTGGGAAATGTCCGACGAAAATGCATCGGTGCGCATGGTGGTCGTACAAGGATTGAGAGCAATTTATTTGCGACATCCTTCTTCCAATGCTTTGGACCTTTTTACTGAAAAATCTTTGACTCGAATGATCGAGATTGCGACTGGCGATGTTGATTTGAACGTTCGCATCGCAATGATTAATACCCTTTTACATGTCGATCAATCTATGGATCTAGACGATGACGAAGCCCGTGAAACACTTGCTCGTCATATTTTTGATACCGAAGCCAAAGTTCGTGCCGTGGTGGCCCGCTTCTTTGCACACATTGTCGAAGAACGAATTACGGATGCAAGCGATGAGAACAGAATGCGCTTCAAACAGATGGCATCTTTCTTGGTTCAATTGCTGGGAGAAGAGGATGATGAGAATGATGTAGCACCAGGCGTGACAAAGGTTTCTCGCGCATTGGAATCCATCTTGGCCGTACCAGATTGTCAATACGAATGGAAATCGTTGATCGAGCTTCTTCAGTTGGATCACTCTGCAGCAACAGGACGTAAGAGAGGCGGCAACTCTGCAAATGCTGCTGAGGAAGAATATCGCCTCGAAGCAAGAGAAGAAGATGTTCTATTAGAATGTATGGAAGTCATGTTACGCAAAGCAAAGGCAGCAAGTGATGCACAAGCTACGACAAAAAAGGGCGCAGACGATGAACAGGAAGAAGAGCAGCATGCAGCGATGACCCAACAATTGATGACTGCACTACCAAAGTTATTTGGCAAGTACAAGACAGAATCAGAACGAGTCACGAAATTGCTTGCGCTGTTGCCACACATGAACTTGGCTTCTTATCTCGAATATCAACAGATGGCAGCCTATGAGACACTGTGGGACACTGTGATTGATCAATTTGAGCGTCACACGGAAACACATGTGGTCAACAGTGCTGCAGAAGCGATTGCAAGCATGGCAAACACTAAAGCGCTCAATGCAGTGAATGATGAAAAGCTGCTATTGTTACGTCAAAGTGTCATTTCCGCTTTGCAAGAGGCTGTTCCGTCTTTTGAACAATTGCTTGGGAATGGAAATCTTCAGCATGACGAAATCCATCGTCTTTCAGCTTGCACGAACCGACTGAAATTGCTGTTCCGTCATGTGGATTTGTCTCAAGATATCGACGAAAGTGGTGAAGAGAATGCTAATGGGGGCATTTGGGATATCTTACTTGCATGTACGCAAAGAATATCTTTGGAGAAAGAAGGAGAGGGCGAGTTGATAGAAAACGCAATCGTAATCTTGGGCGTTTACATCATTTGGAAGACCAATGCGATCGTCAATATGGATGAAGGACCAGAAAGAGCCGCACAAGCTGAAGCATTGCTAACAAAACGTCAAGCATTCTTGTCCTCTTGCGAACGGGTTCTAGAAGTTCAAACTTATGACGATAATCTTGCTGCTCAACGTCAAGCTTTCCGACACATGCTGGACGTTTACATCATTTATGCCAATTTGGCAGCCATTGACGAAGAGAGAAAGAGAGCAAATGCAGAAATTGCGCTCAACTTGCCACAATCGTTGCAACTGTCATGTACAGCAAGTGCTCAAGATCATTTGGCAAACTTTGTCACGAAGGAGTGTGAAAGATGTGCGCCTAGAGAAGAGGAAGAGGATGAGTTTGCATCGCTACAAAGGGAAGAAGAATTGTCATTCATTGTCTCACATTACGTAGGCGCGATTCGATTGGGTATTGTTGACATTCGCAAGAGTGCAGATATTCTCGCACGATATGGTCAAATGGGCGAATTATATGATGCATGCTTACGTATCCTCATCGAAGCGATTCGTGAAGTCGGCATCCAAGATCAAAAGCCAAGAACTGCTTGTGCAATCTTGTCTGATACTTTGACGAAAGCACAAACGTTCAACAATGCCGATGAGGAATCAAATTTCATCAATTTGGCGAAACTTTTATCCAGCTGTCTGGTCGTCCGAGGCCCGCATCTTACAATCTTGCAGAGTATTGATTCAAAAGAGGTGATCAAAATGCACGACGATCTAGTCTATCAAACGCTCAAAATAGAAGGACGATGGACCACATTAAAAGCCTTGGCTCAACTTGTGATCAGTCTTAAACCAAACGAAGCATTAAAGATTCAAGTCAGTCTGAACAAAATCTTAGAACAAATTGATCAAAATTCCGCAAGCGAAAGTGATCAAGATGCTTTGCGAACGTATGAGAAACGTCTTGTGACACTAGCCAGCAAAACTTTGTAAGAACTTTCCTTTTCTTTTTCTCATCTGTAAAATTTGTAACATAATAGCATTCATCGTTCCTCTACTTGTCTGATCTACATGATATGAGATAAATGCAGTCTCTAATTCTTCTTTTTGTCGTGAGTGATTTCGCCATTTGATTTGGCCTTTGAAGCTTCTAAGAAGCCTGGTGCGTCGGGTGGGTTGACGTAATTTCTTGTGATAAATTTGCAAATTTCATCAATGAAGATAACCGGTAAGGAGAATGCTAAAACACCTTTCCATTCTTCCCAATTGAGAGGCACAACGACGAAAAGGTCTCGCAAGAATGGAACGTAAAGGATCATGAAGTGTAATCCGATACTCAAGATGATGGCAAAGACTAAGAATGGGTTCTTTGTTGGGGGCTGAATTAGCAAAGAATCCACTTCAGATAGAGCATTCAATGCGTTTAGCATTTCAATCACCACCAAGATACTCAAAGAGATACTCGTTGCTGCCTTTGAACGATCATCGATAAACATGTTGCAGTCCAAAGTGAAAGGCGAAATTTTTTCAAAGGTTGTAGTACCGCATTGATGGAAGTGGGTGAGTTGATCGAATGTGATTTTAGGTCCACCGGCGTAATACATGAACCACCATGCATAACCTCCAACGGTTGCTGCTCCAACGTAGATACCAACAATCATATAACGGAAGAATAGCCATTTGCCGACCAAAGGTTCATCACGGTTGCGTGGTTTGTGTCGCATAATTTCATGATCGGGTGGGTTGAATCCCAAAGCAGTTGCAGGAAGACCATCGGTAACCAAATTGACCCATAACAATTGCACAGGAATCAATGCTTCGGGCATACCCAAAAGAACGGTTAAGAAGATACTAACCACTTCTCCGATATTGGAACTGATCAAATAACGAATAAAACTTTGGGTGTTGTTAAAGATACTTCTACCTTCTTCAACAGCCGTTTCAATTGTTGCAAAGTTATCATCGGCCAAAACCATATCAGCAGCCAATTTGGCAACATCCGTTCCACTAATACCCATTGCGATACCGATATCCGCTTTCTTCAAAGCTGGAGCATCATTGACACCGTCACCAGTCATAGCTACGACAAGCTTTTGCTTTTGCAATAATTCAACCAATTCGTACTTGTGCGAAGGTTCTGTGCGGCTGAAAAGACTTGCTCGCAAAGCTGCTTGTTGCTTTTGCTCCAGTGAAAGGTCGTCGAATTCACGTCCGGTGTATGATTTTCCAGTAAGATCTTCATCCTCTTCAAAGATACCAATTCTACGGCAAATAGTCTCGGCAGTCTTTTTGTTGTCTCCAGTAATGACGATAACTCTGATTCCGGCACTTCGGCATTTAGCAATGGCTTCCTTTACTTCTGGTCTTGGTGGATCAATTGTACCGCACATACCAACAAATGTCATCTTTTGTTCAAATCTAACGTAATCAGCACTGGAATCAGATCGGTAGGCTTTCGGGTCCACTGGCACGTTTTCGATCACAGCCATTGCCAAACAACGTAAACCATCGGCACCCCATTCCAACACTTTGTCTTCCAAAGCACTTCGCATGGAATCGGAGAGTGCAATCACTTTGCCATCACGTAACATGATGTTAGAGCAACGTTCAATGATTGCATCAGGTGCACCCTTTACCAGTAAAGCTCCTTGACCGTTGGGTCGACGGACCAAAGTTGACATTGATTTACGATCACGGGTGAATTCCAAAGTCAGGAGACGTTCGTATTGATTCTCATAAGCAACAGAGACAGCAGTTGCACGTTCTGAGACTGCCAAATTTGCCAATGAATTGTTTACGGAAGAATCATGATGTTCCAACTTTTCTACCAAGACCTTCAAAGCGGCTTCAGTTGGTGTACCGAGAGCAGCATGCAAGCCATTAGCATCAACGCTAATCTTTGCGTCATTGCACAAGGCACAAATTTCGGCCAAAGCATGCACATTGCCACCTTGCGAGTTAATCTTACCTGCAGGCTTTCCGTCTAAAGTGGTGATTTCGCCTCGAGGTTCAAAAGAAGATCCTGCAACGTGGAATTCGTCAATCTTGTTATCGGTAGTGCCAGCAGTCATGAAACTGGTAACACTCATCTTGTTTGTTGTCAAAGTTCCCGTCTTGTCGGAGCAAATCACATTTGTAGAGCCAAGGGTTTCAACAGAGGGTAAATGACGAACGATTGCATTCTTTTTAGCCATCTTTTTCGTACCCAATGCTAAACAAGCAGTAATGACAGCTGCCAAACCTTCGGGGATAGCGGCAACGGCCAAGGCGACGGCAATCTTGAAATAGTAAATTGCACCTTGAACCAAGCCACCATGCGATGGATCATTGAAATGGCGTACATTAATCAACCATACTAAGATGCAAATAACAGTAATCACTTTCGCCAACATATCTCCGAAATCATCCAACTTTTGTTTCAACGGTGTCTTCTCATCTTCTTCGTTTGAAATTGATTTGTGAATATCTCCAATGGCCGTTTTACTACCCGTTAGAACGACAACAGCAACTCCCGAACCGGAAGCGATTGTTGTTCCGCTGAAAAGCATGTTGGTCATATCTTGCTTTACAGCTTTAGTATCTTTGACAACGTCCAAATTTTTGTTCACACTCAACGATTCACCAGTCAAAATTGCTTGATCTACGCGGAAGCTACTCGATTTGATAGCGATCAAACGACAATCGGCAGGAACTTTATCACCAACGGTCAAGCTAACGATATCGCCCGGGATAACGTCAACAGATCGTATTCTTGCATCTTTTCCATTACGAATCACGTGTGTGAAATCAGGCGAATATTCACGAAGGGCGTCAATTGCTTGATCAGCATTACGTTCTTGAACCACACCAACGGTTGCATTTGCGATCAAGATGAGAAAGATGACAGCTGGCTCAACCAGTGCTGTACCTAAGCTCTCATTTTCTTCCAACAAAGCCAAGACGAAAGAGATTACCGCAGATGCCAACAAGATCAACACCAATTGATCTTTGAATTGATCCAAGATCAATTGCCATAAAGGCGTTGGATCTGGTTCTTCTAGTTCGTTTAAACCATATTGTTGTTGACGTTGTTTTACTTCATCTTCAGTTAAACCTTTTTTAGGGTCAACTTTTAGCTTTTGCAGAACCTGCTCTGCAGAAAGCGTCCAAGCGGCGTCCATTTGCAATCTACTTCAATTGAAGTGTCTGTATTAAACTACTTTTTTGTCACAACCAACTTGATCAAAAGATTTTGATCACGATCGATAATGTGCAATAGTCGAGAATATGTTGTGGTGAATGGTTAACAACTTTAAAACTCTTTCCTTCACTCTTGGCGTAAAACTTAAGCCCACCCTCATTCCACGTATGTGTGTATGCATGTTCCTTAGGCCAAGAAAAGGGCACATTCGCAGTCACTCTACTCTAATTTCCAATTTCCGAAACTCTCATTCCTTCTCGGTGCGCACAGATGCCCTGAAACAAACAGCGTGGTCACATTTAAACGCGTGGTTCCATTTTGAGGTTTGATTATGTAATCCTCTTGAGGTCACGTTTCTAATCATTGCCATGTCATCTTGGGTCCTTGTTAGTACTTTTTCGTCCGTACCATCTCCTTCGAACAAAACGTATGATCAAAGTATCTATCATATATTCCATATGATTGATTTGAACCAGTCTATTTCTGACTTTGAAATTGGCACGCGTACCCGTGCGAGAATTTAGACACCAAACGCATACTTCCCGCTTAGACATGCTATAAATGCAGTCCGATAGCCGTCATCTTTGTGTAATAAGTGTTGATGAGAAAATGTTGGCAAGACAGAATACAATCGCCAAATTGGCAAGGCCATGTTGCATGATCAGCAGACTGTTTAGCACCACAAGGCAACAGCTGCAACAATCAGAGAGCGAAGGCAGACCGGCACTAGGTCATCAAGAAGAGAATGAATTGTTGAACAATATTCGACAAGGTAAAGAAGAAATGATCAAGATGGGATTTCATGGACCTAGCCTTTGGATACAAAATATATGTTGGGGAGATCATGATCAATTTCAGCATGTTAACAACGTTCATTACGTTCGCTTTTTGGAGTCTAATAGAATGTTGTTCGCTGATAAATTGGCGGAAAAGCTGGAACCTGCGAGAAGGAAGGATATCGTTACAGGAAAAGGAGAAAGCTTTATCTTACAATCGATCGCAGTGCGGTACAGGAGACCGGTCGTATATCCTGATACGGTAAGTTGACATTCAAAACAATCGATTTGTATCCACTAAACGCTGATCATCTCCACAACCATTTAGCTATTGATCGGCAAAAAGCCTGTCCTACCTTTAGGAACTGATAGGTTCACACTACAAGCAAGTATTTATTCTCTTGCACAAAAAGCAGTCGTGGCAACAGCAGAAGAGGTGAGTGTGATGATGCATATATGTAAGATAAAAAGTTTACATCTTTCCATTCTTAGGTCTGCGTCAGTTACGATTACCGCTCATTAAGCAAAGCACCAATCGCAGACGATTTCAGGAAAGTATTGGAAGAAGCAGGACAAAAGCCAGAAGAGTAAATAGCAAGAGTCACACAAAAGCACTGAAGATCAAAATGAATGCATTGTGTAATTACAACGTCAAATTGAAATTTGTTTTTGACTTTTTCTAGCTATGCTTAGATGGTTGGGTCTTGAACGGGTTGGTTACCTTTTGAACCAGGTCCGCCGGTGGTGTTGTCAAATTCTGTGCAAGGTTAAGAATAAAGTTAGTATATGTGGAATGATTCTTAATAAATGCTGGAATACATACCAGATGGATCTTTGCTTCCGACTTGTTGACGGCCTGCTTCTCCACCGACTTGTTCTTCTCCCTTTTCGGCACGAACGGCGTTATCAAGACGACGTTGATCGTCTTGGGATGGTGGGACTTGTTTGTCGTTGAATGTAGCTTCCATTTTGATTATGTTTCTGATAGAAGATGATGGTGGAAGAGACCGATCTAACAATTAAACTTTTCTCAGATGTCAGATAGCAGAATAAGATGTGAATAGAATACAGTGGAACCAATCTTTTCCTTCGCTTAGTTTTTTTACCAGGCATGTGACATGATCACTCCACCTCCATTGAATGCAGAAAGGGTTCATCGAAAGCAACTTCTTGCATATACGCGCTGTGATGTTAGGATGATGTCATCATTGCTTTAGCACTAAGACAATCTCTAACAGCAAATGCAATTTACTACTTCCCGCACCACTTCATTCTATCTGGGTGACGGGCCAGACTTATTGATTGTTTTTGTGAAACCCAGGATTTAACCTGTACGTGCATACGTGTTTATTGGGGCGCCAGTGCCTTAATGCGTCTTAAGATTTTTAAAGGAAATTCATCAAACTTTCAAGTGCAAATAGAGTGATGTAGTGCCAAACACGGGAACGGGAGATATAAGACACAGAATTCTTTTATCTGTTTCTATACCATCAAACTTGTTCATCTTGTTCCTTAATTGCAATCATGATCACAACTACGATATAATCACCTTTCACCTCACAATTGCTATTCATTTTGCCCCACTTGCTCCCATTTTACGCCAAGAATTTGCGCAATTGACAATTTCATCACAGCCACTCATTGCATAATTGGCGTACGTATACCAACATCAACTACAGCCACACACACAAAATAGTCGACATACCCATGCTGGATCGTACAATATAGCAACCTCTTTCATCACCCTCGATTGATCGTTTATCAATCATCTCCTCTAATCGCGGCTGGAACCGCGATTGATTGAATGGATAAAATGTTACCATTACCTTCAACCACCGCACAACGGTCACGACCACAACCTATTCAAGTTTTATCAGATGCTCGCTCTTCTTTGGGACAGGCCTTTCAAGTGGACGAAAAGGATGTAGAAGAAGGTCTTGTTGGATTTGTGAGACGGTTTATGCCTTCTCCCAAAACGGCTGCTTTCGTTTTGAGTTGTTTGATGTGGTATTTTGCTTCAGCTTTATCTTCAAATACCTCGAAAGCACTTCTTTCCTCGCAGAAAAAGGTTAGCCCGCCCACGCCAGCTCCTTTTCCATACCCAGTCACATTGACGTTGATTCAATTCATCTTCATTCACGCTTTGAGTGCATCCGTTGCATCTGCTACGATCATGCGTCATGTACCTGGAATGCGTAAACCAGTCACTCGAATCGTGTCCAACCCGGGATGGAAGAGAATTTCAGATATGGCAAAATTGAGCGTCTTCAATGTGGTAGGACATGCTCTGAGCACGGTTGCAATCAGTCGTGTTCCCGTTAGTACAGTTCATACGATCAAAGCTTTAACTCCGCTCTTTACCGTTTTGAGCTTTCGATTCGTATTTGGCGTTCAATATTCGTTTATGGCATACTTTTCTTTGGTACCTCTCACTTTGGGTGTGATGATGGCTTGTACTTCTCTATCATTCAGTGCGAATGATTTAGTCGGTCTAATCACTGCTTTAGCCAGTACTTTGATCTTTGTCGCTCAAAGCATTTATAGCAAAAATCTCGTTGGAAGAGGATCGGATAAAAACGTGCCTGCCGATAGCAAGGATGCCAAATTGGACAAGATCAACATCTTATACTACACAAGTGCATGTTCGATAGGGATAATGATTCCTATGGCATTGTATTATGATGGTGCAAAGATGTTCTTTGGGGAGGAATCGATTGGCATCAAAGCTTCTTCTTTATACGTTTTCTCCATGGTATCGGCCAATGGAATCGTTCAATTTGCGCAAAATTTCCTTGCTTTCAGTGTTTTGGCACTTGTTTCACCGGTAACCTATTCGATCGCATCTTTATTCAAACGTGTCTTCGTCATTTGCTTTGCAATTATTTGGTTTGGTCAATCGGTTAGCATTCTTCAATGGTTCGGAATCGTTTTAACATTTGTAGGTTTATACATCTATAATGATGCCAAATCAAGCAAGAGTATTGCTAAAGCGGAAGAAAAGATGGAATTGGATCAACGTAAAAAAGAAATGGTTCTTCCCTTTACTGCAAGAGGAGCTGCTTGGCTTTCTACAGCCAATGAAGCAAAGCATACACAATCAACTTCTATCAGCTTACATGGACCTTCGAATTCGATTCATTCTGCACCTTCCCATCATGTTTCATTCTTGCATGATCCTAGACGTACAATTCCTTCACCACCGCCTTCACGTGGACCTAGTTCAGATGATGAAAGTGGAATGATTACGGGAAAATTGAAAGATACCAGTAGATAGATTGTATTATTATTATATTATTCTTCAATAGATTCCTTTGATTATGGTGTTCTTGAGTGAGTGTTTAAATTGCAACCGGGTCCACTAAATTTATCATCCTACGCGCACGGACAAAAATCATTCAGAAGAAAAATGAACTGGATAACATCTTACCTTCTTCTACCATTCACTCAGCAAAGATGGGACATCCGGTCACGCTTGCTACATGTTCGTTGAACCAATGGGCATTAGACTTTAACGGGAATCGCGATCGGATTCTAGAATCGATCAAACAAGCAAAAGAGGCAGGAGCAAAATTACGTGTTGGACCTGAATTGGAAATCCCGGGATATGGATGTTTCGATCATTTCTTGGAAGGCGATACAGTCTTACATTCCTGGCAAGTGTTATGTGAGATACTATCAAACAAAGATACATTTGGACTTTTGATCGACGTTGGAATGCCAATCTTACATCGTTCAACTTTGTACAATTGCAGAGTGATCATATTAGATGGAAAGATTGTTTTAATTCGTCCAAAAATGTGGTTAGCGAATGATGGGAATTATAGAGAATTACGTTATTTTTCACCTTGGACAAGAAGAGGACAGTGGGATGATTTCGCCCTTCCAAGAATGGTCAGAGAAATTTCAGGTCAACAATCTGTTCCTTTTGGCGATGCTGTCGTTTCAACAAAGGATACAGTGATCGGAGTGGAATTGTGTGAGGAGTTGTTCACGCCAAACAGTCCTCATATCGCAATGGGCTTGGATGGAGTGGAGATCTTTATCAATCCTAGTGGAAGTCATCATGAATTACGAAAGCTTCATCGCAGAGTCGATCTGATTCGAGAGGCAACATTGAAGGCAGGCGGAGTGTATTTGTATGCTAACCAACAAGGATGTGATGGAGACCGATTGTACTACGACGGCTGTCCTTTAATTGCTTCAAATGGTGATGTTGTAGCACAAGGAACACAATTCTCTCTGGATGATGTGCAAGTGATCACTGCAACAATTGATTTGGATGACGTCAGAGCAGCAAGAAGCAGCAAAAGTCGTGGTATGCAAGCTGTTCAATCCGATCTGATCAATAACGGAAAAGGATTCCATAGAGTTTCAGTTGATTTTGAGCTTGGACGACGAGAAGAATGGGGAGGTGAACTCGGTGGGTTGATCAATGGAGTGAAGGATGTTCTTGGGTCAAAGACTACCGTCACAGACGTACAGAATTTGTCTCATCCCTTACCGGCATCCAGACCGCTAGAAGTACAATACAATACACCAGAGGAAGAGATCGCTTTAGGACCTGCTTGTTGGTTGTGGGATTATCTTCGTCGTTCGCGTACACAGGGATACTTTATCCCACTTTCAGGGGGGATTGATAGTTGTGCAACAAGTGTGATTGTGCATAGCATGTGCAGATTGGTCGTCAAAGCATGTAAGCAAGGAAATCAGCAAGTATTGGAAGATGTTCGAAGAATATGTGCGAAACCTTCTGAATGGATTCCTGAATCACCGCAAGAAGTTGCAAGTCATTTGTTCGTGACGTGCTATATGGGAACAGAAAACAGCAGCACAGAAACTCGTCAGAGGGCTAAAGATTTAGCGGAAGCAATTGGTGCCTATCATATCGATCTCAATATGGATATCATTATCCGAGCAATTGTGACTTTGTTCTCGATGGTGACCAATAAACAACCAAGATTCAAGGTCCATGGAGGTTCAGCGGCCGAGAACTTGGCATTGCAAAACATTCAAGCTCGATTGCGGATGTTACTGGCCTATATGTTTGCCCAATTGGTGCCCTGGGTTAGAGGAATGGTAGGAGGTCTGTTGGTGCTTGGAAGTGCAAACGTAGATGAAAGCTTGCGAGGCTACTTGACAAAATACGATTGTAGTTCGGCAGATATCAATCCTATAGGTGGAATCAGTAAAACGGATTTAAAGCGTTTCATTGCCTATGCAGAAGATGCATTCGAATTGCCAATCTTACACGATTTCTTAACGGCAACTCCAACAGCTGAATTGGAACCGATCACAAAAGAATACGTTCAATCGGACGAAGTAGATATGGGAATGACGTATGATGAATTATCAATTTTTGGACGATTACGCAAGGTGGAAAAGTGTGGACCATATAGTATGTTTTGCAAATTGGTTCATGAATGGGGAGATAGATTGAGCCCTGAACAAATTGCAGAAAAAGTGAAAAAGTTCTTTTTCGAATATGCCCGTAATCGACACAAGATGACAACATTAACACCTTCTTATCATGCCGAGTCTTATAGTCCTGACGATAATAGGTTTGATTTAAGGCCGTTTTTGTATCCTTCTAGATTTCCATATCAATTCGCAAAGATTGATGAATTGGTAGCAAGGATACCGGACAGAAGCGGAGGAAACAAGAAGGGTTGAACGAAGCTGTAAACTATTTGCATAAATGTCATTTAATTTACCGTGCCGAGAAAAATACTTTTATACATCTGATCAACGTTGTATCCAATTTCATTTATGTACGAATGGATCTTATGGCATTTGATCACCGTTATATCCATATTCATTTATGTACGAGTTGATCTTATGACATCTTTCTCAAGGATCAGCCCATTTATTAGTCTATAATACGGACAAATTCGGAAGCTAATTTTAATTTGTATTCAAAGACAGATAGAATGAATACAAGTATGAGGTGCATGCTAGTAATTTATATTTAATTAAATATTATAGCACGCGTCTTGTTCGACTTCTCCGGCGCCTTTTCGGCAAAAGCCACACAGTCAGTCTGTCAGTGTCAGTAACAGAACACTCACTGTGCAGCTCTATGGGAAGAATGATTGGCTACACTTTTTTCCTCTTCAGCATTCCTTGTGACCTATGAGGTTGTTATGGCCTATTGTACCCCTTTCCTCCTCATTTTGATATAAAAAGTGGACAAGCAGGTGCCAAGCGAACATTCTTTACTCCGCAACAAGTCTTGACTACTTTCATCACACCTGATAACATCATCTTGGACGGTACCGATCTTGACAAATTTACTCCAATTGATGTGCAGTCACTTGTGAGGTTTACTTAAAAACGTTGCAACAAGCGAAGTAACGCAATCATTCGGGCGGGGCATCGTAAGATCCGATTTTTCGTCATTTATCCTTGGCATTTCTTAAACAAAAACGCCAAATTCGGTCCAGTTGGGGCGTATATAATTCGGCGTTCTGCTCTGTTTGCAATAAGGAAATTGACGTCCCTTTGCCAGCAGGACACGTTGAGTTTCTCGATTGTGGTATTGATTAGAAACGCCGACGAGCACCGCCTCATAAAAGCCAATTTTATGGAAGGAAGAAAGACATAAAAGCAAACCATTCTTTCACCACCAAATCCAGCATTCATCTAACTAACAACCCCTTTTTCCTGCAAAGATGAATTTACCTTCACACCTCACCAATTCTGCTCGAGGCTCATCAGAGATTGATATCTACAATTTGCCAGTCGTGAACCGCACTGCTTCCGGTTTTGAAACTGTTGCAAAGGAAGCAAAAGCACCAAACGAAAGTCATAACAATGAAGAAGCAATTATACACACAGACGATCGTGGTGGAATAGATAATGCTCCGCCCGATGATGAAGGACCAAGACAGCGATGGTACAACAAAGCATTAACAATCGCAAAGCGTCATGGAGCATTTGTTGGTCCAGGTATTATTGCAAGTGTCGGATATACTGATCCGGGAAATTGGGTGACAGATTTGGCAGCCGGTTCGCAATTCGGATACAAATTAAATTTCGTCATTTTAATGTCTGGTCTTTTTGGTATCTTTTTGCAAATTTTGGCTGTTCGAATGGGTGTTGTGACCGGTGATGATCTGGCACGCAATACTCGTTTACTCCTCTTACCTGATGATGACGGTCGCTTACGTTTTGGCTCCAAAGGAGTTCACAACAATACACCAGACAAGCTCAAATATCGTACTTTGCGTATCTTTACTCTGTGGGCGCTCTATTTCGTATCTGAAGGTGCTCTCATCGCAACGGAATTTGCCGAATTGCTTGGATCCGCTATTGCACTCAACCTGCTATTCCCTGGTCTACCTTTATATGGCGGTGTCTTGATCACTTGTGCCGATGTGATGCTCTTCTTGTTCATCTACAAACCACAAGGTAATTTCCGAATCTTTGAGCTTTTGATAGCTACATTGGTGATGATCGTATTGGCATGCTATATCGCCTTATTGGTCCGTACTAAACCTAATTGGGCATTAGTTTTTGACGGATACGTTCCATCTTCTACTTTAGTCCAACCAGAAGCTCTCTATACGGGTATCGGTATCATTGGTGCTGTGATTATGCCACATGCGATGTATCTTGGAAGTCACTTTTCCACCATCAATAGAATTGACAGAAGCAAGAACTCGTTACGATTTGATATGGAACCCGAAGTGACCGAATCAAATACAAGTAATAATCCTACGTCGTGGGCTCAACGTTCTTTTGGCGTTTTACGAACATACATTGCCAACCACTTCCCCTCCTTTGATGCACATTTGCGAAACAGAGGACATCGTCATACCAGAAGAGCTGAAGAACAAGCAACCGTCCCAGCTTTACGATCTGATCAGGTCCAAGATCAAACAAAGGGACTATGGCCTGTGCGAATGACGATTGCCGAAATGAAGACGCATTTGCCTCATGCAGCCTGGGATATCGCTCTTTCACTGTTCTTCTTTGCGATCACTATCAATTCTGCAATCTTGGTTGTAGCAGGCGCAGCATTTTATTACGGCAACAACCGCTCGGCGCAATTGAGTGATTTGTACGACGCATTCGAATTATTAAAGAGAACTCTTGGAGGAGCTTATGCGATCTTATTTGCCATTGCTCTTTTGGCTGCTGGTCAATCTGCTTCAATCACTTGCACTCTTGCAGGACAAATTGTTTCAGAAGGTTTTATCAAATGGCGTACGAATCCATTCTTGAGAAGGTTGGTTACGAGAATTATCACTATGATCCCTTCATTGGCAATCGCAATTGGAGTTGGAAGGCAAGGATTGGATGAGGCATTGATTGCTTCCCAAGTAACTCTTTCGTTTGCATTGCCTTTTGTTCTGGTACCATTGATTGCCGTTACTTCGATGAACAAAAAGATGACAGTAGAAGATGATATCGACGAAGAATTGGTCGATGGTGCAAGATTGAGAGAGGACGAGAATGTTTCAAAAGAAGATGTTGTTACCGGAGTGCCATTGACCGTTATCACTCCATCTTCATCTAACGCCTTGAATCAGACGAGCTGCGAAACGCCTGCTGCTGCTCCAGAAGATCCCTTACAAGGACCAATTTCCACCTCTGCCGATGCACAAGGTCGTAATTCTGCTTCTAATGCACCTTCATCAATTGCCTCAAAAATTATGCACAATTTTGCTAATAGATGGTATAATATCGTCATCGCGATCGTGATTTATTTGATCATTTTGGTTGCTGATATATATACGCTCGTTACTCTGTTTAATGGTCAATCATAAATAAAGTCTCAAACTTTACTTCATCGTTTCCGAAATGATCATACTTCATTGTTTTATACTCAGTCCTCATTTCAATATGAAAATTAATGTATATAACGATATTTTTTATCACACTGTGTGTCTTGTGGCTTTTGCAGCGGAGGAAGAAATAAACGGTTAACCGTCTTGCCCCACAGAATTAGAACATAAGACTTCGTCCGTATTGTAGTTTCCTTCTCTATCCGTGGTCACATTGAAGAATTGTTGTGGCTATCTTGTAGTAGATTTCACGCCCCGCTCAAATGGCGCATGCAGTTATTGAATTATGCATTGACCATTCGCCTCGTAAGTACATTATAACAATTTGTGTACATATGCATACTTTCTGTTCTTTACCCTCACCCTCGATGAATGTAGTTTGATCCTTTTTATGGCATCGATGTCGCTATCGCGGCTATTGCGCCCTAACTTGTCATGTACATCGTGCGCTCATTCGGCGATTTTGCCTTAAACTCTTACTCGGCACCGAAAAGACAAGCCGGAAGAACCAATTTGATACGCTCGATGTCCGGAGGAGAGGAGGAGGTGATGATTGCCATATAAATTGCGTCAAATACGACAAAGAGCATGGATGATATCCCGGCATACATTCGGCATTTAATCCCCTCGACAACAGAAAAATGCTCGATCGTCCTCTGCCCCGCGGTAATGGAACATGGAAAGAAGGCGGAATCGACAAGTCGATTCGACAGCGTAACGCTATCTCATCATCCTTACAAAGAGTATAAAGATGGCCTTTTCTTTTGCTTTTCTCTTCAAATTTCCTACACCGTCAAATCAGAATGACTTTCTTAACTACAAGTGTTGCTCTTATCATTTTGCTTTGGTCGTGTGCTGTGGCCGAGCATGTTATCTTGTATTGGAATGTAGGCTGGGTTGAGAACGTCAACTTGGACGGATTATTCACCAGACGAGCTATTGGCATCAATGGGTTCTACCCTCCTCCAATCATTATGATCAATCAGACAGATTCCCTCACAATCAATTTCAAAAATGCTTTCAGTGATGGCAGAGGAACCGCTTTGCACTCTCACGGCATGTTTTTCAACAACACGGGCTATTTCGATGGAGCTGCTTCCATTACTCAATGTCCGATCCCAGACGGAGAGTCAATTGCTTACCAACCGCACAACTCCCCTCACAGTCCAGCCATTCGTCAAGAACAATGGGGCACCTATTGGACTCACGGTCACTACGACGGTCAATACGTGGATGGATTACGAACGCCCGCGATCATTCATGCGACCAACGAGCTGTACAAGTATGATGATGATTACACTATCATATTAGCAGATTGGTATCACCGTGAGCATCATGATTTGGTGGTTAACGAGCTTATCAATGTCAAGAATCCACTTGGCAATGACCCAGTCCCTCAGTCAGGTCTGGTTTACTTTGCCCATACAGCAAAGGGTGCAACTGCTGAGTACTTGCCAGGCTACAATGAGAACGCCACGTTGTTTTTTGAGCCAGGTAAAACATATCGTCTACGCCTAATCAATATGGCCGCTATATCCAAATTTCAATTTTGGATTGAAGGTCACGAAATGAGCATCATCGAAGCCGATGGTGTGGACGTGGAAGAAGTTCCGGTAGACAAAATTGACCTTGCAGTTGCTCAAAGGTATTCGGTTTTGGTACATGCAAGAAATGATACGAGTCGTAATTGGCCAGTTCACGTAAATTTGGATCCCGTGATGTTTAGCAAAGTACCGAAAAGTTTGCAATTGAACATCACCTCAGCGATTGCCTACAAAGAAGGAAATCCAATGGGATCTGATCGACCAACAATTTATTACGACTATTTTGATGATACAGCTTTGGTGCCTGTCATCAGTCAGCCTCAATTGCCTGCTGATGTTAGCTTCGTCAGATCATTTGATTGGAATACGTTTAGTAATGGAAAAGATTATGCTTTTGTGAACGATACGATTTTTATTCCTCCGCTCACGCCTTCCCTCTTTACTGCACTCAGTATGCCAACAAATGAATCAAAGTTGCCCATCGCATACGGACCAAATGGTAATGCGATAGTCGTGGAACACATGAAGTCATTCGAGATTGTTTTGCTCAACCTTGGCAAATTAGGTCATCCATTCCATTTGCATGGACATCAATTTCAAGTAGTACACAGAAGTCAAAATTTCAAATCAGATGATCCTGCGATCAATCCGGTCAAGAAAGAAGGCCAAGTCAATCCATTACGCCGTGATACTGTTCAGGTTCCTGCGGGTGGTAGCGTTTCTATACGTATGGTCGCCGATAATCCCGGTGCCTGGATCTTGCACTGTCATATCGATTGGCATTTAGCCGCTGGATTAGCAATGGTCGTTATCGAAGCACCAGAAAAGATCCAAGAAAATCTTCAAGTACCGTTTTACCTGTTTCAACAGTGTCAGCAACAAGGTTTACCTGTTTCTGGTAATGCAGGAGGATTCCAATCTTTAAAGGACTTTGGTGCCTTGCCTCTTGCTCCTACACCGTTGAAGTCCGGCTGTACTATCTATACAGTTGTTACGATTCTCGCCTGTGCCTTTGCTGCCTTATTGGGGAACGGAACAGTAATTTTGTACAGTTCACGTTATTCAAACGATGCAAATGAAGATGAAGAATGATTAATTTCGTTCTCTTTCTAGTCTTGTTCCCGGTAGGGATGTGAAAGATTACGTCATGAGATAAGAGCAACTTACGCCTTTAGCGCTACCTTCCTTCTCCGCTCGTTGTCACATTTCAATATTCATACGAAATACTATGTCACTGCACGCTTATCCGGCGAATGCATCTTAAAAATTTTACTCGGCAGCGAAAAAATAAGGAAATTATTGAAATCTCGATAGGATTATAATGCTAATACGTAAAAGATAATTCGGCAAGATAAATGTTGCCATCTTGTGATAGTGTCTTGACATGATAAACATTGCCATCTTGTGTTAGGAATTTTTATCATGCAATCTTTTGTCGAATGAAAGATAAGGCGAAGAAAGGACGACTGGGCATTCGATCAGTAAAGAAAAGGTGCATTAACAAAGAGCATTGATTCTGCTCTTTGTCATTTCTCCGCATTGCATTAACGCTCGACCACTGAATGCCACGGAGACAACTAAAGGAAGGGTATTATGATAAGCCGTCTTCTCAAGCTCGTTATCATTTGTTTTAAAGGATAAATACAGCAACTTCAACCTCATACTTTTCTCCACAAAATCCTCAGATCGAAATGATGTTCTCTACTGCAATTTTTGCTCTTCTCGCATTGCCATTTGCTTTGGCCGAAAATGTCACGTTGGATTGGAATGTAGGCTGGGTCGAGAATGTCAATTTAGACGGTCTCTTCCCCAGACGTGCCATTGGTATCAACGGTGCTTATCCTCCTCCGATTATTATGATCAATCAAACAGACTCACTCACGATTCACTTCAAGAATGCATTTGGCGATGGCAGAGGAACAGCGTTGCACTCTCACGGCATGTTTTTCAACAACACAGGCTATTTCGATGGTGCTGCTTCCGTTACTCAATGTCCGATCCCAGACGGAGAGTCAATTGCTTACCAACCGCATAACTCCCCTCTGAGTCCCGCTGCTCGTCAAGATCAATGGGGTACATATTGGACTCACGGTCACTATGACGGTCAATACGTGGATGGATTACGAACGCCTGCAATCATTCACGCCGATAAGGAACCGTACAAGTATGATGAGGATTACACTATCATCTTAGCGGACTGGTATCACCGTGAGCATCATGATTTGCTGGTCAATGAGCTTATCAATGTCAAGAATCCACTTGGAACTGAACCATTCCCTCAATCAGGTTTAGTCTATTTTGCCCATACTGCAAAAGGTAAAAATGCTGAGTACTTACCCGGTTACAATGAAAATGCAACATTGTCATTTGAGCCAGGTAAAACATACCGACTACGATTGATCAATATGGCCGCGTTATCCAAATTTCAATTTTGGATCGAAGGACATGAAATGAGCATCATCGAGGCCGATGGCGTGGATATGAAAGAGTTTCCTGTGGAGAAGATTCCACTTGCCGTTGCTCAAAGATACTCTGTCTTGGTACGTGCAAGAAATGATACTGGTAAAAATTGGCCGATTCATTTGAACTTAGATCCGATCATGTATAGCATATTGCCGAAGACGTTACCACTCAATATCACCTCAACAATCGTCTATAAAGAAGGAAACCCCATGGGATCGGATCGACCAACGATTCAGTACGAGTATTTTGATGACACAGCATTGGAGCCTGTCATCAGTCAGCCACAGTTGCCTGCTGACGTACGTTTTGTCAAAACGTTTGATTGGAATGTGTATGGGGATGGAATCAGTTACGCATTTTTCAATGGATCAACCTTTATCAATCCGCTAACACCTTCCCTTTTCACGGCACTCAGTATGCCTACAAACGAATCAAAGTTGCCCATCGTGTATGGACCAAATGGGAACGCAATAGTCGTAGACCATATGAAGTCATTTGAAATCGAAATACTCAATCCTGGTCCCACAAGTCATCCTTTCCATTTACATGGGCATCAGTTCCAAGTGGTTCATATCAGTCAAGATGTAAACTCCGATGATCCTGCAATCAATCCACCCAAGAAAGAAGGTCAAGCCAACCCTCTACGCCGTGATACTGTCTTGGTTCCTGCTACCGGAAGTGCAACTATACGTTTGGTAGCCGACAATCCCGGTGCTTGGATTTTGCATTGCCATATCGATTGGCACTTAGCCGTTGGATTGGCAATGGTCGTTATCGAAGCACCGGAAAAGATCCAAGAAAATCTTCAAGTACCGGCTTACATGTTTCAACAATGCCACCAACAAGGTTTACCATCTAGCGGAAATGCAGGTGGACTTGAATCTTCAACAGATTTTGGTGCTTTGCGTCTTGCTCCTGCACCGTTGGAGTCTGGCTGGACTGTTTCTGCAAGTGTAACACTTTTCGCTTGTATCTTTACTGTTCTTTTGGGCAACAGCACGATATTTTGGTATAGCTCACGCCACCGAGATGAAGAAGATGAAGATAAATAAATTTTCATTTTCTGCTTCGCTATCTTTTATTGTCTGTACTAGCTCTCGATCATGTAAAAAAGAGATCAATTAAATCGATTGAAGACGTACATATTCTGAGGAATGGTATCATTAGTGAATTTGAATATAATAAATAAGGAGAAGCATAATCCATTGCTGAAACGTGAACTTAAGCCATAATCTTCTTCTTCAAGGAGCCAAACATGCCCAATTTTTCATTTGCTGGCTCAGCAGGAGCATCAACGGTATTGGTTTGGACTTTTTGTTGTCTGGGTGATTTGACGACTTCATCCTTGTTTGCAGCAGCTGTACCGTTTGGCTTTGTTTGATCGATACTGTTTCCGTTCACCGCCGTGTCGTTTGTTGTTTGAGGTGTAGGTGCAGCCTTTTGTGGAACAGGCTTAGTTCCATTTGCTTTTGCAATCTGTAATGTTTCTGGACCGTTTAAGCCAATCACATCAAGTGCAGCTGCAAGACCACCATCATCTTCATAGGTTAAAGCACCATTTTGGAAACCGGTTGGAGGAGCAGGCAAATCATCACATGAGTTCCAGTCACCCCATTTACCTTCTTTGATTAATTGTTGCGTACGTGCTTCGGCGAAATCAACTGGAGCACCAACGCCGATCTCTTGTAGTTCACGTACGAGTGTTTTTCTGCAAGTATCATGACCAAGAATTTCACGGGTTTTTGATCCATCGACCATTGGGTATTGCCAACGGATCATACCAGGATTCTTTTGTGATAAATCTCCGTTACGGTCATGAACCCATCTTCCACGCCAGAAAGGATCGTAATCCATATGTGAAACACGCAAACGTTTGATCAATGCCCTTCTTTCTTGGTCATATTCTTGTCCCTTCGATTCGGCCCATTTACGTGTGACCTTTTCGAATTGATCACACAACCTTCGATGGTTTTCCCATCTGCGATCAACTTCTTCTTTGTTTTTGTGAAGATCGTTCTCTCCTTCTTCTGGTGGAACCCAATCGAATTCGACATCAACGTCTCCTCCAATATAACGAAGCATGTGTTTACGTGGAATTTCTTCCATCAATTCTTCGGGTTTGTTTGTAAAGCGTACTTTTGCACGTACCACAGGATCCAAAAGCCATTTGACCAAATGCCATGCTTGTGATAGAATCCAAGGTGCTTTATGAAGAATCAAGACTGCTAATTGTTCAGGGAAATAAGATTGAAGACATTGAAGGATATAAAGGAAATTGATCACGTCCAAATTTGAAGGTCCAAAGCCGGTACAATCGAACAATAAAACGATCTTATCGTTTGGCGGAACGACTAATAAACGTACAAGTTCAAAATGTGCAATGATGAACTTCTTTGTTGTTGCTTGTGGTTGTGCCCAAATTACATGTTTACCGAATTGAACGTACATGACGGGTTGATTGCGTAAATTTGTACCGAGAGAAAACACCTTTCCGTTTGCTTCAAAGTTTTCGACGTATTTAGGGATCTCTTTACCATTACCCAAATCACCTTTTTGAACGAGAATGTCTAGATTGGTATCCAAACGCCATTTCAACGTAGATGCCAACATGGCCGTTGTTGCATCGATGCTCCATTTACGTGCACGCAAGAAGCGTAACATCAAGATGTCTGGATTATCACGTTTGACCATTACCCAGAATGAATTACGAAGGGCGGCAGAACCATAAGTAGAAAGTAAGCGTTCCATATTTGCTTCTTCAGTACGAGCTTGAGCAGCAGCTTTCTTATCATCTTCTTTATCAATTCCACTTCCTTTAACGAGTTTTGAAACTCCACTAACCGCACCCAAACCACCGCCGCTCATTTTACTTTTTGTTGCTTCTGTATCAACACCCCAATCTTCCGCAAAACCGTCTTCTTTTTGTTCAGATTTTGTTCCTTGTGCTTTATCACAAATATCAAAGAAAGCTATCCACATTTGATAAAGATCATCTTGATGTTCTTCTGATAAATTACCAGCATAACCTTCTGGCATTTCATACTTTTCCGGAACGATGTCCGTAAATTCGTCTTTTGCATTATGTTGCGACATGATGATTTGGTGATGGGGAGGGAATATTAAACAATACAAAGTGGAGATTGATTGGCTTTTTAAAGCTTTTTTCAAGGCTCGGGGATATGATCAAATCTCATAAAGCAATGCTCTGAGCTTTAGTGCCATAAAATGAAGTTTTGATCGAGAACAAAATCGTGCCCGAGCCCGTTGATCTTTTGATCGAGCTCTGGGGCCGAGGAGAACAATAAACAGAAAAAGAGGACATACGCTAATGCAACTAAACTAAATTGTGTGGGAACATTCAATTGATCACGATGCCACTTTGACAGACAAAGCAGCTGATTGCCGTAAAGAGAAAAGAAAGAGCTTTTAAGTGATTCAACGGAAAACACGCATCCGTGTAATGAGAATCAAGCCGAAGTAAGCAAAAGAGCTGTCAAAATGCATTGATGACCTTTTTCTGGGATTAATATAGCACAGACCTACAGTGGGATTGTATTAGCGTATGTTCAATTCAAATTGCGGGGTAATTAACTATCTTTTATGCCATATGACACTGTCAACTGTGCCGATCGCACAAACAGAACAAAAGGGCTCTTTAAAAAGCGGTTGAACGATATAAGCGGTTCTCAATGTTGTAATCACAAAAGGGTTTAGAAGGCGTACTAAATAAGCATTTGATTCTATTTTACACCAACACATTCAACTCTTTTAACACTCGTGAATGATTACGTAACCTCTTACCATCAATCAATGATCTTCAACAACTTCTTTTTATAGGAAATGTTTATTGCTGAGCTTATAACACATTCTTCCACCACTACAAACGTCAAAGGGGCCTCGGCGAGAGCAGGCAAATGACTAACCCAGGCAGGCACATACTCACAACGCGTCAAAGATGTCCCTCTGCCTAAGGGGGGGGTATCAAAAGGCCTATCGAAGCTTGAGCCTAGAACCAAAAAAAGGAACACGGCTTTGGATTTATATATTTTGGCTTCAAAATTTTAAAGTTTTGACACAAACGCACGAGCAATACAATCTTCTCTCACCATTGCCACCTCTCTTACGTCTTCAAGGATCCATCAAATGTCAGGAGCAGTCAATTCGCCACAAACGGCAGCTCCTTTGGTGCCAAGTAATGTGAACACAGAAGGACAGCAGACTGAAGAAGGGGAACCAAAGCCAGATTTATTACCCGGTGGCTTTCACCGATTTCGTCCGGTATCCGATGCAGATGATTTCCCAAACGAAGAAACCAATCTAGCTAGACCATTAACAGATTCAGTAATCACTATTCGAATCATTAAAAGTTTTGCTTATCGATCAATGAAAGCTTTGGTATTGCAACATGTTGATATTACCAAAATGACAGTAGATCAATTACGCTCTCATTGTCAACAAGAAGTTCGTACGAATTCCGTCTTTAAAGCTTTTAGATCGTTTGCCGATAAGCTTGACACTCTCAAGATTTACACTCGTGCACATGGAGCCAAAACGACAAACTTGATCATCAACCTGGATCGTCCTGATTGGATATTGGAAGATGGTACAAAGACTTTGCTTGAATTAGGCTTGGAAAATGAAGCAGAATTAAGTTTGTTCAATAGAGCCGATTATGAAGAATTCATTCAAAATCCAGAAACGAAATGGTAATCAACATGAAATGGGTCAAAAACATATCATTGTACTTATATATATATGGCATAATTTGTAATAACATCAATTTTCGGTCATTCCTAGGGTTGCAAGTTTACTAGTTGTTCTTCTTACTTCACTTTGGCAATTTGTCCAAAGCGTCATTTCCACCTGCGTGCAATCTTCAAACGTAGATACCGCATTCGTCATTGTCTTCACGCATGTCAACTCCAGTCATGCCTCATCGGAAGTGTAGAATACTGTACATTTATGCGAATGAGATTTATCTGATCTGTGAAAATACAAAGAGATGGTATATTGTACAAACTTTGCAAGAAGTCATCTGCTCTTAATACCTTCCTCCTGATTGGTATCCTCTTCCATAATTCTGATTATTGTTGTTATATTCTCTCCGACCATCGCTTGCGGGTGTTTGATTGTATTGTTGAGAAGCATCCTGACCATAACCGTATTGCTGATATCCTTGCGAGTTGTTGTGGCTTGGGTAATATTGATTTTGATTGCTTCCGTATTGGTATTGGCTGTTTCCTTGATAGCCTGATGCATTTTGTGAATAGGCGGTATTTGAGCCATATCCTTGTTGACCATACGGTGGTGTTCCACCGTATCCAGCCATAGGAGGTCTCGCTGGTGGAGGACCAGGTGGTCCTGCAGGTGCTGTAGATGCTGTCTTGCCCAAAGTACGTAAAAGATCTTCTACCAAATTCGGATTCTTTGTTAGAACATCTTCTAGTTGTGGCTTTGGTAATTCGCTCAATGCTTGAACGGATGATGGAGGAACAATGCCAGACTGGGTAACAGATGCTGGCTGTGGGAAAGAGGTCGGCGTTCCTCCTCCTCCGAGATTTGGTGGTGTATTGTTTGAGCGTGTATTGCCACCTACAGCTCTTAGTAAGTCTTGCAATGTTGACGATCCGCCTCCTAAGCCGGTACTGTTGCTCTGATCTGGTGTATATCCACCACCTTCTCGAGGTGTAAGACTCGAGGTTGGTTGTCCAGGTCGATATGCGCCCTGAGAGGGTATATCTTGTCTGAACAAGACACCGACTAACAGGAACAAATCCTTTCCACGTCTCTGCGCTTTCTCATCAGACAGACATTGTGGTGAAAGTAGAGCAAGCCACTCAGGTATTGGTTGATCTTTGGGTAATGCAGCCATATAGAAATCCTTCACCGCACGTCCTCTAGCCGAGCGTAGAGGTTGAAGGACACCATATCGATCCTTGCCTTTGAAGTACTTGACAAGATGATCGAAAGAAGTTTCATTTCCATCTTCATCCGTAATCTTGTTGGCTTCAGGCATACTTTCGGGAATGAATTCAGGCTCTGCCATGAGTGCTACCAGCTCAGTACGAGGAGCAATCCTGCTCTCGAGCAAATACGGAATCGCACTTCCACTCGGCAATCTTCCTTCGATGAGTGAGAATGGAGATGGAAACAAATTTGTCCAATCTTGTGTTGTAAGATCTCTGCCCGCAATCTGTCTTACAGCACAGGTAAAGAAGCCTTCGTCTGGCATGTGAATCGATCCTTTCCATCCAATCGCAGGAAGGTTGTCTTGACTGGTTGTCTCTTGTCCCGATTGTTGTACATCGTTGCCCTTTCCGTCCTCCTCCATACCCAGGAAGTCATCAATGAAATCGTCTGCTATTTCGTCTTGCTTGCTGTCATCATCAACTTCTTCTGTATGCCTGATGGCGATTGAAATATCACCATCTTGATTATCTTCATGTTCTTGATCTGAGTGAGCCTGCACATCCTCATCGTTCTCATCAGGAGCTTTGTCACCTTGCCAAACATTTGAGAAATCAAACGGTAGTGTGGGTGATTGGACCGACTGTGACGTTCGACGGGGCAAATCTGATGATGAAGATGATTTAGCAGCAGGTAGCTTATCATCTTGACTGTCTTTCTCTGTAGATTGGCCGGTAGGGTTCTTTCCAGACACTTCGTCGCCTTGCACTCTATTTGATACAGAGATTGAAGAATGAACTTGATCTTCCGTAAGTCGATTTTCGTATTCGATATCAATTTCTCCTTTGTGAGTCAACTTTCGCAAAGGTGCGTTATCCTTCTTGAGAATACTTTGTTCCAAACTTTCCTTCTTTCGTCTTTCCACTTCTTCTCGTCTTGCATCGTTTGCCAATTCTTCACTTGACATATTCGAAAGTTCAACAGCAGAAATAATGCCATCAGCAATCTTTGCACGCAAGGTGATATTGGTTTTGTCTTTTAAATTGAACATGAAACTTCGTAATTTATCACGATATGCTTTTCCTGCAATGCGGAAATTGGCATTAATGGCACTCTCATTCGTCATTTCATAAAGGGCTCCTTCGAAACTATGTGCATATTCCTGACTCTGTTCTTCTCCTTCTTGCTTGTTCTCGCTTGCCTCCGTCATAATTTCAGAAAAGATTGCTGCAAATTGTTCTTCTGCATGTTTTCGAAGCGCATCGCTGCGAGATCGCTGAACTGCGCTTGCAGAGCTGGTGTTTGACTTCGAGCCGCTAGATGCAGAGGTGGAAAGCTTGCGACTCGTTTGTACATTCGCAGACGAAGATTCTTTCGTTACATTTGACGAATTGGCATGTTGCGCTCGTGAAGGTGAAAGTGTTGGCGCTTGTGACCGGGCCTTTTTACTGACAACGTCAGCCTCTTGTAATTTACGCTTAGGTGATGCTGATGGTACATTACTGGACTGTTCTGGGTCTTGTGCCGATGCAACTTCTGACGGCTGCTTATCATCGACACAAGAAGGACAAGTGAATTCTGTCAAAGACTCTGCAGCTTTTTTCGTCAATCCTATGCACTTGAAGTGATACCTGTGGAGAAAGAAGGGCAGTGTCAGTTTTACAATTCTACAACCACTATACGAAACCGCTCGATCAACTTACCATTCATTGCAATTTGCGCATAGCACCATTGGCTTTCCATCATCTCCTTTGCGACAAATGCAAAATTCTTCAGCAGCATTCCTTATCGATTTTTCGCCGGATTTTTCAGAGTCCGCTTTCTCTTCATTTACGCCGTCCTGCGCCTGACCCATTTCCTCGACCGCCTTTCTGCTTGGCTTGCGAAGACGACTGCTATATCGTGAGCCCCTTGTTGTCTCTTCGCTTGTTTCTGTAACGTCTGCCTCCTTTCCCATATTAGATGATTCCACTGCACTTGCTGACATGACGAATAACTCCGGTACAACAAGTCAGATTATATGGCTGAGTAGAAATGTGTGATCACCTGTTACGATAGCAGTACGACTTCTGCTTGCTTTCAAAAGCTTTCAATGTATGAATATAAAATCAATAAAGTAGTACAACAAATACGACACTTCAAAGTATCATCAAAAGGAGCAACAAGAGACTATGGTTCAGCGGTCCAAAGATATTGCCTTGCCCTAGAATCCTAAGCCGTCCAAAAGATCTTACAGTGAATAATTCTTTCACCTGAATCGGAAATCGTCCTTAGAAGGGAATCCAGTCCAAAAGCAGATGTCAAAGCGTCACAAAAGATGCCTAGACACAGCGATATCACAATTCTTGATCGTAAACTCGATGTATAAGCCACGCACAGCGATGCGCACACTCAAATGTAACGAATCCTTTTGCCCTGAACCTTGGTGATGGTAGTAGAGAAGTAGAAATTTGCAGTGGGATTGTGTTGGAATTAAGTTTAATTTTCTTTTCTCTTACGTGGGGCTATTGGCGCGTATGTGTGTAAGAGAGACTGCTCTTACAAGGGGCGTCAGTCGTGCAGCCAAAGTAAGCTATGAGAATCAAAAAGTGAACAGATTGTTACACCGCTTATCAATTTTGCTGAGAAGATTGTCAATTCCGCTCTCCACTTCCCTTACCTTTCCCCTTCACCACCACGCAAAAGATGTTCATCAATGGTGGTGATGATGTTGTGGGAACGATGACTTCAGGCCGTAACAGTTTGATTGGAGTGGCAATCTCTTTGGCCGGAAATGTGTTAATCTCTTTGGCGCTCAATTGTCAAAAATTGGCGCATACAAGGATGCAAAGGGAAGCACAAGGATTGGACCCAAACTTTTTATCAGATGAAGAAGAAGAAAGCGAATCACAGCCTCTTCAGAAGAGTTCTCGCTCTCCATCTTCATCAGGAAGAGGACAAGATGTTGGTTATGGCAGTACATCCTCCCTTCCAAAGCCAACAAATGCAAACAATTCACCGCCAAAAAGTCGACAAATGTCACGATCATCCTCTGTATCAGCGGGCAGCGGAAAAAGGAAAAGCACATCTGAATCAGACGGGGAAAACAACGAACCAAACAGAAAGGAGGTAAATACTGAATTTTTACGCAGCAGACTTTGGTGGTTAGGACTTGGGTTGATGAGTTTAGGTGAATTTGGCAACTTTTTATCGTATGCTTATGCGCCTGCTTCATTGGTCGCTCCTTTGGGAGCTGTTGCTTTGTTGTCAAATGTGATCATCGCTCCAATCCTTCTTAAGGAACGTTTTCGACCTAGCGATCTTGGAGGAATTCTTTTGGCAATCATTGGTGCGGTAACGGTCGTTTTCAGTTCAAAACAAAGTGATGCAACTTTGAATCCCGATGAATTACTAAAAGCAGTCTTGCGACCCGAATTCTTGGCTTATACTGGAATTGTCATCGTCTTTGTGATAGCACTCGCTTACGTCAGTTCGACATCACTTGGGGATCGGTATATCCTCTTGGATCTTGGTGTTTGTGCACTTTTGGGCGGATTCACCGTTTTGTCCACCAAAGGTCTTTCTTCGTTACTCTCTTTGGGTAAGCCATGGCAACTTGTTAAAGTTCCAATTACATACGGTCTCTTGATCGTTTTGATCGGTACAGCACTTGCTCAGATCACATACCTCAATCGAGCTTTGCAAAGGTTCGATTCAAGGGAAGTTATTCCAACACAATTTGTTATGTTTACAATTTCCGCTATCGTTGGATCGGCAATCTTGTATCGAGAATTCGACAACATGGAAGCACATCGACTTATCAATTTCTTCTTTGGTTGTCTGACCACTTTTGCAGGGGTCTACATTCTTACAAGGGCGAAGAATGAGGAAGGAAATGGACATGAATCAGATGAAGAAGCCTTGGAAGACGAAGAGGAAGGAGAAGTCGATGTACGAGAAGACAGTGCATCTCGTCGTACAAGCTCTGACGCATTTACAAAACCTGTTGCCGTTCCAAGAACACATCCAGCTGCAGCGAACAATGCTAGACGTGGAAAGAGGCGATTACGCTCCAAACGTTCCATCGTTGGCTTTTCAGCAGGTTCTGTTCCCACTGTTGCCATTCATCGTGCACCCAATGCTTTCCTTTCTACAAGTTTACAAGAAACAGGTAGCGTTCCTGTCGCTATTGCACGCCGATCAATCTTCAACCCTGCTTTCACGATCGCATATCTGGATCAAAGTTTGCCTTCAACTCCTAGAAGGATAAGACCATCTGGACCAGCAAGCGAAAGACCAACTTAAGTTATTCACGAGTGACTTACTCTTCTTGTACTATAGTCTTTATTTGCGGACAATTACATTTATGCAATGCGTTGAAATATGGATAGTATACATGTATTGTTACAACAATTTGTCAAGCTTCTTCAAGTGAGGCCTGCTTACGTTTTTGAGCTCTTTCTTTGTTGAGCTGTTTACGTTTTTCGTTTTCCTTCTCTCGTTCCAATGTGGGATCGGGCTGACGTTCAACGATACGTGGCAACAGGGTAGCGAATGTCAAATAAGAAGTGTGACCACGCATGTCCGTGAACGGTCGTGAGAGAACATTAGCCCGCTGCAAGCTTTTGCCGTCTTCTTTTGCCTGGGGTGTGGATGGATCAGTTGCACCTTCCTTGCCGTTGGTCTCTGCATCCTCTTCAGTTTCTGCGTTTTCTTCCTCTGGTCGGACCTTCTCGACTTTGAGCTCAGATGTCGTCTCCGCTTTACCCGCATCATTTTCGTCCCCTTCCTTCTGTATTCTCTCCTGTCTTTCTTTTCTTGCTCTTTGAATTTGCATATCCCGTCTTTTGCCTTTCTTCACTTCTACTTCCCTAATCCGTTCAACAGCTTCATCGATAGATGGCGTATAATTTTGCGCTCCAGGTCCGCACCAAATACTGAGATGGGTCCTGTTCAAGCATTCATACGTTTCGATATCCGTCCACTTTGCTTCATCGACAATATTTCCATTCTCATCATGAGAGGTAGAACCTTTTCGCAAGGCAGCCACCGTCTTTAAAACTTGTTCAACGCATGGCGAGAAACAACAAATGCGCGTGGGAACATCTTTACGCATTGCTTCTGCTGCATGAGGAATTGCATCCCAAGGAGCAGGTAAGTCCAGGAAAACTGCGTCTGCCACTCCTTCCAATCCGAATCCATTCTTGACCACATTACGATGTCGTAAAGAAAGAGTAGGAAACAGGCCATGCTGTTCAAACTCATGCCAAGCTTTCACAGCCCTGCCTGCATGGAATTCAAATGACCATACTCTTCCTTCTCGTGGAGCGACATACGCATTTGGAGGAGCAGAAAGACGTTCTAGAATATCAGCTTCTTGTGCATCAGAGGGTTGCATGATTGTTTCTTCCTCTTCTTCATCTTCTTCAGCACCTTCCTGTCTTTCATCGTCAAATTCATCTTCCGTCTTTTTCCTCTTCTTACGATTGCTTCGATCTTTTTCAGTCTTTGCTACTCCTTTCCATCCATACCCGCTACTCTGTATATGCTTTCTTGCAACGCATCGGGTAGCATAATGTGAGAATGATCCTGATCCCGTTCCTGATTCGATCATCCGAGCTCCGGGAGACAGACCAAGATGGGCAGAGATGAAAGACATATCGGGCGTATACAAAATTTGCGTACGATGCGGTAAAGCTAACGTCCAAAGTTCAGGTGTCGGTCGCAAAATGTGAATGAATCCTCTTTTATTCTTGGAGGCTAATCTGGCACCAAAAGGTTTACCAATCATTTCATCGTGTGGGAATGACCCGTAGGTGTTTGTCAATTCTTGTCCTGATGTTACTGTAAGTGGAATAGGCGGTCGATCCCTTGACAGGAAGATAATGACGAGATCGCCTTCAGAAATGACATTTGTTTTTGTGTAAGGTGGTTTTGATATTACCTGATCATGCGAATGTCCATTCTGTCCTGTTCCTTTTTCGGCAGTCTGAGTTGATGGTGCAATCTGGTCATTCTGAAGTGTTTCCTGACCAGCTGCCTGCATGGCTACGTCTGAAGCCATTGCCTACCAGAAAGTTGTCAGTGACGCTATGATGGAGGAAGAAAGTACTTGGAATCTACCGAACTTCTTAGCCTACCCTTTCTTCTCTTTTTTTGTTTTACAAAAAAAATAGAATTATATAATCAACTTAAGCTTTTTACGCGTCTAGTACACGGTGCCCCTCTGAACGTGGAGAACAACACGCCATTAGAGGCTCAGGGGTTATTTTTTATTTTGGAACGAATGCATGCATGATGGCTTGAACTTTCAAGGTACCAATCTTGGAAGTATGAATGCATAGAATGAGATTGATTAACATCTTTCTCACATCCTCATCAAATTGGTAACATCAAGAGAGGCCGAGAGGACGCCCTGTGGATGACCTACTCATATACCCACGTTCACGAGTAGATCATCACGACAACACAATGAAACAACCATAAACTGAATTGACGAATTTAACGACATATTTAACGACACCTCCCCTAACGAATGCAAACGGAATAACGACAAACAGTATAACATCAACATTACATCATCGCCAAAATGGGCAACTCCACCTGTCCATCCGCATACGTACCAGTCGATCCCGTACCCTTCTATACCAATGGCAACCTCAATTTTAAAGCACATGATGTTGGCTGGATTATATGCGGATTCTTCACTCTGATCGCCTCAGTCACATCATTTTGGCTTATATGGAAACATTTAACATACTACACGTGTCCACAACAACAAAGACATATCGTTCGAATGTTATTCATGGTTCCAATTTATGCAATCGTTAGCTTGCTATCCTACATCTTTTATCATCAAGCGATTTATTATGAAACGATTCGAGATTGTTACGAAGCTGTGGTAATTACGTCTTTCTTCTATCTTTTGCTTCAGTACGTTGGTGATACACCTGCCGAACAACATGAAGTCTTTCGAATGGTCAAGCTCAAAAAATGGTTTTGGCCTTTGGGTTTTTGGAAGTATAGGCCAGATGGATTACACTTTTTATGGTTAATGAAGATCTGTATTTTACAGTACGCCATCATTCAACCTATCTGTACGTTGGCTGCTGTTGGATTGCAGTACTTTGGCTTGTATTGTTTGGAATCTTGGGAACCATATTTCGGACATATTTACATCACGCTCGCCATCAGTATCAGTGTTTCAGTCGCGATGTACTGTCTCATTCAATTCTATTTGCCCATTCAGGGAGAACTCAAGCCTTACGCTCCCGTACTCAAATTTCTGGCTGTCAAGAGTGTGGTCTTTCTGACTTTCTGGCAAGATAGCTTTCTATCGATTTTGGTTTATTTTGGTGCCATTAAGCAATCACAGTACATGACTGCTGCTGACATTCAAGTAGGCATCAATGCATTATTGGAAACGTTTGAGATGTGCATCTTTGCTTTTCTTCATATAAAAGCATTTACCTATGTCGTGTACCGTCCAAAAGATCGAAAGCGAACAACACGAAAGTTTAAAGCTTTATTGGACGTTTTCGATTATCGGGATTGGTATTATCAAATGCGTCAAACTTCACGGTATATGGCAGCAAAATCAAAAGGTCGTGATTATTCGATCGTGGAAGACATTCGAAGGGAAAAATATACACATCTGGAAAAAGCGCTTGGCCGTGATCGATTGTCCCACTTGCAAAGCGAATGGAGTGCAGGGAAAGAAAATATACCCACCTTTTGGAAACCAGGCTGCGAGCCAGGAGAGGATGATACGAGCTCCAATCTCGATTCTGATACAGAAAAAACGGCTTCTACCAGAGTGGATGCAGTGGTGAAGCCAAGATCACGAGCTGCCTCGTCGATGAGAGCCGTAGGTGATACTGAAGAGCGGAAGCCACGCGGTAATTTGGCAATGAGACCGGATTATGATCCTGAAAATGATGATGAAGACGGACCGATAGATGAAATGTCAGATCATCAATCGCTTTTACAATCAAATAAATTGTCCAGACTTCTACCAACTCTTCCGAGGGTAGAAGTTGCTTCAATCCGAGCACCTTCGTCACGCATGGAAAGGCATCCAGAACTGTCGCAATATCATAGAACAGCGCTGGAAGAAGATTTTGAGGAGAAAGACGACGATCAGAACCGATCAGTGGATGTGCCCGATGACATTTTCATTCCGCGAAAAGGTGGAAGAGCAAGAAAAGAAGCATCTTTGGGGTTGGGCGCATTTTGGAGACAGTTCCGTCAAAGAATTTCTGGAAGTCAAACGGAGCCCGTAGAACAGCACGAAGAAGATGAAATAGAAGAGGATGATGCATTCTTGCCCCCTGTGTCTTCACAGGAGTCAAAATCTGATGCCTCACAAAGCGCGATCCGGAGCCGGGATTCCCCCTTAACGAAAATCATCAGAGATCACGGGCAAGAAATTTCTGTGCCGGTAGACGCAATCTCTGCAAAGATTGGTCAGACAACAATTGGACGTACAGACGCAATTGCTACCGCCATCCAAAGACAAAAGTCTGATCGTGCTTATATCACTTCGATACCGTCTACTCAAGAGCCAAGATCGATTGCAGAGGCGTATTTATCAGAACCCCAAAGCCCTGATCCACCCGTACAGAACGTGCCATTGCGAGCCCCTGTCCCCAGAAAAGCTGTCGGTGACATCGAAAGCGTGGCACCAAGTATAAGTATGTGGAGCTCATCAGCACAAGATCATAAGCGGTCAAAGTCCATCACTAAATCACCAGAGCCTGTGAAGCTGACGGAGAACGCACTCAAAGCTGCAGGTCTTGCACCCACGAGTGCTGATGTTCCGTCCAATTTAGGCGTTGAAAAGTCTGCTGTCTCATTAAGCACAGCCGAATTGCAAAGACAATTGACGGCGAAGGAACAAAAGCGAACCTCTTTGATGGCGAAAGGTCCAAAAGGCAAGCGAATTGCGGTCGTGTTACCAGGTGCTCTTTCACCAGAAGGGTTGCCAGCCGTTGAACCTGTGCAAGCACAAGCAAAATCAATCGTGTCCGATGTTCCTGCTTCTTTGCGACCTGCTTCACAACCACCCACGCCCAACACGAACCGAGATTCTCGTATTCGATTCTCTGAAATAAGGCAACCGATGCCGGATCCCAAAGATAATCCGGAAGCAGATATCCCTGTAGTGAACGGTTGGGTTGTTGCTGGCGGCAAGAGCTTGAAGCAGATACGAGAGATGGAAGAAGAGGCAAAGAGGAAACGTGAAGAAGAAGAAAGACGTCAAAAAGAAGAACGAAGAAGACTAGCCTTTGAACAACAGCAAAGGAAACGCGAAGAAGAAGAGAGACGTCAAGAAGAAGAACGAAGGAGACTCGCCTTTGAACATCAGCAAAGACAACGACAGCAGCATCCTCAGGCGGTCATGAATGCTACAGGTCGTCCAAGAGCCTATTCGCGTGATAGCAATACTTATCAAAGCCAAAATGACAATACACCATCCTCCAGCAGTAGGACAAGACGCATCAGTGCACCGCCTGTGCCTGAAGCAAGTAACAATGCCAAACGATTTTCACTTTCAAAATCGAACAAAAAGGAGAACGCAAGTGTTCCACCTCCTTTGCCAGCACCATCGCAATTATCAGGTATGGACGTTCATAATGTCTTATTTGCTGGTGCAGATGCATCGATCGGTCAACGTCAAAGGGATACTCGATCACACACACGACCAGATTATTCCAGCAGACAAAGACATCAATCGCAACCTTCGCAAACGCTAAGTCAAATTCAAGTTGGTTCTATTGTGAGCAGACGAGAAGTATTCAATGCAATGGCACCTGCTCCTGCACCGATGCCGCAATACTATCCTCATGCCGTGGGACAGGTTCCTCCTTCTAATTTTGTACGACCTCCAATGATGCAGCCTATCAGACAACAATCTTACTCTACAAATCGAGCTCCTCCTGCTTGGCCAGTCCCGCCTCCTTCTAATGCCGTTGGATCTAGAAATATGTCATGGCAACAGCAAAGCAGAGGTTATGCGCCGCAACCTCATCCTGCTCAGCCTCCACGGTCATTCTCTGGCACACACACATCGTATGATCCATACACAGGAGAACCTCGATCAAGCGCTCATCAAGGGCACTCGGTGCAACGACCACATCCTAGGCATTCTCTTCCACAGCAACCTCAAAGACAATCTTACAATCACAACGGAAGAGACACAAGAGGAGAAACTCGAGAAGGCTTTCAGTTTGATTATATAGATTAAAGAAGACAAAAAATGTGTATTGAGAATATAAATACATAATGATGATGATGATGTTGACAAAATGCTCACTTTTGCTGATTTAAGCGTTTTTGTTGTTCTTCATGTAATCTTTGAAGTTCCAAAGAAAATTTTGATTTTGCACGAATTTTATGACCATAAAAGAATAAAATGAAAGGAACTACGCCCAAAACTGCTCCGATCAAAGCTACCAAAGTACTTGCCCACGTATAACCAAGATTATGATACATTGGCGTAACAAAAAGCGGAAAAGCGAAACCAAACATATTTCTTGCAAACGATTGAGCGGCTAAAGCAGAACTTGCATAAACGAGATAAGCATCTGCAAGGTAATTGAAAACGGCCAAATAGATGGTATACACTGCCGTCATGAGTGCAGTAATGCCGACTACCGGTCCGGCTATACTAACATCAGGGTATGATGTCCAAGCATAAATGAAACAACCGATCGGGAAAAGGATGGCAGCAGCACAGGCAGCATACAAGCGTGCCTCTGGACCTCGTTTTTCAAAGTTTTTCAAATAGAGACGATCCTGATAAAAGTTGCAAGCGAATCCGATGAGTGCACCTGCACAAATTGTCAAGAAGACCAAACCTGTTTGATCGGGTGTGTAGTTGTGCAGTTCCGTGATGAAACCAATCGACTCCAATAGACAGTACATCATTCCCCAACAGAATGAGATCCATAACGAGAATACAAACACGATTGGTTCAGAGAATAACATCCATGCAGGTCTTGTTAGACTATTTTTGATCAAGATTGGAATGGATGCCCTTTCTTCTTCAGCTTTGGCTCTAAATCGTTTATCGCCCGTTTCTTTTCGAAGTCGGATTGCTCTTCTTGTCAAGATGACACTACCACGAGTTTCCTTCAAGAAGATCAAGAGGATGATAAATATTGCACCAGTATAAATTGCTTGAATATATTGAATCCATCTCCATTCAAGTTTGGGATTCCCAGCGACGAAGCCAGCCCAAAAAGGACCAAAACCAGTTCCAAAGATTGCACCGACGCTGAACAAGCTCATGGGCAATCCACGTTCGCTCGTTGCCCAAATATCAGCAATCGTTCCTCCCACCATCGTACTTCCTGTACTTCCGAACCCACCTTGCAAGAAACGCAAGATGAGCATTCCAGTCATGTTGTTCACCAGCCCGGTTCCAACAAAAAAGACTGTGTATAAGAAATGCGTTGCAAGATAAATCAAATTACGACCAAAAACTTCTGAGAATGGAGCCAAGATAAGTGGAGTGATTCCGAATCCTAAAGCATAAATTGAAACGCCAAGAAGGGAAACTGTATGATTTGTTTCATGTAAATCTCTTTCCATACTTGTTATTCCTGGAACATAAGCACCTGCAGTTGCAGCCACTTCTGCGGTAAAAATCACACTTAAAATTGTCGTTAACCATTTACGATGTTTTGAAAAATTGAATGGATTTTCCGGATCATCTTTTTGAAATTCTACCCAAATAACTTCTTCTCCTTCTTTTGTTTTTTGAATTTCTAATTTTGATCCATTACCTTTTTCTGCGTCACCGTATGTAGGTGCAGTGTGATGCTGTGTAGTTTCTTCTCTTTCGCCACTATCTCTGGAAGATGAATTGGTTGGTGTTACGGCTGCTGTACTTTGACCTGTTTCAGGTACAGGTATATCATTTGCCATTCTTTTTTCATCTTGATCCGTGTGGGAAGTAGCTTCGATCATATTGAACGAAGCATTCGTTACGGTTGATGGTGTTGGTAGAGCATGAATAAAGGTAAGAAGGTTGGTTATCTATTAATATATGTTCATTTTTACTCTTTTTTATCCGAATCGATTCGCACGAATGACTCTTATGCTGCATGTTTATTTTTATTTTTTTCGGGTATAAACTAAGGTTTAAAGCCTCAAAAGTGAAGATCGGAATAACCGCATGCTTCTAGGCGCCGTGTCCCCCACTTATCCGCACCGCTTCGCACGCAATCCAGTAACACGCCCGCCCTTTTCATTTCATCATGCAGTGAATTAAAAAAGACATTTTTCTTTTTTACGTGAGAGAATGTACGTCAGAACAAAAGTAGGAACGCCAATTTAGCGTCAACTCAGAAAAAAGATCTTGGCCGAAAGAGACACGGATGGATCCACAAAAGCATGCGGAGATAAGAGATGCACTGCACACCCTTCTTACAACTTATGACGTCCACCTTTGGCCAATCTTTCAAACTTTTCTTGTGGTCTTCCTGCTCGAAAAACAGCTTCTGCTCCAAGTAATTCCTCCATTCCGGCTTCATAAATATTTTTGTTCATATAGGCCGTTTCACGTATGATTCTCTTCGTGTTCAAAACTGCATACATGTCCACGTTTGGAGGTAATAATCGATCGCCTATATGATGTAAAACGTCTTGTAAGATCGGTGCTGTGTATGTTTTCTTATCCGCATCAGAAGGCGTTGGACGGGAGGGGAAAATTCGGCTATATTGAATCATTGTCAGCACAGATGCGTCTTTTCTTATCTTTTGTATAATGACTCACCTGATGAAACCTGCTTCTTCCAATTCTTTTGCAGACATCTTTTTTCCTTCGATTAAAGCTTGTTGTGCTTTTCCCAAACCCATCTTTTTGGGGAAACTGACACTCGAACCAGCTTCTGCAACTAATGCAATTTGACTAAAAGGTGTCAAAAGGTAAAAGTTATCATATGTATAAATCAAATCACATAAAGCCACAACGGCTGCCATTATTCCTACCACCGGACCATTCATCGCTGCAACGAGTAATTTTGAATGATTATACATCATTCTCATCGCCATTCCGTTACTTGAATATACTCTTCCTTGCGTCCATGTTCGCGTACCAATGATGTGTTTGATATGGTCTTTGGGTAACGTCTTTATTTCTTCCGGTATTCCTTTTGCCCTTGCTGGATCAGCAACATCAGCACCAGCAGAAAAGAATCTTCCTTTACCTGTCAAAACGGTAATAGATATTTGAGGTTGTTCATCAATCCATTCCATATATGTCCACAGGCTTTGCATGTCTTCCATAGTGACAGCATTCAACTTTTGCGGCGAACACAATGTCAAAACGGCCACCGGTCCACAATGTTCAACAGATCCATCATCTGATTTGATAAGAGGGAATGAGATTTGAACTGATGTACTATCATCACTGATCGGTAGAGGTCGTGTTGGTGTGAATGGTAATGTCATCTTCGCTAAAGTGATTGTGTTGATGGCCAGAAGGAGAAGTGGTTGTTGGAATTCCCCGCAAAAAGAAAAAGAAATCAAGCACCAGCCAGCGCGTTGTACCTACCGGCTATTAAATCAATCCTCTTATCCGGCTAAAACACTTTTCGCATAAGCGCCATCACAATTTTGGAACAGTAGAGATGATGTGTCTATATGGCTTATTTATTAGGTGAAATAGTATACAAATTGCCATCTAATTCCCACTTTCCTCTATTACGCAACACTTTTGACCAAAATATCATTATCGTTCTCCATTCTTGTTCACTTTGCGGCATTCGAGGTTGTGAATTGGAAGAGGGAAAAGTGATCGATTGAACATTGCTAAATGCTTTCTTGAATGTTGCTTGGGGCTGATTGATCGATATTGCCAACGTTGGAATGCTCAACGCAGGTGAAAATGTCGGGTGTGATAAGAAGTCTCCGCAAACACTGACTAAACTGCCAAGCTCGATAGGGTATGATCCTGTAGGCTGTGTGGTTGTATTCTCTTCATTTGAGATTTCTTTAATTTTTGCTGTTTGATCCGATGCATGTTTCCTTGTGAATGCAATCACGCCTTCTATAGCAGCCGTAGCACCATGTGTATATCCAAGGATATGAATCGATGAAGAAGGCCAACCACACCCTCCTTGTTCGACAGGTCTGATGAGATACTCTATCAATCGTTGAAATGCATCTAGAAATACAGTTGGATTTGGATTAGAGATATCTTTACAGTAAAAAGTCAGCATGAATGCTCACATATAATTGACTCTGTATCCTACTCACCCTCTCCTAGATTATCCCATACATCCCAGTAACCCCATGCAGACTGCTCCATAAACGGAATAGCATGACCACCACGAAGACTTAGAATTGCCGTTTGTGGTAGATCGCCTTGCAATTTCTTTCCAAGTGTGAGGAATGGTTTGTGTGTATCCCCTAATCCATGTAATAAGATCAACAAATTCGAATCAATACCACCAGGACTTGCTTGATATTCAAATGTGAGGGGATCACATTTGCTTTCTTTGATAGATGGTATTGGCTTCTTGATGCTATCTGATACAACTTCTTTTGCTTCCATTATCTCATCTTCCCACGTCCTTTATATGATGATGGCTTTTTAGAGGATCGTGCTCCACTGAATGTCATGTCAAAAAATTATAAAACAAGGCTAATTTTTTATCGGCATTGTGGGTTTAAACACACAACAAATAAACACACTGACGATTGGCCTACAATACGCGTGCATGGGTACGTGCGTGCATCTTACCAGTCAACATGACCCCACCCTGCACAGTAATATAGTTTTATCATGCATAATCTCTCTCTCTCTCTTTCGGCTGAGTGTTGCTTGTTCGTTGCCATCATCCGCTTTCCTTTCTCATCAGCCAGACAAGATGCCATCATTGGCAGATTTGGAACAATGGATCGAAGAACAAATACCGCAAGATTTACATGATTTACCCGGAAAAGTTCAATCACACATTCAAGCCTATTCAACGCATTTATACCATCAAATTGTGGATCTAACGCCTTCTTTGGCGGAAATTGAATCGTCCTTGCCATCCAATCCTTTCTCTGCTCCAGCTCAAGCACCTCCTCCTCCACCCTCTTTGATTGATAAACAAGTCACTTTTATTGACTCAATCGCGCGTAATATCGACGCTTATACTGGCAATCGGAGAAGGACATCCGTCATAACTGGCATTGCATTTGCTGGTATAACATACTCTGTCTATAAGCGGTCACAATCCATAATCGAGAGAAGGAGGATCGCATTTGAAAACGATCCAAACATTCCACCCAGAACGCGAAATGGGAATCGATGTGACGCGGTGGTCATACTTGGAGTAGAAAGTCAATTCGGTCAATCCCTCGCGCATACGTTTGCTTCAAGAGGTTTCATCGTTCTTGCAAGTGTGCCAAGTGAACATGAAAAGCAATCTTTTGATTCGCTGGTTCCACCTTCGATGAGAGGATACATCAAAACGATTGTTTTGCCAGATATCGAAACGCAATCCGGGCATATTACCAATTTCGCCCGAACAGTTTCCACTGCACAACAATTGCGATGGCCATTAACAGCAGCCGGCGATCCTTATGCTAAGCCAGGGACAGAGATTAATATCACGGCTGTCATAAATGCCTCGAGCTATAATTCTTTAACAACGTCAGAAAGTCAATCACAATTCGAAGTACACACTTTCTCCAACGAAGTTCAAAAGCGTGTCGTTACACCTCTGGCAGTCATGAAGGCACTGTTGAGTACAATCAATCAGAGGTCCTCTTCTGCCACCAAGGTGACGCTTCTGTCTCTAATACGATCAAGAGGCGAGAGCGATATTATTACACAATCGGTGAAAGCAGGAATGAGAGCTTTGGAAGCAGATCACGAAAAGGTTCCTGCTTCTTACCTTGTTCTAGAAGCTCGCGAACCGTCTATCCGCAACCTTTTCCTTTCCTTGTGGCCCACGTTCCTCGGAGGGAACGCGATTGCAATTCGAGAAGAAGATAGTCGAACAAAGCAACATTCTTCACGCATCGCTCGTCGAAGCCGGAAAAATTCAAGCGATTCTACGGGTCTCTGGATGATGGGCGACGCAGCCATTTCCTTACTTCGTCAAACATACTCAAACAAGAGCTCGAGTGGGTATTCAGCCTACTTTGTTCGCTTGGGCGCTGTGACAGATGCACAGCCCTCACGCAACATAACGTCAGATTGGGGATCAGCACTGGAGTCCACAACGATCTTGCGGATTCTACAAAATGTATGGACACCAATTACCTCTTTCATTAGCGCCCTAAGTCGAATTTCTCGCCGTGGTGTTTGCTATTCAGGCACTTCAAATCCGTCCAATAGCCGACCTGCATTTGGACCTGGACCCGGGCCTGCTTCTAATACACATTCACGTTCTTGCATCCGTCCAAGCAATGAAAATAGCAATTCTTCCAAAGCAAAACGGACGAGACCGGTTTCGACCATGTCAAATGGATCTTCTGACCATGCAAGAACTAGTGAATCAGAAACAGGAAGTGGTAGCAGCGGTACGGGTGTTCAAAGAGACAGTCCTGCAACTGGTTCTGCACCTGTTTCAGCTCCACCCTCAACACACGATATGAGTAGTTCAGGCTTGCTGAGTAGTGTTCCTAGTAGCGCTTTTGGTGATAATTCGGAAGAAGAACGATATGCTGATTCAGATTATCAAGAAGGAACCGAGAGCCCGATCGTGGGTGCCAATCATGCGGGCTTTGATGCAAGTCATTTACGTGCGCCCAGCAGTGATAGCTGGCAAAATGCTTCGCAATCTTCTGTTCTTGAACAATCTGCTTCTTCTGATGCTGACGATTCTGGGACGGCTTTAGGTACAAGGAACACTTCAACGGATGAAAGTCAAACGTTGGATCAACATGTTTCTTCCTCTTCCGCAAGAACGCCAAGTGCTAGCGAGCATATTGACATGCGAATACCTAGTGCTAGTGAATATCAAGGATCAAACCAGTCCCCAATGCAACATGGGGAGAGTGGCAACTATGTGCCGGGCACCAATAGCCCCTTAGGTCAATCATGGGTCGCTTTGGGTCAATCGTCTACCGAAGATCAAGGCCACTAAGTGAGAGAGTTTGTTTTCTCACAATCAACTGTATATTTTTTGCTCATTTGTTCTCAAATATTGTACGTACGTATCTATGCCTCGGAAGAAATTACATGATATAAGATTAAACTATTGTGGTGGTAATTGAAAATCTTGCAATTCTTCTGCTTCCCAATTGATATAAGCACCTTTTGCACCTGCACCTTCATTCTCGTTTGGAAGAGCTGGATGAGATCGTGTACCACGGACTGCTAAAGCGGCAAATACATGACCTGGCTTTTCGGGTGGTAAGAGCTTGCCATCCCTATGCAATTCTTCAAATCTGACGTATTCGTTCGGATCCATGGATTCTTTTGCTTTTTCACGAATACTCTTTTGCATCTGTGTGTAGGGGAGGACGATTAGAATATATTCATCAAAGATGCACGATAGCAAGACTTACTTCTGTATCCACAACACCTGGACGTACTGCCCAAACGGCTAGAGACTTCTCTTCGTTTGCCAATGTTCTTGCGATTGCGTTCATGGCTGCTTTACTTGCATTATAAGCACCCCAAGCGGACGTTTGACCAGTTGAGGCGCCACTCGAAACAAAGACAGCTTTTCCACAACCTGTTGGAGAAGAACGAAGATGAGGGATCGAATGATGCAAAGGTTGAAGAATCATAGCAACATTTGAACTAATTTGATCCACCAATTCAGCAGGTTTTCCATTGGCCAAACGTGCATATTCTATTGTTCCGGCATTCAAGATGATAGCATCTAATCGGCCCCATTTTTGTATAGCTTGATCGATTGCTTTCTTGCAGTCAGATTCTTTAGAAGCATCTCCTTGTACAGCAATCAATGATGATTTGGAAGATCTTTGTTCTGAACTGAGTTTATTGATTGCATCTGTTTGTGAACGCGAAAGTGCAACCACGTTGGCCGGCTCTAAAGTCTTGGATCCGTTTAGCAAGATTTCCACTATACTCAAACCCAATCCTCTTGAAGCTCCAACGACAAATACAACGGGTAGATTTGATTTAGACGACATTGCTGAAAGTGATCGTTTAGAAGGTAGCAGTTAGGAAAGAAGCTTCTCCACAATAAGAAAACACGAAAATTGCACCGTGCGCGTAGTGATCGATCCAACGTGAAGCTTAATCTGGCTGAGAGGATGTTGTTCACTTCCTTGTTCACTACTATCAATCACTCTAATTGTACAGCACTTATACCCACAATACCCAGCAAAACATGTCACATTCAAACACAGGTAGCCTTACCCGTAAGACAAAAAAGGATGATGTTGAAGCACTTTTATCCGATTTCGATAATCTAGAAACAAAGAGAACAACAGGCGGCGCAGCATCCAACGAAAAGGCAACGCCTAGAGGACTTACAGGTAAAAAGACCAACACTTCAGCATCGACAAAAGATGATGCTCAACTGTTACTTGATGATTTGGATGATCTTGTTAAACAGAGAAGAGCGCCAACACCAAAACGAACACTTTCTACAAAAACACCTTCAACAAGTGTTTCAAGGACAGCATCTACCGATAACTTTCACACATCCAATACAGCCGCAAATGATGCAAGCAAAACAAGTAATGTCAGCGATCAAATACCTCCATCATCCGATGCAAGTAGCAATATCACATTAGGGGAAACAGGCATAAGCACAAGCTCGGACCATGCTGCCAGCGCAAGTGGTTCTTGGGGCGGATGGTGGTCCAGTGCCACCAAATTCGCTGATCAAGCTCGAGCAGAGTTGGAGAAACGTGCTGCACAAGTACAATCGCAGGTTGTCGAAACAACTTCTGCGGCTGCGGCTGCAGCAGCAGCTGCCGCCGCTGCACCGAACAATACGACAGAAATCGATATGGATGGTAAACCGATCGAAAAAGGAAGACCGTTGAGTGGAGAGATTAATCTTCCCTGGCAATCGGCTGCACAAAATATAAATGCTTTCCTTAAATCGCACGGAGGAGATTTGAATAAGATTCGATCGGATATTGGAAAAGTTGGAATGAAGAGATGGAATGAGATCCTAAACGTTGTTGTTCCGCCAATCGAAAGTCATGAAGTTCTTTCGATTACTTTGAGCCATGATATGCTTGGATTTGAAGGTGTTCCTGATGTCGTCTTTCAGATTCTACAAAGAGTCATGGAGACACATGCAGCTTCACAACATGCAGAACAACAATTAGTAGTAAACAAAGCACCAGAAAGAAGGACAGAATCTGCAACTAAATCCGATGACAATGAAGAGGAGGATATTAAGCCAGACATGCGGCCTGTGGTCGGCTTCTCTGAGGCATGGAAACTGGCCGAGTCACGTTTGGAAGAACTGGTGAACAACCACAAAGCCAATCAAAGAGAAGATTCAACGCCTACCAACGATCAATCGGCCACACTACCCATCACAACATGTCCGCTTTTTATTCGTATTCAACCTGTTTTGGATGTTTTGCCCGGTCTCAAAACAAATACCCTCTCTGCCGATTCTAGCACGCATTTGTATATCTGCATCATCTTGCGTGATCCAACGAACAACCTATCACACAGAACTGTTTCTCAGCCGCTACCGAAGCCGTACGCTTTGCTGCCTTTTGATCAACATCCTTGGGCAGAGGAATTGTTGAGCGAAAGCTTACAAAACGCTTTGGGTAGCGTAGGATTGGAATATGTTCGAAGTAGAATGCAAGCACAAAGCGAAGCTTTATCAAAAGCAGCTGAAGCAGACGAAACAGACGGACAACAAAATTCTAATGATGTTTGATCGCGATTGATAATGAAATTGTAACAATTCATAGGTATACAAATGTGAGAGCATATAAAAAAAATGTGTAAAAGTACAAAGTATGTGAGTTTTCTTTAAGCATGAATTTGTTCGATTTCCCTTGAAAGTAATCCTCCTTCTTCTGTTTCCTCTTCTGTTTCTTCTTCGTTTCTTTTGATCCATCTTTGAATAAGCATAGGTGCTAAACTGACCAAACTCATCAAAACAAGTTTGAACATCATTTCTTTATTCCAAATCTTTTCAGAGATTGCACGCATTCCTGATTGAGCAACAGGAGATTGTGTTGAACCACCAATAGAGAAACCATCGGAATCCATTTGATCGGCAACACTTGCAGTAACGACGGGTAAAACTGAAGCCACTTCTGCCAACAAATCTCCAACTTGCACCGTACATGCGTTCCACGGAATTGATCCTAAACCTAAAGTGATCGTATAGGGTAAAAGAGGAACACGTAAAACCGAACAAGCAATATTCATCAATCCATACGGAACAACGGGTAACAATCGCAAAACCAACAAATAAGACCAAAGGCTACCGCTGTTTTTACTCTTCGCTCCTTTTCCTTGTTTGTCGGCTTTGATCATCGTCGATGACTTTCGTTCTGGTCTTGCATCCAACCAGAACGAACGTGCATTTTGACGTGTTCTTGTTGAAGTTGATTCTCCGTTGGTATCCAAAGTAGAAGTAGATGCGATCGGTTGTGTGGTGTTGTTATCCATTGGCATACTTCCTTGTAATGCCTTTCGCATCTTTTGTAATCCTTTGTTCAATCCTGGCATAGCGCTAATGAAAGGACCGATTGGAGCCATCAAGATATAACACAACATACCACCAACAGCAGTAAGGACAGAAGTGTACAAAGTACCCATCAAAGTGCCATACATAGCTCCAAAGACGACGTTCATAATGATACTTCCAGGAACGGTGAATGCTTGTTTCCATGTAAAGAATGTGCCCAGAACGATCAATGTATGAGCAAATGCTTTGTTGCTTGATCTGCTATACTCTCGTAAACTGAGAGACATTTCTCGGATTTCGTTCAAGGTCAAATCCGTGATGTGATTTGGTAATTTCAACGGTAAAGTTGAAAGTGCCAATAAAATGCAAATCGTCGATCCAACAAAAGCCGTTAACAAAAAGAACAAGGCAGGTACGTGTGGTCGCAAAGGCGGCATTTGTGCCGAGAAGAAGAAGTTGTGCATCCTTGACATTGCCATAGAAGAGAGTGAAGACAGGCCTTGTAAAACATTAAGGTCGAACAATTTAGGTTGCAAATCCGTTTCTGCTGTAATGCTGTTATTTCGATGCTTTCTGCCGTTTGGGGTATAATGAGAATCGGGACTTGATGGTGGACTGATCATATGACTGGGTAAAATACCAGATCCATGTGTAACTTTTGCTGTTTTCATATAAGGTGCACCTGTAACGATACGCATAGAAGATGAACGTGCATGTGCTGCACCATTCGCAGGTGATGTTCTCCCTGAACTAGACCCGGAAAATGGAGTCCAAATCGATGATCCATCACTCAATTCATTTTGATTATTTGATCTTCCAGCAAAGTTCATCATTTCGTATTGATAACTTTCGGAATCCCTTTCTTCACTTGTTGCTGGTGTCAAAGGCGGACTATCATCGTTTAAGCCATACAATCCATCTGGTCCTGCTTGTCTTGCCGAGGGCATTGCCAAAGGTTTAAGTTGTGATTGTTTACCCTGTGCTCTTTCAACGTCATCTTGTAATGCTTGTGCGGATGCAGATAATCCTTGGAACATATGAGCAGAAGAAGTACCTCCTATTTGGTGACTGGAGCGAGCTTTTGGAACGACGATAGCATTGTTGCTGGATTCCGATGTGAAAGAAGTAAAGAATGATCGAATTTGGCTGGATAACCTTGGACGTGGAGGGAAGGGACCTGAATGGGTTGAGGAGGAGAAAAAGTCAGTATTGTGGAGGGAATGCATACACCATCTATGGGGCGTTCATGGCGCAGAAAAGAATGGTCTACGCCATCTTGTTCCTTTTGAGAGTCACTCGCCTTTCTTCTTTTCACCTTCTTCATCATTTGCCTGATAATCTTCATCATCTGTTACATTGCGTAAGGAGCTCTTTCCAACAGCTTTGTTCTCTTTCTTGTTTCCAAATCGATCGATAGTGAAATCTGGTGTTCCTGGTCCACGATCGGGATCATGTAAATCGATATGTTGATCTGTTGGATTCCTTTCGGTGATTATACTACCAGCACGCGATCGCTTCAGAGTGGATGAAGTGAACATTCTGTCGTCGAGGTGATGATCACAACCTTTACACCCAGTAATGAAGTATGGTGGTGGAGGTGATTGTTGATGAAGATGAAAGTGTCAAGATGAGAATGTAATATAGTTTGACATCTGTTTCCCCAACCCCAAATTTCGGTTTGTGTTCTATGGATCCGCTTTTCCACCTGAGAGAGAAACACCCTTTACCTGAAACTTAAAGAGAAGCGCGAAAGAAAAAAGGATCGTTTGTGAATCCGGATTGATTTGGGCCGCGGATTTGGTAGTGATTGTGTGCCTTGCCCTACACTGCCCGTGTGAGTCGTGTTGTACATTCACTAAACATTATATCATACTCTAAAAGCCACCTACGGCAAAACAGCGCCGAAAGAGAAAAATAATAAGCCGCGGTGATATTCAGGCTCTTCGCACTGTACGCAACAAAAGTTTTCTTTTTGCTTATTGCATGCATAAAATACATAAAATACCCGATTGTGTGACGCAGTGCAGTGCAGTGCAGTGCACTACAAACAATAACAGCACTTCTAGAACGCAAACCTCTTTCGGCGTTTAGACGGGCTAAGCATGAGTGTAAAAATGCCAAGGCTCTTCTTACGTCAACCCTGAAAAGGCCCCTTTTACACACCCTGTTTTTTACGCGCTTGCGATTGGTAAGCCCGTGTACTAATGCCTAACTCCGTTGGAAAATATGCAGGAAAAGGTACACGAATGCGTTACAGAAAAACGCTAGAAATTCGTTTTCAGTCTTTTACGCGCCAGACTTACACACGCGACTGACATGCATCGAAAAGTTTGTCTGGATCGGATGGGCCGCGGATTTGCAGGATGAGAGTTACATAATCCACAAAACGGAGATTGCTTTCTGAGAAGGACACGTGCTGCGCTTAAATCCGAGGAAGCAGCGCTTATCGTGATAAGATGAGAGTCAATTTGGGGAAGCATATACTGGAGAATACATTCTTCCTGTTAATCGCTCATCTGGCATTCACAATGAGGAATTTTCTACGGATAGAGTCAGCTATCTCTAGATCGATACGGCAGTCCATCGCTCAACAATTCAAACCACCGGCTTCCTTCGCCCAGAAGAGATGGTATGCCGCTCCACCTGCGTTTCCATGCGTAGATGCAAATGAAGCCAGGACAGCAAGATTGATGGCCAATCATCAAGGTCCAGCGATCGATCAAACAAATTTGGAAAGTGAACAAGCAAAAGATCCTGAAGGACCTGAACCTGCCTATACAAAAGTAGTCTCAGGCTACAAGAAATTTCATCATCCTAATCCACTCTTGTTGGATTATGGAGGTGAATTACCTTCTTTTGATATCGCTTATGAGACATGGGGAACGCTCAATTCCGATAAATCCAATGCGATTCTCATTCATACCGGCTTAAGCGCATCTTCACATGCCGCCTCTCATCCCGACAACACAGCAAAAGGATGGTGGGAAGATTTTATTGGTCCGGGTAAACCCCTGGATACAAACAAATTCTTTGTCATGTGCACAAATGTCATTGGAGGATGTTATGGAAGTACAGGTCCATCTTCCGTTGATCCAATGGATCCAGAAGGAAAGGCTTATGCAACTCGTTTTCCGATCGTATCCATCTTTGATATGGTTCGAGCGCAATTTTTGCTATTGGACAGCTTAGGAATCGATAAATTGTATGCAAGTATTGGATCGAGTATGGGAGGAATGCAATCTGTCGCTGCTGTTCATCTGTTCCCCCAACGTGTCGCAAGATTGGTGAGCATTAGCGGAGCAGCAAGAAGTGCACCTGCAAGTATCGCATTAAGATTCGCACAAAGAAGTGTGTTAATGTCGGATCCCAATTGGAACAGAGGTTTCTATTATGATCAAATGCCGCCGCATACAGGAATGAAATTAGCCAGACAAATCGCAACAATCACCTATAGAAGTGGACCGGAATGGGAACAAAGATTTGGAAGGGCACGAAGAGCACAAGATCCCGCTTTGTGTCCTGACTTTTTGATCGAAACTTATCTTGATCATCAGGGAGAACAATTTTGTCTGAAATATGACGCAAATAGCTTGATCTATGTCAGCAAGGCGATGGATCTCTTTGATATGGGATATGAGGCGTTAGAAGATCTTGAAAGGAGAAGGAAAGGCAGAATTGAAGGTACCGATATCGGCAATACACAAACGTCCGAAAGAGTGACTGCAAACGCAGACAATGAACGACAAAAAAGACGACAATATATCCAAACACTCGCTTCTCCCAGTGCACATACCTACCTTCCTGATCTAGCCCGTGGATTGGAGAGGTTATCCAATCATCCAACATTAATCTTAGGAGCACAATCTGACATTTTGTTCCCGATTGATCAACAACGTGAATTAGCCGAATGTTTGCGTAGGAATGGTAATTCACAAGTGCGTTACTATGAAATTGATGCACCACATGGACATGATAGCTTTTTGATCGATGTTGCCAATGTTGGAGGAGCAATTAAAGGATTTTTGGTATAGAGTATGTAAAGATTTGATTTGTATTATAGAAAACGTTGAATGGTATAATCACCTTCCCATTTGTGAAGCTATGTTTGCGTGTGGGGAAAGATTGGAGAGTCAGTGTTTAGCAGCCCTTCTCTTACGCGCAGAGACAAAGAGAGACGCAAGCGGGACAAAGAAGCGAACGCGTCTTACCACACACGGATTGGCACTCTCATATAAATATACAGAGGCTGTGTGGTTGTGTGTGTGTAGTAATCCAGTATACATTACATAGGTAGACCGAGCTAAAAATTAAGAAGTTGTTTTTGGAGAGTGAGAGAGAACAAGGTAAACTTCTCCACCATCATATAAAAACATCGGAAAGGAGTCAAAGCCGCCGGAGAAACGTTTGGTTTCAATTTGGCAGAACGACAGTTAGTCAAATATCCAGCTTTGAATCGTTTGGATCAATAGCAGTAATCCACCCACAATCTACACCTTATCAACATGGCCCGATCCTCCAGGGTATCCAAAGCTGCCGGTCAAATTTCACCTTCCGATGTAGAATCTGAAAAAGGAACGATCACACGTAATGCCAATTCAAGAACATCTTCTACAAATTCGGTAACACGTAGAACGGTACATGCAAACGGAGAAGAAGAGGAAATCTTAGATAGCGAAGAAGCAGTTCGATTGGCAAACGCTGCGCAAGAGAATGTGTTCTTATTCGTTCCTAATTTGATCGGATATGCAAGAGTGATCTTGGCTGCATTGTCATTGTATTACATGAAGAGTAATCCGAAAACATGCACTTTGCTATATGGTTTCTCATCCCTTTTGGACGCAGCGGATGGTGTTGCAGCTCGTAGATTAGGACAAGCTACCAAATTTGGAGCTGTATTGGATATGGTCACAGATCGATGCGCGACAGCATGTCTACTTTGCTTCTTGACCACAGCATACCCAAGATGTGCAATCATCTTTCAAGGCTTGATCACGTTGGACTTTTCAAGTCACTATATTCACATGTATAGTTCGCTTATCACCGGATCTTCATCACATAAATTGGTCACTTCGGATGTCTCGTGGATTTTGTGGTATTATTACAACGATAGCAGGACTTTATTCTTTTATTGCGCAGGAAACGAATTATTCTTCGTTTGTCTTTATTTGATGGACTTTTATCCTACTCCATTGGGTCTTAAACCAGAATGGTTTTTGTGGCCTTTGGGTAAAGGAGTGGCTTCTTCTTTGGTGCTTGAAGCGGCAAGAAATCCAAAATCCATACAAGCTTACTTTTTCAAAATGATTGCCGAGCTCACGTGGCCACAAATTGTTGCGGTCATCACTTTCCCAATCTTTTTCGTTAAGCAAATTATCAATGCTGTTCAATTCTGGAAAGCGGCAAAAGTTTTGGTCGGAATCGATTTGGCAGAGCGCGCAAAGAATCGTCAAAAGAAGTGATGATAAATGCAACGTCTCATATCCGCCCTATAAGGAGCCCATAACGAATGCAACTGAGCGAAAAAGTTGCCATTCATTCAAATCTGTTCAGGTGAAAATACGGAACAAGATTAAATATTTGTACTTATATTGCAAAAAAACAGAATCAAAAACCCCACACTTTTTCCCATTCAAATCGCTTTCTTAATCCCTTTTCCCTCGCGCAAATATCTCTTTCGATGCTCTGTCTATCAATGAAAATTCCTCCTGCCGCCTTTCTTTTGGAATAATACTTGTCTTACCTCTTCATCGTGTTTTCTTTGCACCGATTTCTTAACACGTACTGATGCAATAATACATGGAATTGATAGAGAATGAAGAAGGTGTATCTGAATTGTGTATTGTACAAAGTGCTAAACAACGAGAATGGAAAAGTGTTAAACGTGTACGTTAGGCTTCTGACCTACGTCTTGAACGACTTTCAACACAAATTCCATCTGGTCCTGGTAAATATACCGTTCGAGTTTTTTGTGGTTTTTGTACGGGAGAAGAAGGCATACTCGGAGCAGGCGTAGAATCTGTGCTTGTCGAAATGGCTGATTCTTGCAAGCCAGGCAAGGTTCCAAAGCTTGACTTTGATTTAAGGCCCACAGAATTGACAGAATCTGTACTGGTATTACTCGGTTGTGAAGTCCTGTTTGGATTATTGCCTTGATTCGCTCCTGATCCCATTCCTAAAGCTGTAAATGCAGTTAATCGATTACCGCCCAATACCGTTCCAAATGAAGTCCTCCTAGGTAAACCCATAAATCCATGTTGTTGCATCGGTGATCCACTACTGTGCTGATGGGTTTCACCTGAATGTGAATTGGATTGTTGAAGTTTATTACCGGATGTTAATGTAGCGCTAGAAGTAGAGGCACGCTGTAGGAACGGCGTTTGTTGTGGTGTTGGTGGAGATGCTGTCGTTTGTTCATTTTGTGAAGATGCATTTTGTGTATATCCAGCTGCTTGCCAAAATCTTGGAGGAATAAAAGAAGCAGCCGGTGTTGAACTTCTACGAGAAGGGAATGAAGCTCCAAAAGGTGTAAATGTTTGTCTGTTTATGTCTTTTTGTCCATCTTCTGATATTGAAGTTGTATGATTTGATGCTGTTGATCCTTTACGTTGTGATGATGATGTAGTTGAAGTCATGTTTTATGATGATGGTTTGTGGGAAACGGTGACTAATTAACACACTCTTGCTTTGTCTGCATAGCCCAAGAAAAGGGGAAGGGCCAAATTAATCAACAAGTGCCCCGCGTACAGTGTGTGTGTGTGCACGGACTATAGCATAGCAGAGATAGGGAAATACCCACAGGGCGCAATTTGTGGCAAATCCAATTAAAGCGGGGAGAACAAATAAAAATAGACGCCGTGACTATATAAAGATACTTTCCGTGAGAACCAAAAATGTATAATGTATTTTGCAATAAATAATAACATACAGTAGAAGAGAAAAGTGATTGTTCCTATTTATAAAAGTGAATATTTTATATACTATTTAAATAAGCAACAATGCAGCACCACACAAAAGCAAGGTAATTAGACTCCCAGCTTGAACCGGAACGGACATCAAACTTGCCGCTGAGAGACTAGTAAAAACTTCTTTGTGAGTGTTGGGTGATGTTTGTGCGTTATCTGTTCCACCTCCTGTTGCAAAGACTCGTAATCCTCCCAAAGACCAATAAGACTGGTTAAAGGATGAGCCATTGTAACCAACTTGATAAGAGCATGCGGGGTATTGCAAGTTGCAACCCGATGTATTGTACTAAGTAGAAGAAAAAGATCAGTCAGTCAATCATTCACTATTTTGAATTCTCGCCTCTATCATACTCACTGTACGTGATCCAGCATCTCCACAAAGGGTGATGTCAAAGATAATTCTATGAGGACCAAATTCAGTATGGCAATTGTTTGCAACATTGAAATCGGCATTTGGCGTTCCCCATGTACTTGGATCGACTGAATTGCTAGAAGATTGCAAATCGCTTGGCTCTTGTCCTTGTGGCCAAATCCAAACACGAATACCACTTCCTGTTGAACCTAAAGCACGTTCCATTGCCACAATACCGCCTCCTTGTTGGTTGAACGCTGTACCCCATGTTGGCTTGGAAGTACCGTTCATAACGACAGAACAACCGTCATTGTTAGGCGTATATGCTGAACAATTGTTTGAGAGTAGCATACCCGATTCAGATGCTTTTGGTACGATACAGCTATCTTGTGTATGTAAAGTAGCAGCAGGTCCATTGTATAAATCGTTAAAGTTTTCCAAAATATCAATTTCACCGCCTTGTGGCCAAGCAGATTCATTTTCGGTCAAAGTCCAAAAAGCAGGCCAAGCAGCACATCCAATTGGAACGTGAGAAACATTCAAAACATAAACACCATCTTGATATGTTTGTTTTGATTCTAAACGAATACTTCTTCTACCTGCTAATTGCACTTCAGTTGTATCAACACGCATAAAATAATTTCCATGTGCGATTCCGGTTAAATTGTTTGCTTTTGCGTCTTGATAATCTTGATATAAAACGAGACCGTGTGTTGGATCTGTTTGATTGTAATAATTAAATTGATTATCAAAATCAGTTGGATTAATTGTAGTTGATAAACTCCAAGTAGCCGCGTTGACTTTTGTTTGAAGGAGTGCGAATCCTAGCGACAAAGCGCCGAAAAGTGATGATGAAGGGAGCATCATAGATAACAGAAATAGGGAAGATGATGGTTGAGATGTTAGAATGGGGAAAGTTTGAATTCTACTTACCTTAAGCACGTTCTAATTTCTCTCATTGAATTATATGCAGGAACTTGAATTGATCTATGTATTGCATCTCTCTGCCATTGCGACAAATAGAAATGATACGATTTTTTGGCAGCCAAGCATTCCTTAGATGCAGTACATAAAGTGTATATTATTATTTTTAAAAGTTAAAATTAGTATCGGCTATAAGATCAATAGAAGCATCTATATAGAAAAAGCGGGATTTGTTTCGCGTTTCATTAAATGCAAAGTACGGCAAACAAGCCGAGAGCCGGCGCGCAGAGTTGATTGTTCACCCTTGCTTTGAGAATTGAATCGGCACCGCCATAAAACGCGTGTATTGAGAGCGTGTCGTGAGTATGCCGAACAGAGTGAACGCTCAAATGCTTTCGTAAGCAATCAGAACAAAAGACGAGCCACTCATTAACACGTGAATAAACGTAATTAACGCGATGAACGCGTAAAGAAAGTGGCAAATAAGAATTGCAATCAAAGTGTTACTTTCCTGGGGAGAAGGAATGCAGCTTTCTGAACACATTTCTTGATTACACTTCTTCCTTTACCACCAAGTCATCATCACCATCGCCCTCTTCATACTTCAATCTTGGACAACTCCAGAAAAGGTATTGAAACAGCTGTGGCAGTCTGCTAGTTGCAGTTGATCCATTTCCTGCTCGTACATAGCGCATACACTCAGCCATCATGCTGCGCACTGCACTTGCTTCGATCAGAAATGGCGTCAAAAATGGGGGCGGTGATGATAGCAGTGATATAAAGGTGGCAAGAGGAGGGGGTTTCGGTATTCCAAAAATGAAAGAATTCAAGCTCACACTTCGAAGAGACTCAGACACAAGCAAGGGTGGCAGAAAACGCAAACGTGTAGATTATGCTGGCATGGGAGGGGGTCAGGAGGATGACGCTGATGGAGATGCCGGATCTGGTTCTGATTCAGATGGCGGTCCATCAAAGAAAAAGAAGACAACGAAAGGGAAGAAAGTAAAAGGTATCAACCTTGAAGGAATGGGAAAGGGTATTGGCCCAGATGGCGCTTCACTCATCAAAATTGATCGCAGGCGATACGAGGTGGCAATCAAAGAAGGTGGTTTGAAACGTCAATTTCATTTTCCAACAATGCGAAGAGATGGCCAAAAGATTGAATTCACTGCCACAAGGCAAGCATTGGGAACTCGATTAGGAATGGAAATTCCTCCTCGTCCATTGCATGATCCTATGGGTGCAAGCGCGATTGTGCTTTTCGATCCTACTGTTGATGACATTGAGCTGACTCGAGAGCAAGATCGCTTGCAAAAGATTCAAGCTGACGCCGAAGCAAAACTTACACAAGATGATAAATCTTCGAGCGGTTCCAGCTCAAAGAAAGAGGAGCCTTCTCAAAAGCTGCAGCCCGATCAGACTGTTCACAAGAATTTGGCTGATATATTAGGCATTCGCCGAAGAGATGCAAATGCCAAACCTCCAAAAGTACCAGTCGTCATTGATCCCAGATTAACAGCCATTCTTCGTCCCCATCAAGTCGAAGGTGTCAAGGTGAGTAAATGCATGCATGTATGCGGTCCAATTGAACATGATGACTAACCTACCTCTCCATCCTACTATACAGTTCTTGTACCGATGTGCTACCGGACTTATCCAAGAAGGTGCTTTCGGATCCATCATGGCAGATGGGATGGGTTTGGGTAAAACACTACAATGCATCTCTCTTATGTGGACCTTGCTCAAGCAATCGCCCACTCCGGGCAAGCCAACGATTGAAAAATGCATCATTGCTTGTCCTTCGACGCTTGTACGCAATTGGGCGAACGAGATGACGAAATGGTTGAAAGAAAAGGCGCCCGGTCTGTTAGTCATCGATGGTTCACAGACAAAAGAGCAAATGATCATGTCCGTACATCGTTGGTGTAATGTACGTGGCAAATCGGTCACGCAACCCGTTATGATCGTATCCTACGAAACGCTGCGAAATCTTGTGGAAGTGCTCGGTGAAGCAGAAGTTGGTTTGTTGCTGTGTGATGAAGGACATCGATTGAAGAACTCGGACTCGTTGACATACAAGGCTCTCGATCAGATCAAAGTGAAACGCAGATGCATTCTTTCAGGAACACCGATTCAGAATGATTTGACCGAATATTTTGCTCTGATTTCGTTTGCAAATCCGGATCTCCTTGGTGGCAGATTGGAGTTTCACAAAAAGTTCGAAAAACCAATTCTAGAAGGAAGAGATTCTGAAGCCTCAAAGGCAAAACAAGAGCTCGGCGATCAAAAGCTTAAAGAATTGAGCGAATTGGTCAGCAAGTTCATCATTCGTCGCTCCAACGAATTGAATACAAAGTACTTACCCGTCAAGTATGAACATGTCGTCTTTTGTCGAATGTCTGGGTTCCAGCAGGAGTTATACCGGTACATGGCCGAAAAGGCAGCAAAAGGAGCTAAAGCAAACGGAGGAAAGACGGCGGGATCTCTAAAAGCTATTAATGAGTTGAAGAAGTTGTGCAACCACCCCGACTTGTTGGAGGCTGATAATATGGCTGGTGCGGAAAAGCTCTTTCCTCCAGGCTACAAGACAGGTGTTGGACGCTTTGTAGATTTCAGCTTGTCAGGAAAAACAGAAGTTCTTCAACGCTTTTTGCAAACGATTCGTCGAACTACGAAAGATAAAGTTGTTCTCATTAGCAATTATACTCAAACATTGGACATCTTTGAACGTATGTGCCGACAAAATTCATGGAAAAGTTTCCGATTGGACGGTACGATGACCATCAACAAACGTCAAAAGTACGTCGATGATTTCAACAATCCTGACCGCGATGAGTTCATCTTCTTGTTGAGCAGCAAAGCTGGAGGATGCGGTATCAATCTGATCGGAGCCAATCGTTTGGTCTTGTTCGATCCTGATTGGAACCCGGCATCTGATCAACAAGCATTGGCACGTGTTTGGCGTGAAGGCCAAACGAAAGAATGTTTCGTTTATCGATTCATTGGTACAGGATCGATTGAAGAAAAGATCTTACAACGTCAATTAAATAAGCAAGCATTATCGAAATGTGTGGTGGATCAAGCAGAGAATCAAGAAAGACAATTCACCGGAGATGATTTGCGCAGATTGTTCAAGTACAAAGACAAGACGGAATGCGAAACACATGACACGATCAAATGCGGGCGCTGCAAAGATGGCAAACAGACAACCAAAGCAATGGCAATGTTGAATGAAGACGCAAGTACATGGAATCATTACGGTCGTAACGAGTTCAAGAATCTTCACGATGACTTATTACGAAACGAGCTGGCATATGATATTGTTTCTTTTGTGTTTCAATTTTGCAGTGTGTAATATTTACATGTTTTTCACGATCCCTTTCATACCCCTCTATTCCTTTTCATTTTCTGACCAATCAACTTGTACAGTATAGTCTATAATTAAACCCAACCAGATGATAGCACCTAAAATTGTATTACTCCTGAATTTACTCCAACAATCTGTGCGACTGTTTAGATCAACTGTTGATATTTGCCAAAAGAGATGAGCCATGCTTGTTATCAATGCAGCGGTAAAGAATGGATGTCCTGTTGTCAAGAATTCTTGCAGTGTGTTTGCTGACATATTCAACAGAACTGGGTTCGACAAATCTAACCGACTGACTCCCAGACCTATCGAAGAAAGCATTGCAGTTGAGAAAGCCGTCAAGACGAGTTTCGTATTTTGACCAAACAGAAGCGCTGTACTCTTGATTCCCGCTGTGATATCGTCTACTTTGTCTTGATGTGCATATATCGTATCATAAACCAATGTCCAGCAAATGCTGCCAAGGTATAATGGTAAAAGTACTTGAGATGCACCTTGCAATGAACCTGTCATGGCTGACCAACCCAAAAGAGCTCCCCAATTAAATGCTAAGCCCAAAACGAATTGAGGCCAATAAGTAATTCTTTTCATGAACGGATAAATTACCACCAAGGCCAGCGAAGAAGCGCCAAGGGCGATACTATACATGTTTAGCTGTAAAAGGATTGCCAAACCAGCCGAAAGTTGAACACCGGTAAAACATAAAGCTTGAAAAGGACTGATTACACCTGAAGCCAAAGGTCTATCTTTTGTTCTTGTAACGTTTGCGTCTAATTTACGATCCCACATATCATTGATCGTGCATCCTGCTCCACGCATTATGAATGCTCCTGATCCGAACAAGAATACGTTCCATGCCAATTGACCGGGCGGAAGGTGATGAGCATGAGCGGCTAGCGTTAAGGACCATGTACAAGGTAGGAATAGCAGCAATGTTCCCGTTGGTTTGTCTATTCTTGCCAGAGCTGCATAAGGTCGTAATTGGTCTACGAGAGATCTTTTGGGTGGTATTCTTTGTGATTCCGGCTGATCAAGAGCTTTTGTCTCCGTTGTAGTGTTGTGCCTTAGCTGCTGAAGCCTAGAATGGACCGATGCATCTTTGCCGATTACCAAAGACGATCTTCCAAATGATGTGAACAAAGGAGAAGCTCGTCGGTTTGCAATTGTGTGTAAGTGTCTACAGCTCCCTGAAGATCCTAGCCATTGTGTTATGCCAGATCTTCTCAAGGCAAAATTTGATCTTTGCACTGCATTCATCGGGTGTGATTTCGTTCCATGGTGAGCAAGAGTTCTTGGCCAGAAGAAATGCATCTCTTCTTCTTTTTTTTATCAGTAAGCTACATTAGAATCGCGTATCTCTTAGGCCAACTCTGTGCTCATCAGGCTCAGGCTCACTTACTGGTGACACCTTTGGTAACGCGTTTAACCTTTTCACGCCTATTTCCAATAACCCGGGTCACACTGTGTGTGTGGGTGTATTAGCGCCGCATAGAGCGTATGTATGCAAAGCATAATCGGCTGTTCTAACGCCTGAAAAAGCAATACAATAGTGGAGGTGAGCCAATCGGTGTTTGTCAGTGTAAAGATAGGATTCCCACTCTTCATTTCGGATCTCAATAATAGTATTTCTTCATCATTACCATCAAAAATAAATTGCTGCCATGCAATCCAATCCAATGGCAAATCAAGATAGAGGGCAGGATTTCGTACTCTTTGATGATACAGCAGGTATTCCTTCTGGTTCTACTCAAAGTATTCCTTTCGGTAGTGCAGGCAATTCCAATACCGATGCAAGTGCATTTACTCAATACAGAAATGCTGGTGGTTTATCAAATTCAGCTGGCATTCCAGGTATAAATGAATCACCTTTTAGCAGTCCAGCTTCAAAACCAGAAGATGATTTCATGACAAATCCAATGGCAGCCAACAATGGTGCACAACCTATACCCAACACCACTCCTCCTTCAGGAACATTGGCTCAAGGAACGCCAAAATCAAAACGAGCAAGAGGGCATGGATATAGTAGCTCTTGGACAGGTGGAAGTATAGAACAGCATTTACATCAATTACAACAAGCACAAGCACCAAATATGGCACCAAATAGCTCTTTCGGTGGCTTTTCAGCAGGAGGTGATTGGAGTGGTTCAGATACCTCTCCACAAAATCCTCCTAGCGGTAGTTTTGGACCACCAATCCACAGTCTTTCGTTAGGCGATGGATCACCCGACTCAGCTTTAGCGAATGCCGGTCAATTTGCCAGCTTGTTCCCTTCAACCACTTTAGCAGGAGATAATCGTGCGATACAGCCTGATCAAACAGCAATTCAGAACGCTTTGATCGCTGCAAGAACAATGGCGCAACAAAACGTCAACCTTAATGCACAGCAGCAGGAAACCATTGCTCGCCAACAGATTCAGAATGATCTCAAAGGTGTTGATAGCAGGGCATTGAAAGGTCAATTGCGTGATATCAAGCAGGGTGCTCTTCCTAACGTCAATCCATCGCAAGGAAATGTTCTATTTCCCAACGTACCTCTCACACCTTTGGCTGGTGATCCATCTGCACCGGGAGAATTCTCAAACGCAAAGACGGATGCGATAACAGAAGCACTTTCTTCAGGAGGGTTCGGTAATGATCAAAGCCTATCCAACGGAATCCCAACAATGACATCAGCACCCTATGCAGCAGGGGGAAGCGATGTTGCTATGAGTGGCTTCGGAGCTGCGCTACCAGCCTCGATTGCCGATTCCATTTCGTCATCATACACGCATCCTTCTCTTCCTGCACAGCCTACAAGACAATTCTCAGAAAGAACGCAAAATGCAGTCAATCGCGCAATGGCACAGAAACCGACGAGAAAGAGAATGACGAGAGAGGGAAGCGGATTAACAGTTAGTCCACAAGAAGCATTTCTTGATTATCAGAATATCGATTCTGTTTTGCAAGCAGCCAGTCAGACGAATTCTACTTTGGGTGGAAATGCACCAAATGTCTTTTCTTCAGCACCAGGGATCTCGGGTACTTCGATGGGAATGACAATGCCTGGCTTAGTGACGGATACACAGAATCCTGCTTTTGGAAGCTCTGAATCGATGGGCACCCCACGCAATTTGACAGACGTTCCACTTTCCTCATCATCTGCTTTCACGTTGGAAGGTACGCCAAGCCTAATTGATGGCGGTAGTAGCAATGGAACAGATAGTCGAGCAACTAGTGCGCTACCAAGCCCTCCTCAACGATTACCTTTGAACAGGGAAGATACCGTTAGACCATCAAAAGCACAAATGGGATCTTCATCTTCTCAATCTTCCGCTTTGAACGCTCCTCAACAAACGCCTTCCGATCAACAATCTTCACAAGGCAGCTTGTTTTCCAAAAGTGGAGGCATGCTCAGTCCTTCTGAGAGCGCAAACAGCAGTACAGACGACGAAGATGAGAAGCCATATTTCTCAAAAGGACAGAGTAACGCCAAAAGAAGTTCGGGAAATGGTGCTACAACAAGCTATGCTCAGAATAATACTCCAGGCTTCCAAAATGGACCGCGGTTCTCAGTCGTATCGTCCAGCTCGAGCGAGTCTGAGGATGATTTGCCAAACAGGAGGCGGTATGGTAATGCAATGTCGAATAATGGGAACAGAAGTATGGAAGGCCAAAGTAATCAAGGTGGGGTCGGTGCGGGTCAGTACAATGCTCGACCTAGGACGATGGGTGGATATGGATATATGGGCAGCAGTGAAGAGAGTGGATTGTTTGCAACGCCTTCTTCATTGCCTTTCCAACAGCAGCAGCAGCAGCAGCAGCAGCAAAATCAGATGCTGCCGCCGAACTACAATGATTGGCTTGCTGGTGCTGCCCAGGGCATGATTGGTCAAATGCCACCTCCTCTGGATACTGCTGCAGCTCAGGCTACGGCTGCACAACAGAGACAACAACATAGTCAGCAACAGTCCTCTTCCGGTGACGCACCTAGCGAAACAGGCTCGCAAAGTCAAGATGAAAGTTCTCGACAAAGTCCTTCTATTCGAAGTTCGGCTCAAGCAATTTATCCTTTCCAAAATAATGACATGAACAGGAATATGATGATGGGAGCGAACAATTTCCATATTCCAGGGACTATGCCATTTGCACAACCTGGAATGGACGTACAAGGAGCAGGATTGGCCACGCCTAAACCACGTAATCGGTCTAGAACGAGAGCTACAGAAGTCAACAAAGCTGAACAAAGTAGAGGTTCAAGTAAGCAAGAATCGTCGGAAGAAGAGGAGGAAGACGACGAAGATGAAGAGGAAGACAGTGAAGATTGGGAGGGCACAGAAGACGATGAGGATGAAGTGGACGAATCCGAAGGCTCGCCTTACGGTGGCACTAAAACCAAAACAAATTCTACGTCAAAGAAAAGCACAAAAACAAGGAAAAACAATAATGGCGCAACAGTTAGACGGAAGAAACGTAATTCACACGATGGGGATTCTCAAGCAAAGAACAGGCATTCAGGCAGTCATGCTGGTGTCACTGTATGCGATTATGTTTCTCCGATGACCGGTGAAGAATGCGGTACTGAATTCCATAGACCGTACGATTTGGCAAGACATCGTGAAACAATTCATGCAAGAGAAGAAGCAACACTGTTGAAACAAGGAAAGATCACAAAAGAACAATGTGTGGTTTTATACAAAGAAGTTGATCCTGCAAAATCTTTGGCAACAGTGGAATGGAGATGTGATGGTCCAAACGGTTGTGGAGCTTTATTCTCACGCAAAGATGCTCTTCTGAGACACAGAAGAATTCGCAATCACTAAAGATGCAATATTTATATAACTGTATACCATTGCATGCATTACGCTTGATGTACTGTACTGCAAAGCTGATAAAAATTGCATAATTGACAGAGATGAAGATGTGAAAGTATGAACTCGTATTGAGACTTTCAAAAGAATCCCTTCTTCTTATTTGGAGAAGGAGAAGGTGCACAAATAGGATCTACACATGAATCTTGTGATGACCATTCCCCTTGCGAATATTTGCTCTCGTCGGGGAGGGTTGGCGAAAGATCGTCAGGAAGATGGTTGTTTATTGGCAGTTGTACGCGGTCTTTGGTGCTGACTTGAAGAAGAACTTCACTGGTTATCTTTGATGGTTGGGCTGCTATAGTTGGGATTCCGCTAGATTGCTGCAAGCTGGACACTCTTGGACGTGGAACGATCAAATGCTCGGCGGAGAAGTTTGGAAGATTACCTGATACTTGACTTCCGCTACGACTTTTGGCTATAATGGATGACCCATTATCACTAAGAGAGCTTTTATGCGATATGGATGAACTGCAACGACGAAGACCTTTTTTACCGAAGAAATCATTCTCCCTTTCACCATTTGCCGTTTTAGTTCTTTTATTGATCTTTATATTGAAAAAGCTTGGCCTTCTGATCGTATTGAGGTTTGATTTCGTATCAGTTTCGGATTGCTTTCCTTCTTCACCCACCACTTCAATTTCATCATCTTCTTTGTACGATTCTTTCCGATTTTTCTCCACTACGTCGTTCAAATTTTCTGCATGTAAGAGCGCCATATGTGAGTTGGAAACGGCAAATCGACAGCTTCGGCCGTCATTTGAAGACGTTGTACTTTCACAAATGCTCTTTTCATCGTCGTCATCATCATACCCATATTCATCTTCCTCAAACGACAATCTGCTCGTAAGGGTAGCAGTTTGGCTTCTATCGCCATCCGCAATCGAAGAGCTGATTGTGCTGGGAGGATACAAAGATCGGTTGGACTGATTGGAATCTTTGCGTTTTAAAAAGAAATCTTGCATTGCTCGGCTACTAGCAACCACTTCTCCACCGATGCGCAAAGCTGTTTGAAAGAATTCATCAATTGCTTTTTTGCGTGATTTTGAAAGACGATCTTGTTGGGTTTCTAGGTGATCTTTGGCATCCCAAACTATGCTTGATTTGCTATTTGACCTTTCTCGATTGGCAATAGCATCGTTTGAGGGGGTTTGTCTGGATAAAATTGTATCCAAAAATTGACGGGCAAATGAAGGATTATTTGTGTTGTTTGATTTTGAAGAACTCTTGCGACTTGACCGTGGAAGGGAAACTGACTTTCTAGTCAATGGTAAAGGACCACCTCTCGATCGACTCAGAAGGACATCAAACGTCGTCATGAGTCGATTTGATAAAACTAAGACGTCATCCAAAGATCGAGTAATAAAATGAGTGGAGAAATCTTCAGAGTTTTTGCCGCTGTCTGGACCACTTTTTGGATCCATTCTCATGTGAGAACGAGGATCGAGAACAGAAGTATTGACCAAAAAGCGACAGAAGATTTCAACACCTGCATTCTCGCCTTCCTCTTTTCTTTCATCAATTGCTAGGCATTGGATTGACTCGACAGTTAAAGTTCTCTTGCAAGGCACCATGATCGATATGACTAAGGTATGATGTGTCGTAAAAACTGATCGATGTGATGGTGAGAGGTGAGAATAGCTTGCACCATTCTCATGCTGGCTTATAGCATCAGCAAAAAAAGTACTTTTATTGATGGCGGAGTTCATAGGCGGCCGCGCCCATGATGCAATGGTTCGCCGCCATTTCATGTATCCCCGCCGCTGCCCGCACCTCGCCCACGGCGACCGCGAGATATTGGAGGCTGCTTGAGATTCTGTTCCACGTCCATCGTTTGTGTAGAGGTGGTAGAAGTCTGTTTTTGTCCTTCTGAATCTTTCATTTCACGTTTCAAGATTGCAATTTTTGCCGGAGGAGATGATGGTATTTTGGGCGTTACGTTTTTGTTAGAGGCTATTTTACCAACTCCGCTATTTTCTCCTTCTGCCTTATTTGTCCGGTTTTGTTCTTTTTTCGGTTGCTTTTTGGTTTGCGTGACGTTATTCTCGGCGTGATCAGAAATGCTATTCTTATCCAGCCGGGCTGAATTGGCTGACTTTTCGCTCTTCTTACTCTTCTTGTTTCCGGATTCCGTTTTCTGACTATCTTTTTGCTTTTGAACCATTGCTTTCGGACCGGTGGGAATTGATGGATCCGAGATGGCTTTTGCCTTGCTTTTTGAGCCGGAAGTGCCTTTTGCTGACTTTGTCTTACCTGTGCGTGATTGCTTTTGCGCCGATGTTCCAGATTTGGCCAATCGTTGTGCACGAAGGTGTTCAAGCAAAGGAGTGCTTTTCGCTTGCTTTTGTGCGTTTTGTGAATCAGCTGATAATGATGTCAAATGCGCCATCAATTGTGCATCCGTTTTCTCTAATTGACCTTGCCCTTTCTCTTGCGCAAGTTCTGCCTCTGTTTGTGTTAAGATACTAACGAATTGTTTATAATGTTCGTCCTCTTCAATTGTGCCAGCCAACGTGTCTGGTTTCTTCCTTCTGACCCCATCTTCTGGCATTCTTTGGAAAGGCGCAAATTCCACCACTGCGAAATACTCGTTCCCTTTTGAGTCCCTGAACAGATGACCATCAAAACCGCGATGAAAGTTGACCAGGTCATCTGTCTTGTGGAATCGAATATATGCACGAGAAAATGTGTGGGGTGAGGCATTACTATCTGCTTGTACACCTCTTCTTGAGCCATCCTTCAGCTTGCCTGGAACAAAGTATGCTTGATCTGCAAATGGTACTTTTGAGGAGGATGATTCAGCCAGGCTACCAGATTTATCCTCTGTAGGTGCGACACCTTTTTGCGATTCTGAACGCAGAACCCAAGGAGAAATAGCTTGCCAGAATATATGCTCGGGTAGATTGGGTGGTAAACGTCTGATGATAACCTTGAGCTTGATCTTTGGGTTGAAATCGCCACTCTCTTTTGCTTCTTTTGCCTCTTTTTTCGTCTTCTTCTTCTTGTTTCTGCGTTGTTTACGCTTTTTTGGTGCTGCTTCCCCTGTATTCTGCTTTTGATCTTCAGCCTTTTCGGCTGGTTCTCCTTTTGCTTCCGCTTCCTTCTTGGCGTTCTTTGAACGATTAGGCCGATTTCGAACCCTCTTTTGACCTGTAGAATCTTTCTTCTCTCCAGTCCGTTTTTCACTCCCCTTTTTCTCATCACCTTTTGGCGACATTCCCGTCTCGCCTTCCATAATGATGACTTTAGATGAGATTTTGACTCATTGGTGTATCCTGATGACAATATATGCGAATTCAATCGACCATAAATGAAGAGAAAAGATGGTGTTCGTGTGAATCAGATGTGAATGAGAAAAAGGCGCGTTCGGACAATCGGATAGAAAAAGTGTTGGTTGTTCCTTAGCACGCCAAAAGCTCCACCACAGTTTAAAAAAAAGCGCCGCCTCCTTTGCTTACAGCCAAAATTATCATTCTCCTTTCCTAACCTCCATCACTGTCATTGGCGTACAAACAAAGAGATGAGGAATACACGGGCATCTGCTGCAGCGAAAGAAGGTGGAGAGGAAGAGACTATACCCGAAGAAGCTGTTGCATCCACTTCACAAATACCCACTGATGATGAACAGCAAGAATCAAATTCAAAAGAGGAAGCGATGGAAAGACGAAAAGAAAAGATGCGTGAATTACGTAAAAAGATGGCAGATTCAACAAAGGCAAACAGAAAAGCAGTTGCAGGTGAAACCAATCAACACAAAAAATCAAATCGAACCAAACCTACAACTGCACGTAAATTGGAACGTGCTGAAAGAATTTTGGATGAGCGTGATGCTGTTGAAAGAGGTGAAGATTTTGAGAGGACGAGATCGTGGCAATATACGATAGAAGAGAATGATAAATGGGAGGAAAAGTTACAGGAAAAAGAAGCCAAGAAAGACCAGGGATATTTGGACGCACAGTCTGCTTCTGAACGGACTTATAATCGTCTAATAGGTCAGATAAAGCCAGAAAGGAATAAGAATAGCACAAATGCTGAAGGATCATCCTCTGAATTAACACAAGAAAAAGGCTTGCAGTACGGAACACATAAACCCGATGATGCTGCGTTGGACAGAGTGGCCGCTCATTTGAATGCTGAAGCGGATGTGCGTTGGAAGAGAAGTCGTCAACGTGCAGACGATCCGGATGCAGGTGTTGATTATATCAATAGCAAGAACAAGCATTATAATAAGAAGATCAAACGCTTCTTTGATCAACATGTGGGAGAGATTAAAGATAGCTTTGAACGTGGAACAGCATTGTGAGATCGCTGAAGTTGTACAAAATGTATAATATATTAATTCATGACATCTATCCGAAATACAGTCATCTTTTTACATGTGTAACTCTGCGCGTTTGGTTCTGATCACATAAAGTCGAGATCATCACCATCATCCAAAGCTTCATCGCCATAAGCACGCATGTCAATAGTGTTCTTTGCGCTTGCTGTTCCGACAGTTTTGGGCTTGGCAGCTTTTGTTGCTTTCGTCACACCACCACCAGATTTCTTTTCTTTCTCTGCACGGGTTTTCTCGTCAGCTATATTCTTCCATGTCGTGCTTTGTTTGCGACAATCAACATCGCGTAAGTTTTCTGATAATAATTTTGCGAAATGAGGGATAAAGTGTTTGTCATAACCAGGTTTGGTTGAGTGTTGTTTGATGAGAGATTTGTATAGATTATCCGAAAATTCTTCCCATTCCTCTTTTGTTGACAGCTTTGTCGGTTTTAGAGAAGCATCTACGGAAGCTGTATTGCTAATCTTTGAAGTACCCAACAAGTTTGCCGCATTTTCAACATCAGCCTTTATTTGCGCTTCTCGTTCTCGCCTTCTACGTTCTAGTGGATCTTCTTCCTCTTCATCTTCTTCATCACTATCAAGTCCTAATTCGGCTTGCCGTCTTTCACGTTCTTCACGTTCTTTAATCTTTTGCTTTACCGTACTCTTCTTTTTAATCGGTGCCAAATTACTCACATCTGGCTTTTCGGGTTCTTCATCTTCTGCATCCCAATCATCCTTTACGTCATCTTCAACATCTTCATCATCGAAGCGTTTACGGCCATAAGCTGGTACATTTGCTTTTGTGGTTGAATTAGGAGCGGCGGCCTTGCTGACTGGAGCAGCTCCGTCATCAGATGATGCGTCTGAATGAAGGCAAAGACTGAAATCAGTAAGGGTTATTCATTTGATCGATTTGTTGCACACTCACCCCAATCGCTCGATGCCATTCTCTCTTTATATCAGATCTGCGGTATGTGGAAGATGAGAAGAATGAAAAATTTAAGTGCAGTTGCAGGCGTAATAATAATGTTAATGCAAGTTACTCTACAGTGTGCCTCTTACAACAAAGGGAAGGCGGTCTGACGCTAGGCGTAGGCTACAGTAATATACGCCTTGCGTGTGCATCAAGACGCGTTCGAGATGCTCTTTTTTAGAAAAATTGTTCATGAATGTTGCTTATGTAACCATCAACAATAAATCACTACTCTAATTTGTGATTTATACTTTTACTCTATGGTATAATACACATCTCAACAGAATAGAAGATTCTCTGTTGTAGATCGTTATTGCCTAGCTAGACTTCTCCCATCGTTGTAAAGCCGACTTGAAGGTCTTCAAAGTAGTACTTATATTATGAATCCTGATAGATAAACTTCACGTTAAATTATTCATTCGTCATTTTTTTCAAGTTGAAAACAAATGAGCGGCAGTGTCTGGCAGACATGTATATGGACTTTATGCTATGAGAGATACACAAGCTTTATTGCAGCATGTATTCAGCTTATACGGAAAATCAATATAGAAAACTGCAATTTCTTGATCTGATCATTTATTCTGCATATTTGTCAAGAAAAGAAAAATAAAACCAATAGAGCGTAGTATGTCCCAGATTTTGTAGCAGAAGTGAAGGCTATCACGGGCTGAGTAATCTCACAGGCAAGCTTCACAAAGAGGTTGACTTTCTTTCTTGTTTATGCTGTCTCAATTTATCTTTATTTCAAGTTTGCCTCAACTTTCAAATTAATCGTGCAGCCGGATTCACTAAACATCATCCTCTCGTTGGCATCTGAGACATCAAGTGAGCATCAAAAGCTGTTCCTACCGTGATTCTGAGGCACAACGGTTCCATTCGGGCACTGCGATGGATGCTGTCCAGTTGAATCAAAGATCTGCTAATCGGGATCACGTGTTCTACGAGTGAATGATGCCCCCGCACCACTGTGAAAAGGAGATTTTGACTGCAGGGGTACTAGCGTGCGATGAATTGAACGCGTTTGCCTCAGCTTAAGTCCGAAAGCCTTGATTGTGTGAGATCCTTTAGATTAAGCTATATCATTAAATGTTTTGCATGAAGGGTATGTTACGTGCATGAAGTACTTGAAGCGTCGATCACATTCATCTCAGGCGTGAATGGAAATTTAAAGTTTTAAACTCCTCTCCTCCAACAGCATCACAACAATGTGGCACTTCAGGCTCGTACACTGCAGCACAATGAACGATCAAATCACCGTACAACATTCTTACCCTTGATTTCCATGATGATCAGCATTGCAGCCAATATGCACTTGTTTCCATTAAAAAGGAAAAAATGGCTGAATCAATAAATCGGTTCCTGTTTAGGTGATTGTAATTGAATCAAAATTGACCGTGGCATGCATATGAACAGCACATCAATGTGTTATTGATCAAAAAGATGGCGTAAGAGAGCATGCATACATGAATGGATGTATTGACACAATGCAAGTATCCTTTTTGATGACATCTTTTTTACAATGCACGTTTCTCGCCTTACAGTAGAGATATTTCTACTTGTTCCTTATGGCTCGGTCTATTGTCCGTCGTATTATCAATCAAATCCGTACACGGCAGAGCAACAGCGTTCGAAAGAATTTCCATTAAGATCTGTATGTGCGTTAGACGTATGTTTACATGTCTTGCGGTATTGTTCCCTCTAAAGCAACAAGAGAGCAACACGGTGATCTATCTCGCCTTGTTTCCAATAAACAATTCAGTGGTGTGTTTTTCTTTTTGTTGCTTACGCCTTTCCCTGCTACAACTCCGGCTTTGCTTACACCTCCTGATCCTATCAATCCCTCTCGCTTATCCTTCCTCGCCACCTCCTTCAACCTCTCCCTTCCTTTGCAACCTAGTCCCCCCTTTTTGCCTTTGCCGTCTTCTCTTTGACCTTTTCATTGCAATTGCTAGCGATTAATATATCGCCTTTTACGCTCGTTTCTAATCCGCCTTGCTTCAACTATTGCGACAATCCAAACCACCTTGCAATCAAGCATTCAATCGAGTTTAAACACCAATCGACTCGATCTTTCATCGCCCAAACAACCATCTTTAAGCTCCCAACACGATTCTCTAGACTCACAGTCTTTCCTCAACCTCTTCCGTAGAGGTTTGAGTCGCCCTTTATCGATCTGGAACACCTCAGCCTCAGTCATACTCGTACAAGATGTCAACACATAGACGTGCACCAGGTGTACCCGATGTACCACCCTTTCGAGGTGCTGGCCCTTTACAGGCCAGAGGTGTGCCAAATCAGACCATGAACCCTACAGATCCAAAATTCATCGCCTCAAAAGCGGCACCAGCACCACCTTCAAAAGCAATGCCACCGCCAAAAGCCGTATCGGCGCATACATCCTCACAACAAAAGAGGCCTCAACCTTCCGCAACATCGTCACGCGAAGGTAAAGCATCTTCTTCATCACAGCAAAGTAGAACGCAAACGTCTGCCCGTGGTGGTGCAAGTGAAGGTGAGCCAAGACCTAGCTCAAGACTTGCTAATGAGAAAAAGAAGGATTACAAAGATCCTCCTTTCATCGGTCCTTGGAAATTGGGCAAATTGATCGGTCAAGGTGCCAGCGGTCGCGTTCGTCATGCTGTTAACACATCAACCGGATTGCAAGCAGCAATCAAAATTGTACCAAAACAAATTTTAGCCCACAGTAGGATGAGCATCGGAGATGTGACTGCAAAACAAGATAAGATGACACTTGGAATAGAGAGGGAAATCGTCATTATGAAATTGATCGAACATCCAAATGTGCTCGGTTTGATGGATGTATACGAAACCAGCAAAGAGCTTTACCTCATCCTCGAATACGTTGCTGGTGGTGAATTGTTCGATTACCTCGTTTCAAAAGGTCGTTTACGTGCGCCCGAAGCTCGCGCATACTTCCGTCAAATCATCTTCGGTCTTCACTATTGTCATAGCTTCAACATCTGCCATAGAGATTTGAAGCCCGAGAATCTTCTTCTAGACGGTAGCAAGAGAATGGTCAAAGTTGCCGATTTCGGTATGGCAGCCTTGCAACCTAACGAAAAGATGCTAGAAACCAGTTGCGGTTCTCCCCATTACGCTTCTCCGGAGATTGTAAGCGGAAAAAGTTACAAAGGAACTGCAAGCGATATTTGGAGTTGCGGTATCATCCTCTTTGCCCTTCTTTGTGGTCGTTTGCCTTTTGATGATCCAAACATTCAGACTCTTCTCGGAAAGGTCCGCTTGGGCAAGTTCGACATGCCCGATTATCTTGAAAGAGATGCAAAGGATTTGATCTCGAAAATGCTAACAGTCGACCCAGAAAAGCGCTTGAAAATGCGCGATATCATGAGACATCCTTGGTTCACCGACAATGGTCAACTTTCCAGTACTAATCCTGTTTCGACTGATCTAGACAAATTGGCCGAAGAAGAGCTTGACATGAACAATTTGGATATGGATATCTTGAGCAACTTGAAGACCTTATGGCCAGAATTTTCACAACAAGATATTATCGAACAATTGATGAGCAAAGGTCCAAATTGGCAAAAGACCTTTTACTCCCTCTTGGTTCAACATCGTGAGAACTATTCCGGAGATGATGATGAAGACGATGACGAACCAGAGAGCGTTCAGCCCGTGGCAAGCTCAAGCCCGGCAAAGGGAAATACTTTGGGTCTATCGCTGGGTATCAACGCAAGCAGACCTGTTTCGCCTGCTGTTGCTGCTCCGATCGCTGTGCCTCCTCCGCAGACTGCTCGTGTGAATGTCAGTCAATCACCAAGACCAGCAAGTATGGTTCAGCAATCACCCGTGATCAGCTCTGTTGCGGCTGGTTCTCCTAGAATACACGTCACCAACAATGACGAGAACAGAAGGCCTGTTTCTATGGTGGCTTCTCCTCCAAGTTCTCCACGAAGACCTCTTCCTTCTCCTACAATGCAGTCTCCCACACATTCACCAGTCAAAACCATGCAATCACCTGCTTCTGGCTTCGGAAGTGCAAAGCATGCTCAACAAATGTTGCAACAGAATGATCACTTAAGCTCACCTGTTAGACCTGCTCATGACCGTGCAAGAAGTGATAATGTGGTTCCAGGTCGTTCAGCATCCCCTACTACACCCAATCGCAACCGCCTTCGCTCAAGCTCTGTTGCAGATGACTCTACGCCAAAGCAAAATGTGCCACCACGTCCTAGTTCAAGAGCCAATACTGTACGCCCTCAAAGCGCACAAGGCCAAAGAGGCGATGATGGACGATCACCAACTGTACAGTTGCCAGGACAAGCAATGGGAAATGCTTCTATGCAACAATTCTTCCGTGAAATTGCTGATGAATTGGCCAGTATTAGGGTCAATGGAGAAAGACCGGTAAGCTTGCAACGTAAGCTTGAACAATTGGAAAGAATGGCAGCAGATGTACGCAGTGAAGCACGCAGAAGTCAATCTCCTGTCGGACGTACACGCTCACCACGTCGTGATGATGATCCGATGGCGCAATTCGATGATGCAGAAGATGATGTGGAAGATGCCTACAGTGTTCGCAGTGGAACGGCTTCAGAAGCAAGTAGCAATCCTTATTCGCCTGCCACTCCTATGACTGAACCATACTCACCTGCTCTACGAACTAAACCATTGGCCGTTGCTGACAAGGACTTGTACAACGGTGGAAGACTACCCGGCTCTGTTGCAATGTCAACAGCAAGCGGTAGTGGTTCGGGCGCCCGTACAACAAGTAGTGCAACCACACAATCTAGTTCAAGTACCAGTAGCAATGGCTCATTGGGAAGACGCAGAAGTCTATTGCTACGTATGAAGAGTCAAAAGAGCAAGAATCAAGCTGCTCAAGTGACTCAAGAGAATGCGAATTCAACTTTGGCCTATGAGCGTTTGCAAGAAGCAGGCGCAATGGCTCAAAAAGGCTCAAAACTTCAAACTCGTAACCCTGGACTTGGTTTGGATATCGGATCACCTGCTTTGGGTAATGTTGGAATCAAGAGTCCCACCTTAAGTACTTATAGCGCTGCAAGTAGTGCTCCTCCTACCCCGTCTACTCCTAGTTCAGCCTTGATGACGCCTGGCTCACGGTCATCATCAGGAGCAAGTCCTAAGCAAAGCTGGTTCGCAGGCTTGTTCAACTGGAAGCCCGCAACGTGCACATTGATGAGCGTAGAAAACTTCTCAACGACACATGCTGAAGCAAAGAGACTATTGCAAAGTTGCGGTGCACGAGTATTTGTTGAAGATAGTGAAAATACAGGAACATTAAAATGCAGTCTTGCAGAAGTACGTACTGGCGTTCAAGGAGTTCAATCAACCGAATCTCATCAATCTGCCAAACCGTTACGATTCCGAGTTGAATTTCAAATCTTGCCAATGTCATCAACAGCTTCACCTGCTTTGGGTAGCTCAACACCACGCAGTATCGGTTCTGCAGCTTCTCCTAATCTTTCTGCAAATGGTGTGGCATATGCAACCAGTGTGACATTGGTACAAGAAAAGGGAAGTTTGAGTACATTTAAACAAATTTATCATGCTATGCGTGATGTTTGGGTATTGGATGTTCCAACTTCAAGTCCTGCAATGAGCAATGTAAATTCACCCAATCCTGGAATCGCTCAAGTTGGCTTGGGTGTTTCGATGAGAGGCGCTTCTGCTGATCATGGCGCAAACGGTGGAGGTGGTTTGCTAAGCCCTCGTTTCAGGTGATTTGGAGGATTTCAGTTGTCACCTTGTCTTGTAGCATCACCATGACCGCTTCTTTTTTTCTCTACTCTTTACACATTTTTTCCAAAGGTCACATTCATTTTTTTATTTATCTGTCACGCATCAAAAGTCACTCACGCTCATTCCTTAACCCTATCGTCTTTTGTTTATTTTCAAGATATTCAAATTTTTTCTTTCTAACCTTTTGGAAGATGTATGTATATTCTTCCTTCTCTCATTTCTCTCGTACTTTTATTGCATATAACATCATTCAATTTTTACAATATTCTCATTATGAAACAGTCTGTGTGATGATCTGCACATAATTTTCTTCAAGCCTGCATTGTGTACAATTAAATAGAAACAGTGAATAAGTCAACATCATACAAAATTCATTCCCTTCCCTTTTTGGTTTTCTTTTTTCAGCTTCAGGCTGCTTTGACATCAATCATTGGATCGAATTGCCAAAAGCGTTTTTGTGTTTCTAATGCACTTTCTGCATTACCGTTCTTTGTGATTTCATTCTCGCTTGAGATTAATTTCGCTGCAGCCAAGATATCCAACAAGCCACCTGCTAATAATTGATTCTTGGTGGATTCAGTATCGTTTTGAGCATTTGTGGGTAATGCTGACGATACTTGCTCTTCCACACTTTCCTTTATAGCTCCTGCATCTCCAGCAATGGTTGCCAACATCTTCAATCGTGCTAATTGATCGATTCTTTGCTTCATTCGTTTCAGCCCACGTTCACCAGAAGCATAGCCTGGTGGTTGTAGTTGAACAGATTCGATCACAAGACTTACGCCATCATGAGTGTTACCCCAACTTCTCGTCTTCACTCCGCCTCTTTGACTACCTTTATAAGCAATCAATTGAGGCGCAACACGTAAAACAACGGAAATGTCCATCGTCTTGTCTAATCGTTCATTTCTTCCTTTGATCGATTCAGGAGAAAGATTGATAACTTGATCAACATCTTGTCCCGGCACTGTCGCAGAAAGGATGGCATTGTCATTCTCTTCCAATTCACCATTTCTTGCACGTGCAGCCAAATCATCCGTCATTCGTTTCCATGCATTCACCGCCTTTCCTGGAGGAACCCAAGCAGGTACACTTTCAAGATTTGGTCCTAGCAGGTAACCGGAATGCAAGCACATCATCACAACATCGCTGTCATCCGTGTAAACATCCGTGCCCCATGCTTTGCGTTTCAAAAAAACATCATTGTTCCAAAATGCAAACGCATCAATATCAGCATCAGCTTCCGAAACATTTGTAGCATCGCCATTTGCATTTCCATTTGTAGGCGCGTTTGGATTCGATTGTGCTTTGTCGGAATCATTATTCGATTCCGAATTCACAGCCCATCGACCATGCATGATACCTTCTAAATCCTTTTCGCTTTGTGGCCCGACACCTAAAGCTCTACCCGGAATGCGCACTTCCAAAGTTGCTCCAACGTTTCTACGTAAAAGATCTCCAGGCAAAAGAGGTATCTTGCGTGCATCATAGATGAAACTGCCAAGATGTTTTCCGAACGGAATACTGTACTCCGAATCAGCATTGATCAAATGTTCTTCTTGTACACTTTGTGCTGTATTCGCTCCACTGATCAATCCTCTTGGCGCTTCGATTGCTTCTTTCAATGCAACTCGAACAGCATCACTGTCAACTTTGGGTCCAACATTAAAATCTTTCGAAGGTACCAAAGGTCTGCCAGTCGTTGTTGGTCTTTGCTTCTCCAGTCTAGGCGGCAGCAAGCCACGAGCGGGACCTGGCATGACCGGACTTACAGATCGATGAACTTGCTTTGGCGGTTGAGAGCCAGGTGGTGGGCCTTGTTGCTGATTGATTGATCTTTGTGAAACGTTTCCTTTGTTCTCTAGATGCATCGAAGATTTCTTTGCATGTCCTTGTGACGGAGGACCGGGCTCACGACGAGATTGTGGGTTTTGCATCTGTGGTGGACGTTGCTGCATCATCATTGGCGGTTCTTCATATGGTCCCATTGCATGTCTATAGCCAGCCTCTGTCATATGAGGAGGCGGAGGAGGATGTCCATGACCTGCAAATCCTCCTCCACGTACTTCATCAACATCCATTTCCATCGGACGACCTTGATTGTCATAGGCATGATAGCCTGGCTGATTATACATCTGCTGTTGATGTTGTGGAGGAGGGCCTGGACCGAAATGTTGCTGTTGCATCCCACTTCCTGGAGGCGGTCCGAGATTTGCTCCTGGTGGAGGAGGCGTTGTACCACGATAGTAGCCTGGAGGTGGTGCTCCACCGAATCCACCTGGACCAGCTTGATGTTGTTGAGAATGTGGTGGAAGAGGCGGCGGTTGCTGTTGCATTTGTGGTTGTGGTTTTGGAGGCTTGGATTGAGCCCTACCTCCCTGCTGCGATGTGGATGGTGGAGGCGGAGAAGATGGACGCAAAGGCATAGTACGTGCTAAAGGACTAGGCTGACCACCAGGTCCAGGAGGAGCTTGCAATCCATCGCTGCGCTGGCGTCTGTGACCTTCTTGACCAATCGGACTTGCACCTCTACCGCTCAAGTTGGAGCGTTGCCCAAACGGTGAATTTTGACGCTCTCCAGCCCCTCCTAATGGCATCATACCCACTTTTGGACTTCTAGTATTTCCACCTGCACCCCATCTTTGCTCTTGCGCTCGCCAGGCGGCTGCTTGTTGTGCAGCTTCTTCAGCGATAGGTCCACTCCATTTCCTTCTTGCCAAATTGGCAGCTGCAGCTTCCGAAATTGAGATTGCATTGACATTGTTTGGATTAACAGAATTACTTCCATTCGCACTTCCGTTGGAAGTACGACCTTGCAATGGTGGACCATTGTCTCCTTTTGGTGGTGAACTTTGCCCTGCTTCCAACCGTCTACGTTTCTCAGCAGAATTCATCACTGAATCTGATTCTGGTGCAAAATCGTGCGCAACACTAGAAGCACGTCCTCCGCTTGGACCCAAGATCGAGCTCATACTCATCACATCAGCTCTTTGCGTAGGCGATGCTTGTTGAGGCGGTAAAGGCGCATGTCCCATTGACGTTGGCGGTGATTCACTTGCTGGACGCTTTCTGCTATCCATGGATCTGGGAGGCGGGTTGATCATTTCGGCATTGCGACCATATGGACCCATACTTTCACCACGATATGGCCCAGGGCCAGGACCGCCCATACGACTGGCATTCGAACCTGGCGCAGATCCCATGCTTCGTGGTGGAGATCTAATCGCCATTCCTTCTTTGGCTGATTGTGCTCCCCAGCTCGGTATTCTATGATGTCCACTGCTGGATTGACTATTCATCTGATTAGGATTGCCTGGATGATTGCCTAAACCTTCGCTGCTACTTCTGCCTGATTCGTGCGAAAGCGCCGGCAAGCGTGGTGAAGTATGATGAGAAGAAGCATTTGGATGATGCATGCCATGTGAGCTTGATTGATTTGGATGCATTCTAGGAACCATAGAAGGCGGTGCTGACATTGGTCCTGCAGCAACTGGATCCCAAGGCGATGCTCTACTTCCAACATCACCACTTCCTACATTTCTCGAACTTGGTGGAGGCGGCGTTCTCGGCCTTTGAGAAGGTGAAGACGGATGTGAGAAATGCGGTGGAGGATTTTGACCGAAATTTCGTCCGCGATCATCGATCGATCGAGAAGGCGGAGGTTGGTGTGATTGTTGTTGACGCGAAGAAGGAGGCGGAGGTCCATACTTTCTATCATCCATCCAATGACCCACACGATTCCCATATTCATCGCCCCGATCTCTGGCCGAGCCAGGATAACGTGATTGAGGGTGAGAAGGTGGATAATTTACTTCTCGCATCTCTAAGCCTGCACTGCCAGTATTGCCTCTATGCCAATTATCTTCATGATGTGAATGGTTACTCATCCCGCCAGGCGAATGTGGAACGGATCGTGCAATAGATGCTCTTGTCTGCTCTGGACTTCTGCTCGGGCCGCGATTGCTAAAGCCAGAGGAACCAGGTGGAGGAGGTGGTGGTGGCTGTTGCGAAGAGCCACGACCTTGATATGCTGTAAGAGATGAATGGGGAGAAAGTGTCAGTACAGGGTAAAATTAGATTATCTGCGCCCAAGTAGTGAGAATGAAAATAAAGGCAGCGGACGATCGGAGCGAAAGGTTCCTTTACGCCACGCAAAAAAGAGCCGTTATGAGAATTGGCAAAAATGTCAAATGAAGTCCCACAATTGCCGATTGACTTTATTTTTACTTCAACCAATAGATATGCTCCGCATCGATCTGGTTCAAATTGCGGTTCCGGCGCCGGCGCCGTTTAATGACGACTTTTGTGGTGGACTTGCATTTTGTTTTTGGCAAAAGATGTGTGGATCATGTACAGCAATAGCAATCATTCTGACATTCCTTCTCCGTTTTCTTCGTTCCGTTCTAATTTCCCCAGATAGGTACCGCCCTTTGTTCATAATACTCCCCGAGCGCTGTGTGATGTGCAAAGTGAAATCGAATGATACTTACGATACATATTTGGAATAGTATTATTAGCTAATGAATAATCGGAACGTGTTGTTGAGCAGGATGATTTACAGTGTTGTTAATGTTGCAAACGATGACTTGAATCTGTTTTGCTGTACACCTGACCCTCCCTCTGACAAAGGCTGCCTTACAAGCCGAGAATTGATTGTGGATGAATCTCTGCAGTGTCACCTCTGTTCCAATCTATTATGTCGAGCGGATGATGCTGTTCGAGAGGAAGCTTAAGATCCGAAGAAAGATGATAGATGAGGGTGAGAAATGATAATCCAACTCTCGCAATCGGTTCCGGTGAAATGGATGAAAAACAAAGACACATTAAAAGATGAAAGAGAGGGCCGGCCATCTTCTTCCTTCGTTAGACGTGCAGATGCATTCAATCATTCATTTTACCTGTGCACACATTCACTGTTCTCCTTACTTTTTTCTGTCCTTTTTTTTCATTCTTCTGCTTTGCGCACAGCGCGCTGTCATCAATCCACATACATACTGTATCCCTTCCACTTGCATAGACTAGTTATTGTGCGTGTAATTTATTTTAGCCGCCGCCCGTTTTGCTCTCTCCTGTCTTGTGGCGTATGGAAACCCTACCGTAAGCGGATGAAGAGAAACAAGAAAGCAAGCCTTGCGCATCATTGAATGAATATATGCAAGTCAATTTAGATTTACGCGCTAAGAAAAGGTACCACATTTCGGTGTTTGAATTGCCAATTGATGCAATGACATATGAATAAAAGGCGTAAAGCATGAGAGCATGAGCCAATTCAAATTAAAAGGGCGTTCATTCTCAGCGAATGAGCCTAAAAAGGAACAGGCTTGATCATCTTCAAAGAAAGAGAGTGTAATCGTATTGGAATAAGAAGTACAATGCATAAAGAAAGGAATGGTATAGAAAACGAAATAGTCCATAAGATTAAAAAACACCACTTTAAAGGAACAAAGCAAAGCCAATAGCCACAGCAAGTGTACCTTTGATCAAATTACCACCATTCATGCCAATCAATTGAGAAGCTGCGTTCGTGTTCTTTTGTACTTCGGATGCTGCTTGTCTGCTGGCAGTAGTTGTTGAGCCATACATAGGTGCACTGGTTGATGTCACAGTCACCACGGTTGCCAAGGAAGATGAAGAAGTGGATGTGGAAGTTGTGGTCGATGATGAACTGCTTGAGCTTGAAGATGAAGAAGACGATGATGATGAAGTTGAGGCAACAGCGTATCCGACCGAACTTTGAGTGATACCGCTAAAGTATTGACAATTGGAAGAAGCAGGTGCAGGATGAGGAGAGGGTACTTGAACTCCATTGGTGGTATCAGCTTGTTGGAATGTTGATAAGCCAGGGTAACCGTACATGATATCTTGTGCATCATTACCTTGACAAGATTCAAATTGGTTTGGAGCATAATTACCTGGTGCATTGAAATCACAACCTAGTTCATCATACGTATGTCTGCACAAACTTGTTGCACGATTACCGTCAAAGCAAGCACGAGTGCAAAATTGGGTTGCAGACATGAACGAAAACCATTCGTGCATTTGTTGACCGTTATGGAACATCAAACCACCAACCGGGTTTCCATTTCCATCTGCTCCGTGTGGATCCAATTCACCTCCTTCATCACCTGCCGTGATACCAATCTTTGTGAAATCTCCAACACCCGTGATTTGAACGTAATGCGGAGTTTTGAGAAAATGTGCTCCTTGAATTGTACCTTCAGGAATGACCCGTGTTCCACGTCCAGGTTGTGTACAATAAGAAACTTCAACTTGTTCAAAAGTTGCCACTTCTCCTCCATTTGGCGGTGCCCAAACACAGAAATCCTCAACACTGTTCAAATAAAAATTTTGACATTGCGATGTTTGACTACTGCCTGTTCCGCAATCGTTTGTACCTGATTGTCCACTTTCACTTGTCTTGGGTAATCCGGAAGGTGAGGGTACATATGTTGCAGTATATTGACCGTGTACCGATCCTATAAGCGCAAGAGCAGCAGATGCTGTCAATGCTATCCGAGCAACGTTGGACTGTTTTTGACCGTACATCTTGTATGGTAGAAGCAAAAGAATAAAGAGGACGAAAGATGAAACGGGTCTTACAGATCGCATATATATATATGTGTGTGTTTGTTTTCTACGATCTCGGCAAAGAAGCCTACGGTATTCAATGATCACTCCTGTTGTGGCGTGAATGAGTTGCATTACAAGATACATTTGTGGGATAAACACAGCATGTACTGTGCCCGTGAGGGATGATACATGTACGTATAGAAGGCCAATGTACTCCATTAAAACCGCCGGTCTTCCGACAATTTCCTTCTTTTTTCCTTGTCTTCTTGGTTAAGAGAACTACATAGGTGTTTCAAAACATCACAAGCAGGAACAGTGACAGAATAAATCCAATAAAGAAGTAAAGAATGCATAAACAATTGTAGTATGCAGCAATTTCTCCTAAACAAAAAAACTTCGGGAATAGATGTACATTCATTGCATAAATGCATAAGATGCAAAAGATGCTGTAAGATAAGCATATTCTTAAGGGAACGCAATTTGATAAAGTGTTTCTTACGTTTCTTTCGCCCGAAAAGAATTCAAGAAAATTCACCTTGTCTTCGCTTTTCCGTGTACGTATGCTTGCATGTAAAACATCTATCAAGACACTCTTCCAACGGGCCTTTCCCTTGTTCTGCCGATCATTGTTGCAGTTTAGAATCGGGGCAGGGCGTATGCCGGGTGAATGTTACTGCATACATTACGCGTTAATGACTGTGCTAAAGTGCTTCCCTGTGTGTTTATTCGTGCAAGGAACGCGACCATAGAATTTTCCGGGAAAAGCCAAAAATTGTTCTTTTGCAGCAAATAATCAAAAAGATATTCATCAAGGCATCCTATCTCTTCAGTTAAACGACTGGGATCACCAACTTCAATGAGATTATCTAATCGCTCGAATCTAAAATGTCCTCGGACTAGTGTTTGGATTTGCGGGGTCAACGAAAGAATATTGCATGAAATTAATTGTGAAAATACATGTGATTCTATAGGTATATGATGATAATGATGCTATTCCTAAATTTCAAGATTGACTAAACCTCTTCTTCTCCGGCGAAACACTTCTTGCATGTGCTCTACGTACAGCCGGAGAAGGTCCCATCAATGCTTTTAGTGGTGAAGATGGTTGAACATAATAAGATGATTCCTGTTCTTCCGGAGTGCTTTTCAATGTACTGAAAGGCTTGCTTTGGCTTGTATCCGTTCGTCCGTTGGGCGGAGGAATCTTAGACAGTGCTTCTCGCTCAACACTTCTTCCACGACTTTTGCGGCCAGGCGAAGGTGGAAATGTGGGCGAAGGTGTAGAAAATGCATCCACTGCCAAGGATTTGGGAAGAAATTTTGCACTTTGCAAGAATGGCGTATTACGTGCACTTCGTACGGGTGATATCCCTCTATTTCCACTTGGAGGTGGGAAAGATTTCATTGGCGAGCCATAAGGAGGTGTGGGTGCTGCTTCGGATTGTGTGATAGCAGAAGCCGCTCTGTTTGAAGGAACAGAACGACGAACTCTGGCAGGAACGCCTTCCTCACTAATTCGTGCACCCTCTCCACTTCGCTTGGGATGAACGGGGCTTCGAAGACGTCTGTCAGAGTTTACTTTTGTAGGCGATGCAGATCGTGCACGTCTACTTCGCTGGATCACATCCTCCTCCTCACGTCTTTGCACTGATTGTCTCTTTGAGTTAATGCTCTGTAAACCAGACATGCTTCCCGATGAGTCACTTCGGTTTTCTGCAGGTGCAAACATCGATGTCCGATCGGCCAATAAATCCATCGTTTTGTTGCATTCGTCATCTCTTTGACTTGCGAACAAGAGCAAAAATTCTGCGCATTTGATTGCGACTGGACCATCCTGTAGCTCGTCGGAAGCGTTATCCTTAGACTCTTGGCTCTCCTTCTTAGGCGTATAGCGATGTCGTACCATCAACTTGCGTACAACATCTTCGCCTCCTAATTCGTCAAAAAGAGCACATGCAGATCTTGAAGCCATGATAATGCAAATCAGCAGATCAATCGCATGCACTGATGCTTGTCTTTCGTCCGTTTCGTCCGACTTCCAGTACGAAGCATCGACAATGGCTAAGAATAATTCCAAAGTGCTCCTATTTGAACAAATCTTGCCACTTCCAGAGTCCTTCAAACACAAGCCTTGTAACATAGTGAAACAGGCAGTCATCTCTGCACTTGGGTCGAGAGTTGCATCATCAGGAGAAATGGTGCACTCTAGGTGTAAGCGATGTAAATGTGATATTAATGCCAATGCAACACAAGATCTTGGACTCGATTGTGCAAGCCACCATTCTGCCTGTAAGTCTTGTACTTTGGAAGAGGATCCCGCTTGACCTTCTCCTAAAATTGCCATTCCAAAACATCTTTCAAGGCTGGACAAGATATCGATTCTTCTCTCGGTCGTAGCATGTACTGATGCTAGGCCATCCAAAAGATTTTCAATAGTTTTGGCTATGCCGTTGTTGGCATACATGCCAGGCAACATCGTTAATCAGAAGCCGATCTGGCTAGCAGGTTGAAGATGTGTTTCGTCAGTCTAGCTCTATTGCATCATGGTGGTGATTTTGAATGTTGCTTCTTGCAATTTAAATGGTTGCAATTGATCGAGATGATCACAGTCAAGAGGACAACTTTTTTATCCAATCAAGAAAAGTGTTATTCTTTGCCGCGTTTACTTTATAAGATGAGAACAACACTTTTATAGGGACAGGCACAAAAGCACTATTCTCGGCACAAATCAAACACGCGTAATAGACATGTACCCGGCACCCAACGAGTCGATTACAGGGTGAATCGAAAGCGCGTGCGCGTAGCGCACAGGCTTTGCCTATTAGGGGGAACCCCTAATAGGCACTGACAGAGTAATGCAACAATGGACAGAGTAATGCAACAAAAATTTGTGAGTGGAAAAAATCATGATTTCATTAACATTGTATGCCAATATGACGGTGATGAGATGGACCTGCTGCTAACCTTCTCTCTCTGTCTTCTAGTCTTTGCTGCATTAGTAAATTTGCCATGTTTTGTGAGTCATCTAGAGCTTGAACAGCCCGAATAGCAACTGCGCCTGACACTTTTTGATACTCAATAAATTGATCAAATGTACCAGTGAATTTTCTGCTTTTCAGAAGCTCCTTATAGGCAGTTTGTGCTGTAGACATTACTTTAGCTTTGTAAGCCTTATTTCGCTCAGTTGAGATCATACGAAGTTGGCTTGGGTTTAAAACACCACCAAGCTTACACTGGGTTTTGCCCTCGCTTGCTTGTTCATCTTGCATTGAGCGTATTTGTGCTTGTACATCTAGGCGTTGGTGCATCAGCTCACTTGTAACACATACAGCAATTGAGCCACGCAGGTACTTGCTTAGGATTGCCTGATCAAAGGGCTGATCATTTTGTAGGCATGTGTCGATGTATACCTGGTATTTGCGTAACTTAGGAGATGTTCCCGGTGTGCCAACATGCTCAAGGAGGTATTTGCCACGCCTTATAGGCGTAAATAAGGTTTATAGGTCGATTTCTAGGCTTACATCAGGTGTAGGTGTACTTTCACGGTTTGTTTGCTGCGGTAAAAGCTTACAAAGCACAATTTATAGGTTATAGGGCCAAATCCCAGTTTGCCGAAAGCCTGATTTCACGTTTTACAGGGTATAGGCTTAATTACATATACCGGTAAGTGTTACTAAGAAGTTTTCCTTATTTATGCCTTTTATAGAAAGTGAGTTTATATGATTGATTATATTATGGTAATATATCTTGAACGGCTAAAACAAAGTAATATCTAAGGGCTGGTAAATATATATGGTATATAGTAGTATCGTAAATAGGTATATATTTACTTATTAGGCCTGAAACCAGAACGGAAATATAGTGTAGCTACTATAACTATCTAAAATCAGTAAAGTAGGCTGCCTAGTACGTAAATCTGTTATATATATAATAAAGTACTTAAGCTACTCTATTATAAGATAGTCATTTATATACCCGGTCGGTGTAGCCTGTATTTCCTACCCTGTATCAGGCCTAGCTCGTACCTATCTATTCATGATAGTCGATCCTTTTCCGATAATAAATAGTAGGATAAACTCGCTGTTAGTATTAATCGCCTTAATAAGTATGATACCGTCTCGATTAATATTATTTCAGCAGTTTACCTATATATTTTTTTAAGAAACAACGACTTTTTCCTTACGACCAAAGCCGATCATAATGTTTATCTCATCCATGTTCCAGATATAAGTTGAGGTGATTTCATACTTATGTATTTACTCTTCTAGGCGTTCATACCAGTCAGCTAGTTTTATGACTTTTTGCTGTGCATCGAACCGAACCGCCTCAAGTGGTTTTGCGATACCTGTAAATAGGTTTTGCCTATGTAAAAACCTATCTACCCATCTCAGCGAAACCATCGGATCGTCAGGCGGATTTTCCCGTTTTGCCCTGATTTGCGTTGCATAGGATTGCACACTGCGCTTGTTTGGGCTTATTCCCCACACTTCCGCCTCTAGGATATACTGCTTTAAGCCATTTTCTTCATCCTTAGTCAATGCGGTATTTGTGTACTTATGACCATCGACTATGTTTTGCTGATTTTTCTTTAGGCGCCTATATAAGGTAGAAGGGCTTATATTCAACTCTTTTGCAAGACCCCGGTAATTCTGTTTCTTTGCATTTGGGTCAAGCTCCTTAACCACAGCTTGAATTTGTGCTTCTTTGCCTGCCGCAGCAGCAGCCTGTACAATTTTCAGCTCTTTTGCAGCTGCTGTGGCAGCTGCTGCGGCAGCTGCCTTTGCCTTTTCCGACGTTCTTGTCTTCCTCGGCATGATCGGATGGTGGCTATTTTCAAAAAAAATTTGTTGCATTACTCTGTCCATTGTTGCATTACTCTGTCAGTGCCTATTAGGGGTTCCCCCTAATAGGCAAAGCCTGTGCGCTACGCGCACGCGCTTTCGATTCACCCTGTAATCGACTCGTTGGGTGCCGGGTAAGAGGTTGGTTGGTTGGGCACGCGTTGTAATGTATGCAGGGGTGCAAATCCAAGAAAACCTTACTTCCTTCAATTTAAAGTTCTGCAAAGATTGCATTTCATACTCCTGAACAAGAACGTTTAAAACTTCCTTCTATACTTCGACTGCACCGGCTGCGAATCAATCATGTCATGACATCGAGACCGGAAGCTGCCACGCTAATGCCGATAGGCGATGCAAGTACAGCATTTGATGGATATAAAGTTCGTACGGCCGGCATGATTGCTGAGTATGATCAGCAAACTGCTACAATCACGCTTCAATCTGGTAGAGATTCGATCAAAGTTGACGTTTCACTTGTTCTGGATGACGTTTCAAGTGCCGATCTATTAAGGGTAGGTCAAGACGTTTTCGTGATTGGATTGATTGAATGCCTCCTGGAAGAAAATGAGCACGTCAAATTAAACTGTGTTCAAATCTTCGATTGCACCGGATTAGACCTTCTTCAGTGGGAGCAAGCAGGAAGAAAGATGTCTCAATTGATCCATCAAAGAGCAGAAGGCAAACATTGATAGTTCTAGAAGAATAGAGATGTCATTAAGCAAGAGAGAATAGATAGAGGAAATGCTACAAAAGGAAAGATACGATAAAGTAATTGTTCGTGTATGGTCAAGTTTGACTTCAAAAAGCACCGGGGACAGTCTGAGTCGATCCAGCGAGAGGCTCATTGATGGCATTCGAGCTTTTGGCACTACGCAGCTTATTGATCTCATCTGCTGGGGTCTTTGGTCCACTAGGTGCATCGAAGAAGCCCAAGTCGTCGTCATCGTCCACGAGCTGCTTGAAAGGATTTCCGGGCGATGCCGACCCATTACCCCATGGACTAGAAGGGCTCAAAGGAGGAGTTTTGAGAGCATTAGGAATGCTCTTCATGAAATCGCGATTCAAGAATGGATTCGTATTACGACGTGAACGGGTGGTAATGGGTGAAGCGTTACCTGAACTTGACGGTTCTTCTGATTTGTGATCTGAGAATGAAGTCATACCTGTCTTGACGGGTTCCAATTCCTTGAATGGTGACTCAGATTTCTTTTCGCGTGCTGGGGATCCAGGCAAAGCTTCCATCAGACTGCCCCATTGTCGACCATTCGTGGAGGCTGTACGAGAACGGGATCGTGAAGTTGGCACTGGAACATCTTCTTCACCTGCCAAAGGAGCCCACGTATTGGAACGCTTATGCTCAAAAGTTGACATTGCTTGTGTTGGCAAGACAGCCGGTGATCCGTCATCTGCGCCAGTGGCTGCAATAGCACGAACGATGCCATTGAATGAATTCGGGAAAGGTGCTGGACCTTGTCTAGCCACTGCTGTATTGATTGAAAGAGCATCGCTTTCACTTGCTCCACGATGGGGTAGATAACGAGCATTATCGTTGACGGCATTTTGATATTTAGCATCAATGCGTCGCGCTGATCTGACACCCGCTTCACGATTTCGATCAGCCATAAAGTCGGATTTGCTTGGATCGGGACGATGGACTTGCTTGGCTTTAGATGGTTCTGGAATTCCTTCCCGTGGGATACGTGTAAACTTGTTTTCAAAATCGAATTCCGGCAACATAGCTGCAGCATGCGGATTTGTACCGGTCGTCTTGTCTGGGATCGTTGGTGCTGAAGCCATTGCGTTTGGTACTGTATAAGGTGTACTTGTGTATACGCCCAAATCAAACAATGGAGAATTGATATTTTGAGATGATGCATAGAAATCGCTGGCCAAACGTGAAGATGTTTGAGAAGATAATGGAGAAGACGGAGCTATGTAAGATGATGATAGAGGCGGTGATTGAGGAACGTTGGCTGGGATGGGAGATCGACTAGGAGACGGTCTTGAGCTAGGGACGAAATTTGCATGTATATCTGGCTGGGATCGTGCTTTAGAGCGTTGCAAGGATGCTTGTCGATTCAAAGGTCCGACTGCAAATGTATCATTGATGGTAGAAGTTGACCTTGAATTGGAATTGCTCATTCTAGGAACGGTATCATGTCTTGGAAGAGAAGGTTGAACAGGTGGACTTTGTATGGTGGATGATGTAGTTTTTCTTTCTGGCTTTTTACGTTCTTCTCGTAAATGTGCCGGAAAGAGATCGTAATGTTTTGATAATCCACGTTGATCGGCAAAACAAAGTCTACAAAATCTACATGTCGATTCACGTTTTCGTTCTTTTTCTCTTCTTACTTCTTCTTCTATTTCTGTTGGTATTGTTCCTCCTGTTATTTGATCTAATAGGTTTTCCGTCTTTCTACGTAAAGATGAGAATGGTTTATTGAAGATTGCATGACGAACTGGAGATTCTGAGATTACTGTTGCATAATCACGTTGAGCAGAGCGAGGAGCCATGATACCAAATTAAGGACGATGAAGCGAAAGACAATGAATGATGATGATGATGACCAACTTCTCATACGAGCATCCCATCAGAAGAAAAAAGGGCCAATTCTGCCAAAGGGTCTTAGGCGGATCTCGCAATCTCCATTTTGTCTAAAACAATTGTCAAATTCTATCAAAATTGTGCATTTTATCTGCGTTTTGTCTTTTCTCGATCTAAATTCGATCATGCATGAAAAAGTACCTGACCTTCTGCCGCTCCTCACACGATTAGAAATTGATTGGTACTGCACTGCGCTAGTGTGCAATAGGCTTGGGAAAAAAGAGACCCCGCACGTAAGAAGCCACTCTAACGGTTCCGATACTTGCCTTTCTTCTAGACCTTCTCATCATCGACTATAAATAGCCCCACACGTGTTCAGCCGTCATCATTCAAACAAGATGAAATGTTGATTATACAAATGAGACTATCTACACAATGAAGTAAATATAATTTATGATCTTCTCTTCTTATCCTTGCCCAAGAAACGGATATCACTCTTACCCGCTTTGCCAGGTTTCTTTCCACCAACTTTCTGTAGAGGAACATAAGCAAACGGACTCGTTTCACCACGTTTGATATCACCTCCCGCTTTCTTTGCACGGAACTCTTGTCCGATCTGTTTGCGTTCTTGTTTACGTTTCTTGTTATTAGTAGCAGAGGTACCATTTGTTTCTGAAGCCGCTTCTCTTTGACGTTGCAAAGCTGCCAATTGTTCTTCCAATTCCATTTGTTCTGCTTCCATTTCTTCGTCTGCTGCTCGATTACGTTTGTTGTTCTTGTTCAAACGAACTTTACCATTTTTATCTGTAGACATTCCGTGAACACCTCTTTCTCTATCAAGATAAGCGCGACCTGCTCCTTCAACATCAATTTGATTTTCTTCTTCATCCGTTTGAGGTTCATCAGGATCTTCAATCACCATCCTTCCAGTCTCTTCATCCAAGGTGAATCGGGAAGCTTCTTGTCCTGGTTGACGTTTGCGACTCGCAGAAGGCTGCTTGCCGCCAGAAGCAGTCACCTTACCGCCTGATGCCAAAGCACCTCGGTCTAACAGATCCATCGGAGCATCATCATCTTGTAACAGATATTCTTGTTCGATTGCGCTGATGTTCTTGTCACGCTTTTGGCCTTTGGATGGCGCAGAAGATCTTTGACCATTACGTTCACCGTGATCATCTTCTTCATCATCATCTGAATCAGAGATTTCAGATTCTGATCCATAGATTGCTTCCTCGAACGCATCTGCTCCGACTGTTTTTTGGGCACGTTGTCCCATTTGCGGCTTATCAACTTCATCATCATCTTGCTCCATTGCAGCATCGTCTTGACCTGCCTTCTTGCGCTTAGAACGTTCTTTACGTTTACGAATGTTGACCAACAATTTCCGATTATCTTCATCGGTAAGTTGCTCGATGCGCTTATAGCCAAAGCGACGCAAAAGTCTTTCGAAGATATGACGAATCTTTGCTTTGAAATGAACTCGATGATACTTGGAAGAAGAGAACAATGCTCCAACTAAGCCAGGTAGATTGACATCGATGATCTCAGCTGGCAATGAGACAATCACAACCTTGACGAATCCGAGAGCACTCTTCGCAACTTCTCTGTTCGGGCTTGCCAAGAAAATGTCCATCGTGCCCACCATTTCTTCTAATGTCTGTGAGGGTACTTTTTCATGGAACTCATACACCAATCGTGCCAGTGCAGTGATTGAAGCACTGATCATATGCGGCGAAGTTCCTGCCAATCCAGCGGCTACCATTGTGATATATTCATTAATGTTGGCCGAGACTGTCTTGCTGTCCATATCAGCATCCTCATCGTCATTTCCGACATTCTCTTCACCTTCCATCAATCCACGCTTGATCATTCCTCCTGCGTCCATCTTGTTACCCATTTCGACCAAAAGACGATAAGCCAGTTCACGTGCGCCTTGGTTCACTTCTTTGGTTGCCAAAACGGCTTCAGGAATGATTGAAGGCAGAACATGAAGTTCTGTTGCGGGAATCAAGGGCATGATAGATGCCAGCAATGCTGTACGATCACGCTTAGCGCCAACGACGACCGATCCTGTAGTTGCTTGAAGTTTCTCCAACAATTCTGGCAATTTACCAGATTCATTCTCCCCAACGCCCAATACCTTTGCTCCTCTTGAACCTTCCATCAATCTGGCAAGGACACGATAGGACTTCTTTTGAACGGCTGCATCACGATGAGCAAAGAGGGCATCACTTGTTCCCAACGAGAACAAAGCGTCTGCCTCTGCTTGGGTCAAGAACGGCACCATTAAAATCAACAAGTCCATCATTGTATGAGGAATAGGCGGAATGGCTTTAGGTCCGTTATCTTTGTTACCCGTTTGCAAAGTTGGTAATGATTGTTCTAGCGTATTGACGATCTTTTGATATGTTTTACCAATCTCGTCTGCAGTCATGATGCTCATATAAGCTGTCATACAATCTGCCACATATCCACGACTTTCTCCGGGTGACTGAGAAAAGATGTTGAAGAATACTGCCAATAGATTGGGTGCAATTTCGGCTAGTCGGGCAACATACTTCTTTCCGTCTGCGTTTGAAACACCAAAGCTCTCTAGTAACATTTCGCTTGGCGCAGCCGATCTGGCCAAGGATTGACTACGTTCCACGAGAACTTGCAAAGCTCTACAGATGGATGGACGTAAGGATGGTTGTGAATATAGCACGTTTGCCAATAGTTCAACGAATTGCTGTGTTAGAGCATCCAGCATATCCACAGGCAGGTCACAATAACCTGGAAGCAAAGCCCAGATCTGTTCTGTCAGGGCTTCGTACACCTTGGCTTGCACTGGAGCAACTGGCTTTCCGTTTGCATCCAACTCTTCTGCTTCTGCTTGTTTGTTGAATAATGCCTCTGACATTGGTACCATAGTTTGCACAAAGTGGGCAAGAGTTGTGTTCGTGATGTTAGAACGCATCAAAGGCAACAGCCATGCTCGTCCATTTTGTGCTCCATTCTCTCCCAGAAGACCAAGAGGTAAGATTTCCAAAACTGCCTGTGGCCCACAGACTTGGACAAGCGCACCAATCACTCCGTCTACTTGCTCCCGATGATCAAACTTGGGTTGACTGCGCAATTGTCCGATAACAGATAGCAAAGGTAATACAAGAGTTGTTGCTGCTGCTGGCGTGGATTGGTGGGATTTACCCTTTGAGCTTTTGACAGATCCCGCCTTGGGCTTATAGCGTAATCGTAAAACGACAGCTGTAAGCACACCGAAGATCTCTGGCCAAGAGTGTGAATAGCGCAATGCATTCTTGCTGAATGCTTCGTCGAAAAAGCTGATGATGTTTAAAAGCTCATCTTTCTCCTTTCCTGAAGCTTTGGAAGCGGTTAATGCTTGTTCGATGGCCAAATCTGGGATACAGTATCGTACAATTGCAGACAAGCAATCACGTCCAGCCATTCGCACAGATATGGCATCTCTACTTGCTTTGGATTGGGAGGAGAATGCCATCTCTTTCACAGTTGTCCAAACGATCGGCACACGTTCCCAAGCTGGCTGACCATCTTGTACGCGAGAGTAAGCAACCATTGCATTCTCTAGGGCACGTAAGTAAGGACTAATCAATTGGATATCCGTCACCTTTGGTTTGACATTAGCTGACAAAAGGGCATCGAGAGTGGAAACAAGAGCATCTGCATGAACGCTTCGAGTATTGGCTGAATTCAGTGACAGAGAACTTGAGCCTAGTGTTTGCGTAGACAAACCATTCTGGATTGCCATTGGCCTGCTGATCTTGAAGAGGCTCTCGAACACCTCGAATGCAGCAGCTGACAAGAAAGGATTGTTTTGGCCAATCACTCGTAATAGATTGGCTGTCAAAGAAGGGATTGACTTCGAGGGCAACGTAGGCGCCAACATTCTAAGGAAGCCGCAAATCCAAATACCACTATTAGCACTTCCTCCATCGATATTCTTCTGTCTTGCTGCAGCGGCCACTTCGGGTTGCTTTGCCCTTCCTGCTTTGACGTCGTATTTTGGAGCTTGTTGTTTTTTCACACTTCCAGAAGCACCAACTTCAGCTAAAGCAGCTGTTGCCCATTCGGCAGTTTTGACAGCAAAAGGATGTGCTTTTGCATTCCCAACTGAATCTTGTGTTGTATCACTGTATTGCAATACTTGACCAACTAAATCTTGAGCACGTCTGCGTACTTTTGGTCTAGCATCCAAGCATAATCGTAAAGTGGCATTCCAACATCCTCGTAAGCGCAAATCGCTACTTAGCATCGCACGATCGGACGCCAATGCCAAGAGAAGCGGTTCGAATATTCCTAAAGCCGATCGTAAAAGAGCTGCTTGACTTTCTGCAGCATCTGTGGCGACCGTATGTTGTGTATTAGATAAGACTACCGATAATGGCTCGATCAAAGCATGTACTTGAGCGTGCAAGACGGCAGGTGAGACAAAAGGCGTTACAAGTGTTAGTAGATAAAGAGTTGATGATAACAATGAAGAAGATGAATCTGAACCAGACTGTGAGGAGGCTTTGTCTAGCATTGCAACCAATGCCATCAGATATGCCGTTGGCGAAAATGTTTTTGATCCGCTTGATTCTTGCAATGTGGATTCTACGGCTACCAAGAGTTGTGCTGGTGCTCTTTGATTGGGTAGTTTAGAGGCTGTATGATGTCGAATCTTAGCCAATGAATCGGCCAAGCCTTGTCGGCGTGCCACATCAGAGGCATCTGTCATTGAAGACATGTTTGATCGCCTTTGAAGTTGTGATGGTCAAGCTTGAAAAGATCTTACACTCGCTCTGCTTTCTGTTGGATTTTAGAATTTAACTTTTTTTAGAAAAATTGACTTGAGCTGATTTCCGATTTCCACAATTAAGACTCTCACAACACGTGAGCTCTGAAGCGTTCGCGTTCCCGCTGCACTGAGACAGACAGCAGATTAAGAGTCAGTGTGCACCGGTGAATCACATTTATTTTTTCAAAACTGATTGAACGCTTCACTATGGTTCCAGGAACAAGTACGTGTATCACAGTGTCATCGCATCTTTATTGACCCGCGAATCTCGGAGATACCGTAAAATAAGATTCGTGGGGAAGTGAAGAGTGTTCAAATTTTGATAGCATTCATTCTTGCTTTCTCATTATAGCAAAGGCTGTCAAGATGGCCCTCAATGATAGATCGCGGATACCTTCGGATGCTATGGAAGAGGAAGAAGTTGCAGCTGAGCAAGTATCAAAACTACAAGATGCAATAAGCAAAAAAGATGCAAAAGCAATCGAACAGATACAACCTCATATCGGCTTAACATTCTTGTCAGCCGGTTTGGCAAATGCAATGTCAGCAGCATCGACGAATTGGGCAGATGTAACAAAAGTACGTCAACAATTGGAGATGCAAAGGAAACGAAGATCATTCTTGGCTGTAGGATCGAGTATGATTCGTGAAGAAGGGTTGAGGAGTATGGCAAATGGAGTGACTGCAAGTTGTTTACGTGAAATGACATACAGTACGATCAGAATGGGAGCATATGAAAATTTTAAAGAATTATACTCGTCAATAGTGGAACCTAGTTCTTTCGCCAATAAACTCTTGGCGGGAGCCACATCGGGAGCACTTGGCGCTGCCATTTCTACGCCGACCGATCTTGTGAAAGTGCGTATGCAAGCTCCTCGCAAGGCACCGGATTTCAGGCCTCCGTATAAGAATTCATGTGCTGCTTTTGCTGAAATTTACAAGCAAGGTGCAGTATCTGAAGGATTCAAAGGTGGTTTGAATAATTTGTATCGAGGAACCACTCCGAACATCATCCGAGCGTGTATCTTGACGAGTACGCAAATCGGAAGTTATGATGAAATCAAGGGATTTTTCAAAAGGAACTTGCAAATGCAAGAAGGGACAGGATTACACTTTTCTAGTAGTATGGTTGCTGGTCTGTTTTGCAGTTTGGCATCACAGCCAGTAGATGTGATCAAAGTTCGAGTAATGCAAGATCGTTCTGCTAATGCAGTTTCATTAGTAACTTCTTTACTCAAAAATGAAGGTCCAATGGCCTTATACAAGGGATTTGGGATGTGTTGGGCCCGTTTAGGTACGCATACGGTCATTTCGTTGGTTCTCTTTGAACGTTTACGCTCTTTGTTCGGTATTAAACCTCTCTAAAGATGGACTTTGCATAATAATACAGGACATTCGCATATGTACAGTATCATAACAATTGCTCTTTATGCAGATCAGGCAGTGTACAAAGTTTGTGGATAGTCGTGGCTGCGTTTCTCGTTATACGCATTGGACGCCTTCATGTAAAAGTGGCTGTTCGTAGGCGTACTCTTGAAAATTTGTTCCACCTAATTTCAAATATTGTCCACACATCTCACAGAATTTTTACATCCACTCTTTGATCTCACTCCAATCTGTGTATCCCTCTCGATCAGTTGATCTGAAATTTGAGAGCATCATGAAATTGTATTTCTCCAACACGCTTGGACATATCGTCTTTTTTCTCATTTGCGTTCACACAATCATTGCCGGTCCAATCCATCAACATCCACTCAAGGTAGGAAATGATACCAGGAACTCAAAGCATACAGGGACAGGAGCTTCTGATCATATGAAAGGAGCAGTGTCAAATCTTTGGTCACAATTGGAAGCTTATCGACCGGTAAAGGTACTAAATATGACAACCGTTCCTGATGCGCCACTTTATATTCCTTTAGGACCTGATCCACAACGACAAACGCTCTTTACTTCACATACCACCGTTTCGGCAAAAAGTGATTATCTTAAATTTCCAAAAGATTTTCTGTATGGAGTTGCAACTTCGGCTCCTCAGTCTGAAGGTGCGGTAATGGCAGACGGAAGAGGTCCGAGTATTTGGGATAGTTATGCGCATTTGACAAATATGTTACCCAAACAAGATCGTGATGCGTTTGATATCGGTACAAATTTTCGTTATTTGTATACGTTGGATATCGCACGTGTAAAAGCGATGGGTATGAAAGCGTTCTCATTTAGTATCAGTTGGTCAAGGGTTATGCCAATGGGATATGGTGAAGTGAACATGAAAGGGTTGCAATTTTACATTGATTTAGTGCAAGAAATCCGTCGTCAAGGTTTAGAGCCGATTGCAACTTTGTTTCACTGGGATCTTCCGTTACAGCTCGAATTGCATTATGGTGGCTTTCGTGATGAACAAATCATAGAAGATTTCACGGTGTATGCTGAAACGATGTTCAAAGCTCTTGGTAAACATGTTAACAAGTGGATCACGTTTAACGAACCACAATCATTCTGCATTGCACGTTATCCGATCATCAGTCCACACGTTCATGGAAATGAAACTTCAACGGGTGCTTTACCATGGCAATGTGCGGGACACATTCTGAAGGCTCATGGAAGGACATATGAAATGTTTACAACATTGAAAGAAAAAGGAGCTTATCTCAATAAACAATCTGCTATGCTGTCATACAAGAGTGCAGGAGGTCATAGTGTCTTATATCGTGATGGCAATAAAGATGATCAAAAAGCTCGTGAACGTGTTCAAGATTTTTATTTCGGCTTATTTGCTGAACCAATTTATCTTACCGGTCAATATCCCGGCACTGTACGAGATGAAATTCCAAAAGGATGGTTACCTGAAATTGAAGATGAAGATCGAAAAAGGATTAAAGGTTCAGCAGATTTCATGGCAACAGATTTCTTTTCTTCACGTATAACAAAATCAACGGAACGTGAAGGTGGTTTTGAGAAATGTGTCGGTAATATAAAACATGTTGCTTGGCCTGATTGTACAGATTTTACCGATACACTTTCTGATGGAACATTGATCGGAGAAAGGTCAGACCCTTCAACAGAGAATTGGTTGATGAATACTGCCGGACAATTACGTGAGCATCTCCGCTGGTTAGCCGAACGTTATCCAACAAAAGGTGGAATTTATATCACGGAAATCGGATGGGCAGAACGCGGAGAACATGACAAGAAAACGCTTGCAGATATTCGACATGACGATGGCCGTCAACGATATTTACGTGATCATTTAGCAGAAATGCTGTGGGCAATCTATAAAGATGGAACCGCAGTTAAAGGTGTTTTGTTCTGGTCAGCAACAAGTGCTGTCGAATGGGAACAAGGTAGAACACCAAAGTTTGGCTTGCAATCTATTGATTATTCCACTCCTGAGTTGACTAGAACATATTTAGGCAGCTTTTTCTTCCTCAAACACTTTTTCGAGCATCATGTCCGATAGTATTTATCTATAATGATGTATGGTTCTTCCTCTCTTCACAAGATCTCTTTAACCGATATTATTATCCGAGTATTAGATCATGTCACTCGGGGAAATTTGAATTATTTCTCCGCTTTTATTAGTTGGAACTACTCGTGCAGCAACATATGCACGACTACATGCATACCGTTCAACCAAAAGCGTTTCTCGTCAGGTTCAATCACCGGTCTTGATATGGCAGGGAGAGCATAGAGGAAAGATGAGAGTCTGAATGGTGATTTATCTGATGTATGATCACCTCACCATCCTTTCAATGTTATCTTTCAAATCAATATACAACGAGGAACAAATGGATCCCGAGAAGAGTTTATTTATATTTTGGGTTGAGCTAGTATGCAATCAAATGTTGCCACCAAGGCTGTTATAGTGCTTATATGCTGCATCTCGGCATCTTGTTGCTCTTCGCGCTATAAAACACCGATCCCAAATTAACAGCTGGCAATACAGGCTTGCGTGCGCGTTTATCCCTCAAAGGAACGGCGATATATTTTTGGAATTGAAGTTGGACTGTTTCCAGTGGAAGGTAGAACAGCGGTCCGCACTGCACTTTGGCTCATTTGCCGATTCAATGGAGCAGAGAAGTCTAGACTAACTTGCACCGCGGCGCATATGCACAGTAAAAGCAGTTAGTTGGTCTTTGCGTTTGCCTAATTTTAACTTGGCAAATTCTCACTTTTTTTTCTTACTTCACTCCGCGTCGGGAGGTTCTTCCTCTCTTTATTTTAAGAGAGACATGGAGAGCGGAGGGATTAAGTTACTTCGCACGCGTTAATCTTTCTCCATGTGTGCGCACGCAAATATCAATGCGCACTAAAACTGGAGAAGCGGAATGTGCCTTCCTTCTTTTAATGTACATGTGCATTCAATTATGAAGCAGGCCAGCTGGACAACTTTATTTGGGAGAATACAAGCGAACGTATTAGGAGTCAAATAATAATTCTTATCCCTTCCTTCTTGAAAAGTTTTCTTTCCCCTCTCCATCATACATCGATCTTTTGTAGCCTCGTGCATTCAAAGTAGATCTTCCCTTTTAACTCAATCCCTCTTATAATCACAATGGCTTCTATGTTCAACATCGCACGATCGGCCATTCCACGTAATGGTTTGCGTGCAAGCTCAATGGCACGTTCAGCTGCTATTCGTCCTGCTCCTTTAGCAAGTGCAGCTCGTAGCAACAACTTTGTCACTTGGGCTCCTACCTCAGAACCAAAATTGAGCGCAGTACAACAAAACCCAGGTCCTCCTCCTCCAGTAGAGAACATTGGTGTTGATGCAGTGTAAGTTGAACAAGTGATGAATATTGCATTCTACTTTTCGTTTACTTAACTTCTCTTCTTTCCACTACAGCTTGCGTCAAAATGTCAATGACCCCGAGTCACACACAACAACCATTTTCCAAGAATTCTCCTTGGAAGGCCAGACTGCCGTGGTAACAGGTGGAAATGGTGGTTTGGGTTTGGAAATGGCTTTGGCTTTCGTTGAAGCAGGAGCACATGTCTACGCAATCGACGTTCCCGAACAACCTTCAGAAGAATTCAAAATTGTCGCAGAGCACTGCCGTATCATGAACAGAGATTTGAAGTACATCTCTGCTTCCGTCACAGATGACAAAGAAATGAACGATGTTATGGCATTCGTCGTCAAAGACTCAGGAACAGATTCTATGGACATTTGTGTTGCTGCTGCAGGTATTTTGGGCACAGCTGATGCTCTAGATTACCCAGTTGATGACTTCAAGAGAATCTTTGATGTCAACACAACCGGTGTTTTCATCACTGCCCGTTCCGCTGCTATTCAAATGCACAAGCAAAAGAACGTTTCAGGATCGATCATTTTGATCGCTTCCATGTCTGGTTCCATTGTCAATCGTGATCACCACTGGGTCGCATACAATGCTTCCAAATCTGCAGTCTTGCAAATGGGAAGAAACTTGGCCGCTGAATGGGGACCAAAGGGTATCCGTGTCAACTGTATCTCTCCAGGTCACATTCGTACACGTATGACATCTGTCTACTTGGACGCAAACCCACACTTGTTGGTTAAATGGAGTACATCTAACCCATTGGGTCGTTTGGGTCGTTCATCTGAAATGCGTGGTGTTGCTGTTTGGCTTGCAAGTTCAGCTTCTTCTTTCTGCAACGGATCTGATATCGTTGTTTCAGGAGGTCATCAAATCTGGTAAACGAATGACGGAGTGGCAATTTTATCAGTCTCTTTACCTCTCTAACCTTTATCGGAACATGGATCAAGCTCACTCTTCTATCAAGCAAGTGCAACCTTTTTCTTTCCTTTTTTCTCTCCTGGCTTACCTCAATCAACCTAGATATATGAAGACGGATGATTTCCACGTTTTCCTCGCAATCACAACATACAATCTCGTACGCTTTTATTGGTTATTACTTCCAATTTTGTCGTACAGGTTCAGCACTTTTCTGTAAATAGCATATTTGTGCGAACTATAATTTTACAATTGGCAATCCATCGTTCGAGAATGATTTGACATAAGTGGCAATTCATGTACGTTTTCATCATTGTGTACATTGTAAGACCTCATCGTACGTACGTCCAAGATTCGTTTTGATTGTTCCGCAGGTAAGAAGAGCTTATCTATAAAATTGCACGCGCTAATGAAGATCCTGGGCAGGTGGAGGCATTAAAAGCGTGCTTTCGCATTTCGGGTTACATTGCAAAAATATGATGCTTATGTAATTGTCTTCTCCGCCTTTTTCGTTAAGTGCGCCGCGAAATTAGCCCCTGAGCATTGATTGGTGTTGGTTGATCTTTACCTATGCAACTCATCTCTGTGCCCCTATTGTGTTGGACTCCTGGAAGAGATCGACAAAGCATAGACTGATTGACTGACCCCCTAAGAAGAACGAGAAGACGGAGAGGAGTTGTACCGATTGTACATGCATTCAACATAGCACACCAGACCAGTGTTGTAACATTTACGCATATATTCCTGTATCTATAGTGTTGTTCTGTTTCATTTTGTTGTTGTTCGTTTTCTAACTCTGGAAATCATGGATCAAGCGACCACCACTTCAACTTCATCCTCGATTGGAAATCCAACTTCGGCCATTCATTTAGGCGGTCATCCATTACCACCCTTGATCGAACTTGAATCAACAAGCGGAGGATATATCGATTTATTCTTATTATCGTTACAGCGACCTGTTCTGTTATTCATCTATCCACGAACGGCATCAGAAGGTGAACAAGTTTCTGATTCTTGGAAAAATATTCCAGGCGCTTTTGGTTGTACTTCACATTTACGATCGGTACAAGAATCTGTCAAAACACTTCAAGCAAAAGAAAAAGATTTAGTTGTCTTTGGCTTAAGTGGTCAATCAGCAAAAGAACAAAAATCATTCTCTGATCGATTCAAACTTGGTTTTCCTCTTTTGAGCGATAAAGATTTATTATTACAAAAAGCTTTGGATCTTCCAACGTTCACCTGGAATCAAAACACTTACCTTCAACGGATCACCTTACTCTTACGTGAAGGACAAGTGACCCAATACCAATTCCCAATTCCTCAACCGACAAAAGCGGCAGAAGAAGCATTAAAAATGCTTGATGCCGGTAAGCCAACAACCGAACAGCAACCATCTACAATGTCGATGAGTAACGCATATACCGAGAGAAAGAGTGAATTGAGTGTACATGATGATGTGTATAGAGATGGCCTTCCTGCATCCCAAAACAGGCCGAGAGACTTGACAGGTAGCATTCGAAGCTTCAAAGGTTTGCAGAGAGCCATGCGACAGACCTCATCCGTTGGCAAATCTGAACATCCTTTAGCTTCGTCTGATACAGCAAGTTGGCGAAACAGTTTAGTGGCAGTCGATAATGAAAGTGGAGAGATTGTAGGTATTCTGGCACACAATGTCACTTTGACAGGGACAGGGTTGCCTCCCAACGAAAGCTCTGCTTTGAGCAGCGAAGAGGAAGAAGATGAGATTCCAACTCCCTCACAAATACTTCAAAAGCCGGCTCATACGTATTTTGACAACAAATCACAAAACCCAACGCTACTCAAAGCTGCTACTGCTTATCATGATCCTGACGTACGACCGCGCAGTCGTGAAGGAAGTGTATTGGGTGAAGATACGTTTGCTCCTCCTCCGCTTCCGGATAAGCCAGACTTCCTGCGGGATGAACAAGAGGTGAATGACGATGAAAGTGACAGCGATGCAGGATTCAGTGATGGAGAAGCAATCGAAAATCAAGTACGTACACGTGCAAAGCATGTTGAAGCTCATAGACCGGATCTATTACGTGATGGCGATCTTCATGAGAGAGAAGGTGATATGGCAAGCGATGTCAGCGGTTCTACCGTTGGAGGACCTGCAGTACAACTTTGGAAAAAGGCGAGAGGAGGTAAACAAGGTGAACAGAAAAGGAAACAGAAAAAGATACAAAAGCTGGCTGATAAGCAAAGAGCAATCGATGAGCGGGCAGCAGCCAAGACAAAACCACCAATCATAGCACCTAAGCCCGAGAAGTTTGAACAAATCTCCACAAAAGCAGAGAGTAGCAAAGCAGCCGAGCCTATCAAGGAAGTAGCCAATCTATCTCCACCTCCTGCACCTGCTGCACAAACACCACCTTCAATCGAAACCGTGAATGCAGCCCGTGCCAATCGCGGTGGAAGACGACGTGATCAAATGGCCACATCTCAAGTTCGAAGTATCGAAGATCGTGTTTGGCAATCAGCTCTTGAAAATGAAAGTTTACCGATCGATGCACCTTATACACACTTGCCATTCCAACCAACCAAACCCAAACCTGAAACGATTAACGAAACGAGCGAAGAAGGCGGACCGGAGATGAAACATCACCGACAAAAACAGCAACGATCAATATACCCACTTGCGAATCAGATCATGCAAGGAAATTCAGTCTTGATTGAATTTTTGGCAGGGTCAAGAATTGCAGCAAGTATCATCCATGAGACTGCTACCCATCTCTTGAGCCCAGAAGCAACAGCAGGCGCAGTACCTTCTCAACATGCTGCCAAAGTTCGTTCAGGACCTGACGCTTTTTCACCCACAAGTGTTGAGCCTTTGGCCAGAACAGGGGCTTTACGGTACATTCCCGTCTTGCCAAGTCATCTTTTATGGTTCTTTGGCATGAATGGCGCTGATGAGCAGCAAGAAGCAAACACTCAAAGCGAGCCAGTAGATTATATGGCTTTGACGAATGCAACGGCCAACAATATCGTTTCGATGGGAAGTGATATGGCAAACGTGTTGTCCTCTATGGCACTTTCTGCACCGAATCAAGTTTTAGATATTGCAAGTCGCAGTGCATCTTCTGCTTGGAGTGGAATGTCTTATTGGGGAGCAGAAGCGAGTAATTGGATCGGATCAACATTAACATCGTATCTTTCAGCAACAACTTCTTCGATAGACGGAAATGGTGCACAACCGTCCATCAAATGGTTACAAGATGAATCGGATGATCTGCATACCACTCAACCTGGTGATGAAGATGCTTCGGAATGGGAATGGAAAGCACCAGAGAGCTTTGGTCCGGCAGCAGAAGAAGATTGGACAAGTACACCTAGACCGGTTTATAGAAGAAAGAGACCGGTTCCTTCCCTTTATGGTGGCTTCCAAGTTCGTCAACAAGGAGATTCAGTCATTCATCAGAGCAGCGGCACGACAGATAGAATACCTCATGGAGAATTGACGATTGAGGGACCTCAGTCAAGTCGTTATTCAATCGTTCATTTTGACAATGAAGGTGTAGGAAGACATGCTCTTCTCAGTGCTGGAATGTCAAAATGAAAGCTTAATAGCACGCAGACAGATTATTTGTATATATTCATTTATCTTATCATAATATCCATTAAATGATGATTAGTGAGGCATAATATCCATTAAATGATGATTAGTGAGGTATCCAAGAGAGTTATAAGTCTATAAATGTGGGGGTGATGAGATTATTTGTTTTTCTTGCTTGATCCGTTCTGTTGAAGATGTTGAGATCCAGTAAAAGCGTTCAAAAGCGTTGGATGCAAATGAGGCTCCCAAGCAACACGAATACGTCGAAGTTCGTTACGAATGGTGCATCTTTGATTTGCTCCTTTGCTCATATACACCAACGAATTTGCGATAAATTCAAGTAAGATCGCAAACAAGATTGCAAAAGGTGCGACTACGAGCAGCAAAGAAGAAGAAATCACTGCACGCAAGCTTTCCAATCGTTGAATAGATGCATTTGTAACCCGGAACGTATGTCGAACGGCAGTTTGACGTTCTGCATCTTTGATCTCAAACGGTGGCGTGGCACCCAAAGCATAAGCAGCACGTAAGCCACTCGAGAAACCATCTTCATGAAAACCATAGTTCGTCCATGCACCTGCAAAATGAGCTCCATTCCATATTCCTTGCCAATCACGTAATTGCTTTTGTGCTTCAACACTTTTTGCCGTGTATACTGGATGTTCGTATGAGATTCGTTTGAGCGTCTTTGCTGGATCACAAACGTTTTCAGGTGCATTCAATGTAACCAAAATTGGACCATACTTTTTCTCATCCAAAGATTGTAGCAAATTCATCCAATATGTCAACACCACTCCATCTTCGTCCTTTTTGCCATCTTGTGATTCTGTAATGAAGTTCCATGCGGACCATGCAGACCTTCTGACGGGCATCAACTTTTCATCCGTATGCAATAGAACCGTATTCTTGTTGAATTCGAATTGTTGCAAGATGGATTGCAATTCTTTGCCTTTATTATCATTTGATGCAAATTGACCAGAAAGGATGCGTGCTGTTGTATCTGCATGACTTGCAAAAATTACACGATCGAATGATGAAACATGTCCGTTTGCCGTACTGATGAGCCATTGCGATTTCTCTTTATCGAAAGATGCTTCGACAACCCTTCCAGCTTTTGAACCTTTGTGTAAGTGGGATTCGGGTAATTTTGATAAGACTCTTTCGACGTAGGTTCTTGAACCTCCATTCAAGGTAAGCCATTGCGGTCTATCTAGAATTTGCAAGAGGTGATGATTATGCATAAACCGTAGCAAAGTCAAAGCTGGAAATTCAGAAACCGTTCGATCTGCTGGAGTTGACCAAATACAAGCTGTCATTGGAACCAAATAATTCCGAACGAAAGATTGACTATAACCACGCTCTTTTAGCCATTCGCCAATACTCTGCTTTGCAAATTTGCTTGCTTTTACATCACTTTTGTTTTTGGCATGTTTATCAAAATGAGCGAGCGATTCGACTGATTGATGATTAAATCGAATGATATCCCAAACCATTCTCCAATGTGTTGGACTGAACAAATTACTCCATTGACAAAACAGGCTGACGGGTGTAGCACCTGCCCATTCAAATTCTCCTCGTTCTTTTGTTGATCCTTTAGTGGCGGACAGGGTTGGGAATGCACCACTTGCCGTAAAAGGTGTTTGTGTTTTAGGTTGAGGTAAAGGTGCCGTCCTACTAACAGAGAATGACATATCCGAAGCGATAATTTTGATATTCAAATGATTCAAAAATGCCAAAAAGTTCGGATAAGTAACTTTATTAAAAACGATAAAACCTGTATCTGTCATTACACTTTTTGATTTTTCGTTTGGTTTTTCGAATAAGACTGTATTTGTATGACCGCCAACGTAATCGTTCGCTTCGAATAAATGAACATCATGATTTGAATGTTCATTCAATGCCCATACGGCCGATACACCGGCCACACCACCTCCGATCACAGCAACCTTCATGGCGAGAATAAATGGAAAGATGGATGATCACTAAGAAGATGTTGTTAAAGTCTGTGCACGATGAGAAGCTTTGATGTTGCATTTCTCCGGACCCTAACGCTGCTGCTTGTGCGTATGCAAGATTACCTGAAAGTCGGGCAGGCAGGCAACAATGGCTTAGCATGCATTAAGCAGGCATACACTCACGCGTATAAAGAAAGGTAGGCTTTAATTCTTTCATTTTTGAAAAAGTCACGGGACTTGGAGAATCATGAAAGCGCTAAACAGGAACATTCTCTAAATTTTAAAGATATCTTGCATTACCATCACTTTCAACATAAAATCAATCGTGACAAGATGGCAGCAAAGTCAAAAGCAAGGTAAGCAGATGGAGTAATGCATATTATCTACTGGCTCCGAGCTAATTCACCCTCTTTCCCCTGCCTCAGAGTCGTGATCGCACGTCTATTCTCAACTGCAGGAACAGGATATATCTACACAATGCGAAGACTACGATTGGCTGATAAGCTATCCATGATGAAATACGATCCTAGAGGTATGTAGCACGATTACTTTTTCGAGACAAACAGAATTCCCTCTGACGCCATCTTTCATCCCATCTATACAGTCCGGAGGCACGTCTTATTCGAAGAAAAGAAGAAATGACATCGTTTAGGGGATAAATTTATCTGTACAATAGGAACAATATACACCATTTTTTACAACATATATTATACAGTCACAACATCAGCTATGAAGGCTGATACGCTCTATTCACAATCATGCACCTCTTCTCGTCCTACGACTTAATCCACTCGGTCCTCCTCCAGCAGATGCGTTTGTCGGTCTTTGCCCTTGTCCAAGCATCACACTTGCTTGTGCCCCGCTCAACAATTCACTTCCACTCGGAACGCTCACGACTGATCGTCCACCTGCTCCTAATCCGCTCAAGCCTGCACCACCAGGCTGAAATGTTGCGGAAGTTTGAGGTTGTGGAAGAAAACCTGCCATACTTTCTTGATAAGGATTGCCTGTTTGAATTTCACCTGAGGTAGAAGCCATGGTACTTGCCATGTGTTGTACATTGCTCGGTGAGATGTATGCGCCGCCCATTGGAGAATTGACTTGGTAGGGTGAATCCTGTCGAGTGTTCGTGCGTTCTCTTCTTTGATTCGAACTGGGTTTAGGACTCTTTGGTCGCAGATCGTCAATCTTTTCGTCATACGGTACCAGATTTGCACGTTCTGCCAACGTACAGCCAGCCCTGTCGACGTAAAATGCAGAATCATACTGGTCCTTGTGATAAGGAACAGGAACTTGTCGCGAGACGTTGTTGCTGGAGTGACCATCAATTGGCGAGGCAGCACATGCATTCGTGCCCTGCACTGCTCTCTCCCATCCAGGCTTGTCCGGTCCAACTTCCAGTCCAACTGTCAACCATCCTCTTCTCAAATTGCGATTCCTACCAAACAGCTCTAATCTTCTTGTACCCAGACAGAAATTTTCAATCAAATCCATCATCTCTGGCGGCTTGCTTCGCATATCGATGACAGTTTGAGCACCAGGCCCGCTTTTGTCATCTGCAGCTTCTCCTGGCCACAAAATCACATCTGTATCGATATTACAGTGTACAAATCGTGTATCCGTACTTCTTCTAACCGTACCACGAATGCCCATCAAACAATGTTCTGCCGTTCTATGAAATGCAGAAGAGCTAGGTTCTTGTAAGATTGTTTCTGAATTTTCGCCGCCGTTTGCATTTGTTCGAATCCAAACGATATCCTCACATCTTCTGAAGCCCCATTTGTTCAATACTTCTCTTCCACGTTCCAAACCATCACTTCCACCGCTGCCAACCCAAAAGAATACAAAACTCTCTTTTGCCATAATTTGTGGAATTGGTAAAGCAGCAATCTGTTCCCAACTCCAAACTTGTTTTGATCTTTCTCCATTTGTTGGTACGCTTTCCCATTCATACGCTTCCAGAGGAGGATCGATGATTACAACATCGTATTTGATAGGCAACAAGCTTGATAAATGGAATTGAGCCCCTGGTTGCTCTGAGGGATCGTTCGTCGTGTGAGCGTAAGGCTTGATAGATTGCAACAGATCTGCCTGTAGATATGTTGGAGGTATGGAAATCTCATCCAGTAATTTCGCTTTTGCATCAATTAGATTTCGTAGCTTTGGATATTCTTCAAATCTAGATGACTTTAGCGGATTTTTGACCGCATTCCCCGGCAATTCGCTTGCTTTTGTATCGATAAACCTTTGCGAGTAGTCATTCCTGATCGTTGATTCAGATGGAATAAATGCAGGCCCAAATATATGGTCTTTCTCGCCCATTTCGCTATTGATCACTTCGTTTTGAGATGTGTTATTGGTACCTTTCTTCTTTTCCATCAACTCCTTCCATCTTGGGTGCTGTCGAATGGATTGTAATGGTGCTTCTTTGACTTTCTCCTTTTGAATCGTGTTCAACACTTTTGCATGCCTTTCTCTGATGGATTGCCGCTGCAATCTGAACTGTTCCAGATTCATCATCATCTTCCCTTCGTCTTCAGAACATACTGACTTGGATAGCAGTGGACGTCGTGAGTGTAGTATCGTTTCCTTCAATCATCAGAAGGAATTCATGCAACCTGTGTTCGCGCTTGGGCCATGAGCTTAAATTCTGTTCAGCCCAACCTCTCTCCCCTCACAAATCACTAAATGAAATCATTTAATTGAATGCTATAAACAAATGCTAGAATGATAGTGCTGAATGGATCCTTGAGTGTGCTTGAAAAATGTGATGAATGAAAATAAAGGGAAAAAAGAGGGGAAACGTATTGATTGTTCATTGTATGAAAGAATCGGAACCTGCCCAACTCAAGCTCCACCACCGCCTTCACCGCCTTGTTGTGCCAAACCTTTACGACGTGCTTTACGTTTACGCAATGCACTACCTTCAATCTCATCGGTCGGTGGAGCAAAGCCCAACAAAGTACGTGGTTTATGAGCACCAGAAGTGGTCAAAGTAGGCTTACGTTCCAATTTGGCAAAGTCATCGTTGATCACTGCATCTTGATCAAACGTCTCAACTGTTTCACCTCCATCCGTTTCGCCTGAATCAGTGAAAACGCTTGGTCTGCGTGCGCCTGTGCCTACATTACTACCGGATGGAATACCATAATCTTTATTTTGAACACCTTCTTGTGCTACTGCACCAGAAGAGGATGTTGGTAAACCTTTTTGTGCTTCTGATGTTTCGTATGATGGAGGATCCCAATAAATGATTGGTTGTGTAGAGTTCATATACTTCACTCCATGCTTGCGCATATAATAACAAACGGCAGCAAAGAAGCAATTTCTCTTATACCAACGTGCGCCCCAATCTTGATAATTGGCTCTATGTGTCATACCAATCGTAACCGAAATACAACGCATAAAATCAATCGATTGCGGTACGATGGCCGTCGAAGGCTCAAACATACGGTCCGGTTCAGTTTGAAGCCAATGAGTGACGTCTGCTTGAACGGCATCCAAAGTACTCCAAGGAGTATCGAAGGCCACTTGCATTTTAACGCATTCCCATTGATAGCCAGATCGACGATAATTCATGATAAACATTTGACTGAGAAGGGCGTTGTTGATAAAGATTTGCGTATTGTCCCACAACAAGAATTGACACGATAATAAACTCATCTTTTGAACAACCATTACCGACTCGTTTACGCAAATTCGGTCTCCTGTATCGAATGGATGAGTGACGAACAAGAAAATGATCGAATCAAATACTTCTTGTGCCGATTCCTTGAAAACGAAACTTGCACCGATGGCCAAAGTATAGAATGTTGTTAGAGTTTTACTGACATCAACGTTGAAAATTGCAAATGCTTCAAAAGCGACAATGATCATCGCAACGAACAAGAAGATCAAATCCAATTGTGACAAAGCACTACTTGTATCCTCCAAACTTTTGGCAACGAATCTACGATCTTTGTAGATTTCTACAATCGTATTTTTCATTTCGGTCATTGAAATATCTCCGTTTCGATCACTGTCAAATACCTCGAATGCATCTTTTGCATCTTCAGGATTCTTGTAGGCAACCTCGAAATCGGACGGGACTAAATAAGTTCGACGATGACGTCCACGATAAGCACGGAAGAGGGTTCTGGCTAAACGTCTTGCTTCAGCAGGTGAATTAACGTCCAATCCAACACCGACAGTATCATCCGTTAAAAGATGTGTTGGATCAACCATGGCTTTTTTTGCAAGGTTTGTCGCTTGTGACGCTTTCTGTTTAGCAGCATTCATCGTTTGCTTTGATTTGGTTGAACGGGCAGAGGCAGCTCCAGGTGTGTTCGGCTCTGAATAATTTCGCATAGGAACAGCCGTTGGGGCATCACCAGGGCGCTTTTCTGCATGTGTTTTGCGTGAAAAGAATCCTGCTTTGGGTGTTGCTTGACCGCTTGGAACAGGCTCGCCCAGAACGTCAGCTGGCGCATTCAATGGCGTTCCGTGATGAGGCATATTGAACGAGACAGGAGTTCTCAAACCTTTCGGCGTTTTGAAGCCAAAAGGCGAGTTCGTACCCTTATCTTTGGGCCTATGATCTTTCAACCAATCAAAAGTCTTTAATGCCTTGGTAATCTTACTGATACGTTCTGCATAAGCAGTCTTGTGGAAACGGATCGAAATAATCTTGATCAAAATCTTCTCAGCCGCGATTGTCAACGTAAAGAAGAAAAAGAATTCGACCACTTCGTAAATTCGATACAAGTAAGGCGCACGACTTTCAGTTTCGGGATTTGTACGAGTGTACAAATGGTAGATGGAATTGAAAATGATTGCCCAAGAACCCCACGAAAGGGCTGCATATCCGATCAGCTTGACGTATCCTTTGATTGCGTTGAAAACCTCAACAAAAGAGAGAACACGCTGACTGACGCTACCCCATACACCGCTGACGATAGCAATTGCAGCTCGTGGGAACAATTCAACAATCAAATGAATCCACCATTCAACGTGCAAATTGAATGCGGCCCAGATCAACCAAGCTTGAACATTGTCTGTGACGTAGTTGCGCTTTGCTCGTTCTGAATCGGGCCCTTCATTTCGATATGTATATTGCAAGACGATTGCTGGCGCAACAAGCGTTGCACTTAAGATAAAATTTCCCAGGAATGTAGTAGCGAGCCATTTTATAATCTTGAAAGGACTGATTTTACGGCGACGCAAAGCGATTGCCTGCAACTGTTTCTCTTCCTCTTTTGCGGCTTGTTGCTCTTGTTCATCTTCGCTCCAGTCGAATTCGTCGAAAAAGTCATCAGCAGCATCATCAAAGCTGGAAGCGGCACTCGTTTGTCGGGAGAAAGGAGGACGTCCAGGAGAACCACCACCGGGCGTGTTTACCTTGAAAGTTGGATGAACGAAACCGCCCTTGCCATCATTCTTGGTAGATTCAAACATGTCTGCTCGGATTGTAGCCAAAGGGTCCGTGACTGCAACCCTGGGACCTTGTGATGTCATTGTGACTTTAGGTTCATGACTGGCGGGTTCAGCCGGATTCTCTTCGATGGGAGGCGAACGCCTTTTCCCTTTATCTTGGCTGTTCATACTGTCATCGTTTAGATTTGACCGGCTTTGATAAGGGGGAAGGTATTGCGAAGCAGCGTTATATGGTGGCGATGCTGGTCCCCTCTCTCTGCTTGAAAAACTACCGCTGGATTTTTGATCATCCAAGTTCATGATCTATTTAAGCGGAGATGGAAAACATACGTCAGTACCGAAAATTCACCATCGGTGTTGCGCATATATGCTTTGAGCGATGACCAATTTCAGGACAATAACGCATAATTTTTCGGCCCAGCACCTTTCGGTGTAGTCGCCTTTCTCTCGAGATTCTTTTGAACACTCGCTGTTTTTATCAAATTCATCCTTTCGATCCCACCATACAGACCCTCTCATTTTGTGATCAGATCGTCGCATTTGAAAGTCATACTCACTTATTTTTGCAAGACAAGGTTCACTGAAAGGACGTATTTGTCAGTGAGAGGGATGAAAGAAAGGGTAAGTATATGTACTTGCGACTATTCCATTTTGCGCCCATCTCTTTTGCCCCTCAATGTCAAATTGACACCTTTTTATCTCTTCAGTGCATTTTGTCGTGCGTAATCGTCAATAAAGCATACTTAATATGCCTCTCAGAGGATTGACAGATTGATTGATAGATAAAGCACATTTCATCCCTAGAGTTTCCCTTTGAATTTGCCATTACGATCGCCGTTATTTCAACACTCACCCATTCACACGACGTGTATCTTTGTCTCGAGAAATGAAGCAATCAATGCTTGTTCTGTCGACTATGATAGATGATGGATGGGAAAGATGTGTTTGATGAAATCGTGTACGTATACATCCATCTTCCTCCATCTGCATCCATTCAAGGTTAAAAATTTATCTTCCAATGCTAAAGTGCACCAGACTTGCCGCTAAGGTGTTGGTTTGATTGTCTGTCTGCCTTCCCAGCAAAAGAGAAAGGGAATTTCCAAACTAGCTGACGATACCGTGCAGAAAGAAGAGGTTTTCATCCCCCCCCTTTCAAGGCTAAACTGCCACTGAACTGGTCCCCTTTTGAGCCCCACGCGTACTGTATATATAATCTTTTCAAAACTTTGCGTTCTCCCCCTTTTACGCCGGCGCGTGTGTTTTTAAGAGAGAGTATTCTAGTTTATGCCCGTGCACATTTTGCGCCTTTTTGCCTGCCTGTCCGCCCGCCAAAATGAGGTGCCCAAATTGCTGGCGAAATCACCATTCAGGGCGTACACAATCGGGCGATGCGGCTGTGCGTCACAATATCTCTGCTTCATATAATGGATAAACGATTAGCTTTAAATTTGGACTTGTAACGATTGTTATCAACTCTCTTACAACCAACAACAAATAATTACAACAATGGCTGATCAATTGGTACGTTGTGAATGACATGATGATGGTGATGCAAACGTGCTGGAACTGACACTTTCTCATCTTTCTTCCTCTTTCATTAGACTGAAGGTACGCATATATCCAGGTCTGGCAAAGGATTCGCAACCTTGAACGACTACTAATAACCTTTCTCTTTAATCCTTGTAGAGCAAATCTCCGAGTTCAAGGAGGCTTTCTCCCTTTTCGACAAAGGTGAGTGATAAGCAGAAGATGCAACCACACAAACTCTAACGCTCTATGTCCTTCCTCTCTCCCTCTTCAGACGGCGATGGAACAATCACCACAAAAGAGCTCGGTACAGTGATGCGATCTCTAGGACAAAATCCTACCGAAGCTGAATTGCAGGACATGGTGAACGAAGTGGATGCAGATGGAAATGGAACGATAGACTTTCCCGAATTCTTGACAATGATGGCAAGAAAGATGAAAGATACCGATAGCGAAGAAGAGATTAAAGAAGCATTCAAGGTGTTTGACAAAGATGGTAACGGGTTTATCAGTGCTGCCGAATTACGTCATGTCATGACCAATTTGGGTGAAAAGTTGTCTGATAATGAAGTTGAAGAAATGATTCGTGAAGCTGATGTTGATGGAGATGGTCAAATCAACTATTCTGAATTCGTCAATGTGAGTCTTTACGGTGTGCTCATCACCTTTAATGCATCTCTTCTGACTCCTTTTGCCTTTTCCCACAGATGATGATGAGCAAGTAAAAATGTTGACTATTGTAACAAATGGCCGGTAAAAGCAGTTGCTGAAGATTCATTTTCCCATCTACTCGCTTTCGAAGATGAGTGTATATCATTAACAATCACACCCGCTCATCAAGTATAAATATCGTAATGTACCATTTCATGACATTCACAATGTGATCAGCCGACTGAGCGAGGCGAATGTGAAACAGAGGTGATGAAAGGGAATGACATCTCTTTTGAGAAAAAGGGAAGGGGACAAATGTTCACATGAAGCCCATGATGTGCGTTTTGAACGAGGACTTTTGATTTGAAAGATCGCCTCGATCCGATACCTTTGATTAATCGGTGAACATGAAGTAACACTTGTAAAGGCATTGATCGGTATCAACGATTGAATATGTATTTGCCGGGCACTCGCTTGCTTTATTGAAGCATTGATTGCTGACGCTAAATGGAAGAGAAGATCTGTGATTGAAAGTAGAACTGAAAGAGAACAGACTCAACTTACGCAACACAACGGTATCGACTGTAGAGACAGTTTGAATCACCTTGAGCTGAGATCGTATAGCCTTGTTGGGTGATTGTCAAACATTTGTCTTTGTCTACACATGCCGCTTTAGGTGTCACTGGATAAATGACTGAAATAGCACAGTGAAATTCGAGAAAAATGATGAGGACAAAGATTAAGAGATTCATGATGTTCAATTTTTGGCTCAAACAAGAAGAATGAAAAAAGATGATCGTTTGTCTGTTGTATGGAAATTATTCAAGTCTCACAAGGCGTGAGAATGTTGTGCGATTCCCTTCTCATCACCGCCCGGGATTACGGTACCATCCTGTTAATGGAAATTACGCCCACATACTCTATTAATTTATGCTATTATTGTCACCTCTACAACGATCATTGCCTGCATTATCCGCTTCGCAATGAAAGAAGAATGTGAAAATGAAGCGTTACTCTGTGTGGCATTATTTTCCCTAAATAGGGCTTTGCTTCATTTGATGCTGCTGATGTAAGTTTGATTTGCTAGAATGAGGTACATACATACTAATCACTTTACCATGCATTGATCTTTGTTGGGCGTATTGTCCCTGATCAAAGAAAGGATGAATGAACTCGTTCCCCCTTCCTTTGGCTCGTACGGTACAAGATGGTAGCGCAAAGCACACATGTTTGCCCTTTCTGCCGAAATGACCTGCTTGCTTTGCCTTGGTAACTGTTTCTCCACCTTTTTTTATTTTAATGACAGCGATTCCCTTCCGCCTGTCTGATGCCAAATATAAATAGTAATCTAAACGCGCTTGTCCTGCTGCTGTTGCTGCTGGGTGAGAATGATCTGATGATTATTTGTGTGTGTGTGTGTGTTTAGCAGCAGCACAGAGTTAGTTCCCCCTTTCTGCTTTCACTTAAGTGCCTGACTGAAAAAGGATGCATGTTGTTTGTGTAAGACAAAGTGCAAGGCACATATTCACTCTTTTTTTATATGAATATCAATTGATTGATTGCAATAACTTTCTTGATCACCATCATAATAGACAAGTACTTTTTAAAAGAAACCGTATCAATAATTCAACATGACATCAATCCTGTTCCTTTAAATTAACAAAAAACGATCATCACGATCACAAAAGCACAAATTACACTCAATCACCTTTTGTTGATTTGTACAAACAATCATATAAACAATGTCTGCGCATACGGCAGGTGGTGGTTCAGCATCACATGATGCCGCCTATTATCAACGCGGTTCACAAGGCGGACATTATGCTAGACCCGATTCTCAACAACAATATTACGCCTCACCAGCTTATCCGACTAGACAACAAACGTATCCTTCTCCCGGTTATAGTCCTGATCCTGCTTTCGTTCAACAAGCAAATATGGCCTCTTTCACTTCTCCAATGATGGCACCTCAACGTGTCAGAACAAATACAGCAGATGCAACTTCATTTCAAAACTTAACACATGACAGACGCGATAGCGAAAATAGCGATAGATATTGGGAAAATCCACCACCACCACCACCTCTCAATGGAGGCGGAGGAGGAGGAATGTATCAACAATCCAACGTTTCAGCTCCTCATGTTGATGGTCCAGGTGCAATGAATAGTAGAGGTCCACCCTTGGCCGACGATTTTGGATTCGACAAGCTATCTATTGCTGGTCGCTCTAAGTCTCCTACTCCTTCAATCGGAGCAGCTTCAGCCAGAGTTGGCGCATTTGGTCAACGAGCAGCAGTTGAAAGAGCAAATGCAGCCTACGCAAATCAAGAGATCTATCAAAGTGCAGCCGAAGTACATCCAGACAATAGCTTACGTGCAATCGCTGATGAAGTTGATCAAACGGCAGCAGATATCAAGCAAGGAACTCTTCAAGGTCCACCACAGCAACAACAACAAAGTGGCGCAGACGGATCTTCGATGGGCTACAACGATGGAAGCATATCAGCAATGGCACATGCTACAAATTTTGATCCAAACTTACATGCTTACAACGCAGGCGGTCAACAGATGGGTGGATATGATCCGAATTTGTATTCTCAAGGCTCTTCGCATGGAGGATGGTATGGCAATGAAGGAGGTCAGCAGCAATACTATGACGAAGGTCAAGGGCAGTACAGCAATTTCGGATCCGCTTATCATCAACAACAGCCATCCTATTTTGGCAATCAGATGGCCGGACCCTCGTCGCAAATGTCTGGATATGATGCGGCGGGTAATCCGTACATGGCAGCTGCTCAAGGCTTTGGCCTTGATTATCCCGGTGCGCCATCACCCTACTCACCGTATGGAAGTGGAGAGCCAGCAGGTCGAGCACCCAGCATCAGCGGTAACAGTATGATGCCTTCGCTGGCAAGACAAGGTACGCAGTTGAGCATGGCAAGTGCACATTCAAGCACTTCCAATATCAATGGAAGACGGAGATCCAAAGATACTACCTCAAAAGCACCTCAACAAACACTACCGTTCAACAAAGCATTTGTGGATGAATACCGTCAACGAATGAAGGGAGATCCCGATCCAGAAGCGCAATTTGCTTATTGTAGATATTTGATCGAAGCAGCAAAGAAGGTTCAAGATCCCAAAGACGGTCCAAAGCAGGCACGAAAGTACAGAGATGCTTTGCTCAGTGAAAGTCTCAAGCTTGTCAAGAGGTTGGCTACAACCGGAACTGGCCTGGGCAAACCACCCTATGCAGAAGCGCAATTCTTCTTGGCAAATTGCTTCGGTAATGGTAGCCTAGGATTGCAAGTCGATCATGAGAAAGCATACAATTTGTATGTTCAAGCTTCCAAGCAAAATCATCCTGCTGCCACATACCGCACAGCTGTGTGCAATGAAGTCGGAGCAGGTACAAGACGTGATCACCATCGTGCCGTTTTATTCTACCGCAAAGCGAGCGCCTTGGGTGATACAGCGGGAATGTATAAATTAGGAATGATTTTGCTCAACGGTTTGCTAGGACAGCCACGTAATATTCGAGAAGCAATCGTTTGGCTTAAAAGAGCTGCCGGTCAAGCGGATGAAGATAATCCACATGCATTGCACGAGCTTGGTCTGTTGTACGAGAAATCGACCAATAGCGTTGTACCTCATGATGAAGCCCATGCAAGAGAATTGTTCACCCAAGCAGCTCAATTGGGATATGCACCAAGTCAATTCAAGCTTGGAAGTGCGTACGAATATGGTACGTTGACATGTCCTGTCGATCCACGCAGATCGATTGCATGGTATACGAAAGCAGCAGGCAAGAATGATGGTGAGAGTGAATTAGCTCTGAGCGGTTGGTATCTGACCGGAAGCGAAGGTGTTTTGAAGCAGAGCGATAGTGAAGCATATCTATGGGCACGCAGGGCAGCAACAAAAGGTATCCCGAAAGCTGAATATGCCGTTGGATACTACTCTGAAGTGGGAATCGGTGTTGACGCGAATATCGAAGAAGCAAAACGATGGTATATGCGAGCTGCTGCTCAAGGCAATAAACGTGCAATGATGCGTTTGACCGAACTTAAACAACAAAAAGATGGAAGAGGAGGAAGGAAAGGAGCAAGACCGACACGAAAAGATGCTGAAAAAGAATGTGTGGTTATGTGAAAAAAGCCTCGTCTCTCTCCCTAAAAAGGTTGCACAAATTGCTGTGAGCGGCAATCATGTCTGATCTCGTGCTACTTTTGGTGCTTAGCTGCAGTATGTATATCCAATATCTCTCATCTTCGTATCCTTCAATACAAAAATTTTCAACACTGAAGAAGATGATAGGTATGTTTTGTGCATCCCTGTTAATTTGCATCCAGATCTGGAGGTGGTGACTTATTCAGATCCGGCACGATGGTCTTCTTTCGCCTCTTCATTGAAGGTTTTCCAGGTTTTGTTGCTATCATGCTGGCTTTCTCGATCTTTTTTCTTTCCCTATGTCGAACGACTGAGGCATAATTCGTTTGTAAACTTTTTCGATAACTTTCAATTGCTTTCGGATCATTTTGTGAAACTAAAAATTTGATCTTTTTACGATAAAGTTTTCTTCCTTTCCTTTCCCGTGCATGATGTTTAATCAATTGTTCGTTATACACCTTTCTTGCTTCTTCGTTCAATCCTTTTGCTTGCTCTTGTCCTACAAGACTGAATTTATCTCTATATTTCTTCTTTTCCCCGCCGCAATGACTCTATTCTTTTCAATTTTTTGCTCGTCTGTTTGGATGCATGTGTTACTGACTGTCAATTTCATTATCATTTTCAGTTCATCACTTACCACTGCCTGCTCATCCCTTGTGAAGGGCTGCTGTGCAGGAGCCTGCGTGTTCATTTGCTGATCATTCCCATTGCCTTGTATTTCTCCACGTTTCATAAATGTTCCTGGCTGTGGCAAGTTGTCTGATGATGCATTGCCTTGCTTGCATTTTTTCGCTCTCTTTTTCTGGCTATATTTGCGGTATGCTCTTCGAGCGCTTTCTCTGTATAGCTGATTACGTCTCAACCCAATCGGATCATTTTGTTCGACTAAAGTTTTCATCTTTTTTAAATTTCTACTTTTGTAAAATCTGCGTTTTTGACGTATTCTCTCTAAATGCTCATCATATTTGACCTTTTCTTCAGGCGGTAAATCTTTTGCTAGTTCTTGTCCCTTAAGTGAAAATTTAAATTGAAACCGTTTTAATGAAAGTTTTCTACTCTCATATTGCTTTTTGACTGGCTTCTTGGTCGGAGAAGAATAGCTTTCTGTGTCTTTTCGATGACACTGTCTGCCATTGGATTGCACATCTTCATACTGACCGCCTTGGCTTCTTCCATTTGGCGATTCAGGGCGATGTGGACTACTTTGTTCTGATGAAGCTGTTGGAGTTACATTGAGGTCTATCTCTCTACGACGTAATTCTCCAAACGATCCAGGACTCTTGTGCTGCGCGATTTGCTTTACTTCAGACCCTTGAAGATGAAGTAACTTTGGCAATATGATCAACATGAAAGCAGAAGCAAACACGATAAGTATCTTTCTCTTTTTCAATAAAGTTACCATTGTCTGGACCAATTGAAAAAAAAAGAATCATGATCGATAGCAGGAAGGTACTTCATCCAATTCACATAAATAATTCGAAAGAAGGACAATTGAACATCTTCACCCTCTCGGGGCGCAAAACAGCAAGCTGCTTTCTCATCTGTACACAAAACTTTAATTTGGAACTCAATATGCAAAGGAGTCATCTAATCCGTTTTGGCAGCCGAGGAACCGCTTTGCTTAGATTGCTTTCTTACTGCGTTATACTTTGCCATGGCAATACGAGAAGCTTCCTTCTTTTTCTCGTACCATTCCTTGCCCTTTGGATCGCCGCTTCTATACAGCTTCATATTTTCCGTATATGTTACTCGTTTTTTCTGTCGATCAAAAAGTTTTCGTTCAACATATTTCTTTGATGAATGATCTAAAGGTTGCTTTAACAAGGTATGTAGATCAGCATCGGATAATTTTGCATTTTGGTGATCATGTTGAGGTAAGGAATCAGTAGCGAGAAAGGCTCCCAAAGCACCTTGATGATAACGCTTCTTTTTGCGTTCTAAGCGTTTGGTATAAACTTCGGTCGATTTTTTATCACCAGTCTGTCTTGCGATTCTTATACGAGCACTTCTTGCCATACCGTACCCTGAGCGTTTTTGGCGATAGTCCTGAAGTCGTTTTTGATAATTTTCAAATTCTTCTTTGGAGAACTTATTTCGTGCCTCCTCTTCCGCCTTTTTGGTGAATTGCTCGTAATGACGTTTCCGCCTTTTCTTGGGTTGTATCTCTGCAGAAACTGCAGAACTGCTCGGAACACTTTCTACAGCTGGAGAGGCTTCTAATGGAATGTTTAAGTTTATGTCCGTTCTTTTCAGCAATGATGGCTCTCTCTCGAAGTAAAAGCTCGTCTCGGGTGGCGAGTGTAGTGTTTCTCCCTCTCCTCGACGAAATAGACGTAATTCTGTATCCACAAAATCTTCTGCAGCTCCATAAGACCGCACTTTTGATGTCTCTTGTGAAGTTTCTGTCTTGCTCTTCTTACTCTGACTTCTACCATCTGCAAGAAATTTACCTACAGACAATTTTGCCTGTCTATCCCTCTTACGTTGCAATTTGAGAGCATAAGCCTGTATAGCTACTTCATCCCCTGCGAGTCTTTTCGCTTTTCTACGCTGATAATTCTCTTTTGAAGCAATTAGTCTTTTCGTTCTGAAGTCTTTGATCTTGCCTTGCAATTCTTTGAATTCTTCTGGTGGCAATACTTTTTCCGCTTCCTTTTCCGCTTTCTTAGACATACTGCTACGATGTAATTTTTGACATACAGCCTTTCTCTTCTTTAATTGAATCATCTTTTGTATTTGTTCACGGTCTTTTGGTCTAGCATCCTGCTCAGCAGTGAAAGATTCGCCCTGCAAGGCCCTTTTGGAGAACAGAGGCGGTTTACCTTGATCGTCTTTGCGCTTCTCTGCCGATCTTGCAGCTATCTTTTGCTTTCCACCTTTATGATACCAAGCTAGGAAATTGGTTAACTTTTTGGCATGAGTCGCGATAGCGGCTGGATCCCCTTGTTCTCGTAATCGTTTTTGTCTTTCAACATAACTTCTATCACGATTCATATTTCTTTTTTTGATCTTTTTATACAGATTAATATACTTTTCGTATTCGGTTGAGTTCATCGTTTCTTTTGCTTTTTTTTGACCTTCTGCAGTAAACTTTTTATTATACTTTCGTACTGCTTTATTAACTTGGGCACGCCTTCTCTTCACTTTTTCAGCGGCAGATGAAGCGTTCTCTGGATCATTTGTGCTGCTTGGATTTGCCTTATACGTTGAGGATACTTCTCCGGTATCTATGCCTTCCAATGGTGGAGAAGGCGATTTTGGTGGAGAGCGATTCAAATCTATACTGTCTCTCTTCCATAATGACACCGTGTTGAGCGACGCATCAAGTCCAGTAGATGATAATTTGCGAGCCTGCGTGTTAATAACAAGATTTGCTGATGACTTCTCAAAACTCCCATTGCACTCTTCCGCTTTCATGTCTTGGATGCAATTGTCACATTCTTCATCATTGCAACGAAATAAGAGCGATGTAGAAAGCATTGATGCTATCGAAATCATAAAAAGAATCTGCTTAAACATTTGAGGTATGTATGATACCATTATAGTAAATAAAGGCTAGATGAGGTAAGGTGAGGAAGCCACACTATATTCAACGTACCTGTTTGTTGAGTATTTCAAGGCTGTGAACATACTGGGGCTAAGATACAAAACATCATACGCAATTTGCGCCTCTGTCTTCTTTCATATGAATGGCAATGTCAGGATGAGAGGCTTGTATTACTCTTTGTGTACAGGATTTTTCACGTTTACGCAATTATTTACTGCGCTTTCATTATTTGTTTGCATCTGATGTTGAGCTCATACAGGTGGAAGCTGTTCAGGAGGAGGTAGCTCACTCAGATCAGGTATTTCTGCTTTGTCAAGCTTCGAAGATGTTGATACACCCTGATTCCCAGCGGACGAGTGTGATTCCTATATTTTCAATTTCTTGCTGGGAGATTCCTTGGATGAAGCGCCCTCTTGACTTTAGCTCTTTGTAACCTTCGCCTCAATTTGTACGTTGCATTTCTCATAAATTGGTTTTGACTATAATTTGCAAGCCGTTCAACTGATTCTGGATCACTTTGGGTAGCCAGTGCAAGCATTCTGTCTTGCTTTCATTTCGATTGAATTTGTGTTCGAACCCTATATCGGGTAAATTGTTCATCGTATTCTGTTTTTGCTTCTTGATCGAGTAATTTGGCCTGTTCTCGCCCTTCTTTATTGAACTTTGATCTGTATTTTGCTGCAGCTGCACTATGTTTGGACTGTTCGATTCCCGTTCTTTTATACTTGTATGGGTGAGGATTTGTTAAGCTCGCAAAGTTGAACTAACATCTCTTTGACTCACCCTTTCAGCCTTCTTTACACGTTTAGCCTTGTCTTGTGTGACGTTTGATTCTTGGGGATCCATACGTCGCACAAACGGCTGAGATACATCTGTCTGCTCTTAATCATGCAAGGCTTGCTGAGCCCTTTTCTTCCTCATCCATCTTCTCGAAGCTTGGCGATTATGGATCCGGTTCATCAAGTTTCGTGCTACAGCTTTTGGATCGTTTTTTTCAAGTCCAACTTTGATATCATGAAAGTATTTCGCTTTATATTGTTTCCTCTTTTTCTGAATTTCTTCCAATTTCTTATCGTATCTAGCTTTTTCAATCGGGTCTAAAGTTTTGGCAGCTATTTCTTGTCCTTCTTTAGAGTACTTGAATCGATATCTTTGAACACAAAGTCTATTGCACTCATATTTCTTCTTTTTCCTCTCTTCCTCTGAAAGCTTAGGACCTTTAGAAGAGACACCAGCATTCCCTTTTCTTTGTACCGTAGCATGGTCCCATCGAGTTTGTACCTCTTCATTGTTCGAGTGATGGGAAGCAGCTACAGCCCTCGGGTATCCTTCATCCATAGATGATGTTGGAGTTGCATTAAGATCAAGTTCCCTTCGAACAAAATGATGAATTGTGCTGGCTTGCAGATCACCTCGTAGTTGAGAGGCTGAAGAGCTCCACACGGCGAACATCAATGACAAGAAGACAATAAAACAATCCATTTTTGCAGTGACAACGGAAGCTGTAATGATAGCTTTACTGCAGAACAAAAGATCGATGAAACGCTGTTGAAATGAGAAGCAAGAACGCTTTCACAGGTGAGCTGTTAGTTTTCACCTATTTGCATCCGGTCTACACAGCTCATGCAATTTGAGCACGGGGCTTCAAGACATAAAGCTTCTTATAAACAGGACACCAGCAAGACTTCTTGGCAGATACGCATAGTTCTATGACATGATCTATATCTGACAATGATTCTGTTCAATCGGTGGAGGAGGCAGAAGGGCTCTTACTATCCAAGTTAGTCTTCGCTTTCTCCGCCCTGTACCTGTGCATGTATTCCCTGTTCTTTTTCTTGCGTTTTTCAAGCCATTCTACGCTTTTCGGATCTCCTTCTTTGGCACGAATGACGCTTTTTCTGAAATCTATTCGTCCTCTTTCACGGCGCTTAAGGCGTCTTTCGATATCCTGCCTAGTAGTGGAATCCAATGGCTGTTCTAAAAGAGCTTTAAGAGTATCATCATCACCTCCTTTTCTGTTTCCCGGTTTTCTAACCTGCAGACCGGTACTAAGAAAAGTACCGAACTTTTTCTTTTCGTGCCGTTTTTTCTTCATCTCCAATTGACGATCATAACGTTGCGAGGCTTGTTCATCTCCGGCTTGTATAGCTGCTTTTAAACGTTGATGCCCTGCTTTGGCATAAATGAGCCGCTTTGCACGAAAATTATGACATCTTGCTTGGTACTTTTCAAATTCTTCTGTAGGGAGCGTTCGACGTGCCTCTTCTTCTCCTTTCTTGGTAAATTGTGCATTATAGGCCCGTGTTCGCTTTCGTTTTGCTTCTAGTCTACGTTGCTTTTCAGTTTCTGCAGTCACTTCCGGTGGTGGAGGATCCGGCGTAGGATCACCACCTATTTGCAGTCTTGTATCAGGATCGGCTCGTTTTGCGAATGGTGTAGACTTATCTTGACCTCCTTCAGCTGCATTGCCTTTCTCCTTCTTTTGCTTCTTTGGCTTGGTAACATTACGATAATACTCTCGATACCTTTTCAATAATTTTTCACGTCTTTCCAAAGCAGCAGGGTCGTTTTGCTCTAATAATTTCTTATTTTTGGCATATTGTTCTTTGGAACGTTCCACCTCTTGTCTTTTGTAGTGATCATATCTTTCTTTGTATTTCGCATATTCGTCAGCATTTAATGTTGTTTTAGCTTTCTCATGACCTTTCTTATCCCATTTAGATCGGAATTTCCGCATAGCTTTCAGCGTGCTTAAGCGCTTCCTTTTTTCCCTTTCCGTCGGCACTGTACTTACTGCTGACGAAGAATAAACTTGGTCCTGTTTACGCTTTCGTACAGGAGAAGAAGACGATGGCGACATCTGAGGGTCTGGATGCTCACTTACTAGAGAAGGAGATCTAGGCGGCGATTTGTTCAAGTCGATTTCTGCTCGCTTTCGCAATGGTAATTGATCCTTTGGGATCGTAAAGACGAAGGCAAAAGAAGATCTATCTGAATCTTTCATCGACTTTTCTGCATTGGCTCTGATGCTAAAAAGCCGGTCGTACCTTTCTTCTTCTTCCACGGCTAGCCATATAAAGAGAAAAGAGATCGTCATAAGAATTCTTAGAACGGTCTTTTGCTCTCTTATCGCAGCGATGATTGCATTCATATTGCTACTTGAGAAAGTGGATGATATGGAAATCATGAGAAACAACTTCTTGCTCAGTGGCAATCAACATCATCAAGACTTCGTTTTTTTTTCGGGGCCTAGTCATTCACCGCCTAATGCAAACAGAATGAGCTGTGTCGAACACTCATGTCACAGCACACAATGTATTTAAGCGTGAAACATTGATTTGCATATGTACTAATACAGTGTGCTTCCTGATGACGTTTGAGTGCAGTCTTTTAGACATCTAGCAAACAAACATTTACAAAAAGTCGATCCCGATTCCCAATTGAACGCCTTTTCTTGCTCCATCGCCTTTACGAATCGTGAGCGGAACACCAACGTTAATCTCGGCACGAAGGCCACCTTGTCGGATCATCAATCCAACGCCTGTACTACAAGATGGTTTGGAAATCATATCATTCCAAACTGCGGAGATGTTACCATTAGAGATTGTTGTGTTAGCATTGGCTAGTTTGCTGTGGTCAAGTTGAACGAGTTGACCGGCATTGACGAATGCGTGCCACTTCAATGGCCAATGAGCCTTACCAGGCCAAAAGGGTGCAATAAGTGATGTGCCCGTAGAAAGGTATGCATCTCCTCCTAAAGAGTCCAAACCGTCTTTAGGTCCAAGGGAATTGTACCGAAACATTCGAACACTTGTAGGTCCACCTAGCTGAAATCTGTCACTGAATGCAGGCGATCTTCCATTCAATGATGACAGGAATCCAGTTCGAGCAGAGAAGGAAACGGCAAAGTCGTCGTCCAAACCAGAAAGCATTCCAAAACGGCGCGAAAGTTGAGTTTCTACCTCTGCTTTTACGTGCTGCTGATCTCCTCCTAGACCAGCATATTCGCACAAAGTTTTGAAAAGTGCTCCACTAGTTGCCATACACGTATCATCTCGGGTATCATGCGTGAATGTATGGCTGATACTGCTCTTGATAGAGTGTCCGGCAGCATAACGCATACTCAATGAAGCAGTTGGCTTCAGCCTTCCCAAATGCCGATGTGCGAGCTCGTATGCGAATTCATGAATACCGCCTCCTACCATAGATCGATTGAATCGCATGGCCAACTTTGCACCTCTTGATCCTTCTGTTACGCTGGAAAAGGCAGAAAGATCTCTATCTTGAGCATATGCACTTGCAGTGAATAAATGATCCGGAAGGGCAAACATAGGCCAACTTAAAGAAGCGTTAAATGCTTGCCTAGTTCTCGTTCCAGTTGTTGCAGAGAATTCCGCTTGTTCCGCACCTCCAAACACATTTCGTATTCTAGCCTGAATAGCAGCATTTCCTTCACCATTCCCAACGTCCGTACTGGTCTTTAAAAAGAATCTGGGTTTCTGCTTGCAAGTGAATACGACATCGACATCTTCCTCGCTCGCTATTAGTGGGCTTGAAGGGTCTATCGAATTGACAACGAGTGAAGGCTGAAGGCTTGCTTGAATATCGGCAAAAGCATCTAATCCTCCCAAATCATTTCCAATCGATCCAAGTAGTCCTATCAGACCGGGCAAAGTAGTGGATTGTCCAGGCATGATCTGATCTAATCGATGTCCATAGATGAATCGATTGAGAAATGTTGGTGTTAGTGCTGCATCTGTATAGGGTCTACATATCCTTGTCAGGAAAGACTTCCTCATCTCTTTTGCACCCTCAATTCGAATGGCCGCCAATCGTAGCGGTAAGAGTGCAGCTGATAACTCATCACCTTTTTCGACAAATGCGGTTGCTTTCGTCAAATTGTGAGATATAGAATCGGTAAATGCAGCATCATTTCCATACTCTTCACTTCTCCCTTCGCTCGCTGTAGCATCCTGTCGTGCTTTCAGCCCTTCTTGTATAGCTTCAGAGTCAAGTTTGGCCTGCAGTAGTTCTTCTGCTTCTGTCTCTGCTTTCTTGCCCTTTCCTATCCGTCCTTCATTCAAAGCTTCCCGAGCCTTGCCTTCCTTTGTCCGTCTTTCAAACTCCATCTTGAATGCCAAAGTATGATGGAATACGATAGCTTTCCCCAATACTCGATATGATTGTTGTAGCAAAGAATGAAGAATCTTCCAATCTTAAAATTAATACAAAGGAACACCAAAAAAGTCTGTGCGCCGGTGTGGAAAAAAAAAGATAGGCTGTTTAGCCGGAGACGCACGCGTTTACCTATCATCTAGAATGATCATCAAATTTAATGACATGGCAAGTATACAAATTGAGTAGTGTAACAGCATAATTCTCTCACAAAGCCCAAATCTTCATCACGTTATCCTTGCCTCCCGAAACAGCATATCGATCCATATAACGCAATCGTTCGGCAGGCGATGTATGTCCGTTGAGAGAAAGCGTTCGATGTTGCATGGATGTTCGATTGAAGATCTTCAATTGATTTTCTCCAGTGCAAGCAACAATCTTTCTACTATCAAACTGCAAAGAAGTGACGGGGTACTCATATCTGATCGTATCAGAAATTGCACCAGTTCGTAAATCCCAAATTCGAATCGATTTATCCAAACTTCCAGAAACAACATGTGTTTCATCAAATTGCAAACATGTTACCGGTCCTGTATGACCATGTAACGTTCTATGTGCTTGTCCTGTACGCATATCCCACATCCGTACCGCACCATCACCACTTCCACTTGCCAATGCATACCCCCAGAACTGAACGCCTCCAACGAAATCTTGATACATCTCCCAACTTCCATCAGCATATGCAGGAGTTGGACAACTAAATGGTCCGGAGAAGTGCTTCTCTGCCAAATAGCTCGAAGATCGTTGAGGAGATGGCGGAGCACTAGACAGGACGGAAGTACTGATCGTATGTCTCGGACGAACGGGAGAGCTATTGACATTATCTTCCGGCCCGGAATCAGACACAAGGGATTGAGTAGAGGTAGGATTGGAAATTGCCCAAAGGATGTCCATCGTTAAAACACATTGGCCTGTATTCAGATCCCATTGGCGAAGTGTCTTGTCGGAAGCACCGGTGACCAAACATGTATCGTCAAAGTATAGACTTGTTACTGCCTTACTATGACCTTCCAATGTGCGCAAACAAGGACTGTGATCTTTGCCTCCATTTTCTCCTTCATCATTCATTTCTCCACTTGCTTGTAAGCTTAATCGGGTCTCATAATCTTCAACCTTGTGCAAGTCCCACAATTTGATGGTAGAATCCGTTCCTCCAGTAATACACAATTCATCTTCGACCTGCAAACATTTTACTGCACCTGAATGTCCGCGTAATCGGCCAGCTTCAGAACCTGTTGATAAATCCCAAACACGTACTGTATCATCCAATGCTGATGATACAAGAGTTCCGTATGGCTCGGAGAAGTCCAAAGCACTGATAGCGTTCGAATGTCCAGAAAGCGTCATAAATGCAACACCAGATGGCAGCTCATCATGCTCCGAAGGAAGGAACAGAGGTGCCTTTCGCCTTCTGGAATTCGTGCCATTAGATGTCTTTGCTCCGCTAACATCACGATCTGTTGCTCCTCCTGGCATTGCACGTCGATGTTTCAATAGAGCAACCATTTCCGAAACACCTTCGCATTCATCGTTCAATTCTAATTCTTCTTCCTTTAATGCGACGAGACTTTTCTGCAAATTTTGTTTAATAACATCAAGTGCTGCAATCCTTTGAGCGACCTCATTGACTTCCGAATTGATCAACATCCTTCTCACAACAAGATCCTCCTGTTCTTGGTTGATATCATCTTTTTGCGCTTGCAATTCCTCCAGTGTTAATGGCACGTCCTTTGCTTTCGAAGCAGCACTTCTACGTGCTTTTCGTTTATCGCGAGCACTTGGACCACCGAGAGTATCCTCTTCATCTGCATTGGTGCCATTAGTGAGCAAACCTCTTGCTTCATCAGCCATCTTTTTCAATCCTAACGATTCTCCCTCTCTGTTTCTTTGCTTTCGCCGTCTTGCCCTTCCGTCCATGCGGCTAGGTAGAGTAGCTTGGAAACCTCTCAAGAGTGAGACATCTTTTGCCAATCCTTTTGGTTCTTGTACTTCATCTTCAAGATTCTCACTGTTGACGGAAGACAGAATTTGATAAGATGATTCAAGTGCTTTGAGATCGGTGGAAGTGACTGGCCCTTGTCTGATCGTGTTTGTTAGACGAACGAGAGATCGGGCTGGCTGGTTGATCGAATAACCTCCTAGACCTGTTCTTGTGAGAGGTAAGAATCCAATCAAGGCTGAATTGGAAACATTATTTGTAACTGTATTTCCCGCTGCTACTGCTGCTGATAAGATCCTAGGTCGCATTATATGTGGTGCAACATCAGCCAAGAGCCTATTATGTTCTGGCATTGATTGTGATGGTACATTTGTGCTTCCCATTCGTGGACTGTTTGAAGCACTATTACCACCATTGGTAAAAGGTGAAAAATAAGCCGAAGCTGATGCCATTGCGTCTGAGAATGCGTTTTGAGCGAATTCTAGATGCGATGGTCCTTCGTTTGTTGTTGTTGATCGATTTTGGGGTGTTGTCATGGGGATGTGTAAATGCAAGATGAACAAATGACCTTTGGTCAGTCGATTAGACCGTCAAAGCAACGATCCGATGACTAATCAGTATCGATGATGAAGTACAACAAGTGAGAGACTACTTCTCATTTCTAAAAGAAAAGTAGTTTTCAACCAACACAGATGCATTTGTTTGTGACCCTTCGTGCGCGGGCCAAAGCAGTGCCGTTTAGACCGCAAGTGTACAAAGTCAAATTCTTAGCGCGTAACGCTTGGCCCTATTCCAAGCTCAAGCCAAATATACATTATATTCCAATTAGAGTTGACTGCAAGCTGTAGTATATGCCAGGCTATATGTTCCTGAAAGTAAGATTTGCATTCTTCCTTCTGTGATCTCATCACGACACTATACAACATGGTTCCAGTTCCTGATCCTGGCATTTCTGGCTCGTCCAGCAATGGCCATGGATTCCCGCCAATCGTGCCAATCGGAGAACGGGCTCTGAGTGCATCATCTGCACCTACCAATGGTCACGTCGCATGGAAAGCTGGTCTACCAATCTTGATCGATAATGGATCATTCGAACTTCGTGCTGGATTCGCTTCTCCATCAGGTGAAAGCAATCCAGCAGTGAGCATGGAAAGTGTCATTTCGAAATACAAAGATCGAAAGAATCCCGAAAACTTTCTACTTGCCGGTTCAGCTTGTTTTACAGATGCACAAAGCAGATCTGCGATGAAAAGTCCGTTTGACGGAGACGTTGTAACGAATTTCGAAGTGATGGAGAACATCCTGGATTACACTTTCCTACAATTAGGAGTCCAATCAGAAACAGTGGATCACCCACTGCTCATGACGGAGACTCTATGTAATCCCACTTATAGCAGAGCATTGATGAACGAGCTTTTGTTCGAGAATTATCAAGTTCGATCCGTTTGCTATGGCTTGGACTCTCTATTCTCCGCATTTCAGAACGATATTCATGATGGATTGGCGATAAGCAGTGGTCGCAATAGCACTACTCTTGTTCCAATTTTGGATGGCAAAGGAATGATTGATTTCTCCAAACGAATGAATTGGGGAGGACAGCAGGCTGCCGATTATCTCTTACGTCTCGTTCAACTTAAATTTTCCGCATTTCCCACTCGGGTCACACCATCACAGGCAATTTGGATGCGAGACAATCTCACACGAATGTTTGATGCAGATGAAGAGTCATACGAAGAATTTGTCGGGCGACTGAGCAGGCCTGAAGCACTTGCAAAGGAAGATCGGGTTGTTCAATTCCCCTACACAGCAGAGGTAAAGGAAGAAAAGACCCAAGAGGAACTAGATCAAATTGCAGAGAGGAAAAGAGAGGCAGGAAGAAGACTGCAAGAACAGACAAAACGGATACGATTGGAAAAGTTGATGCAGAAAGAGAACGATTTGAAGTATTACGAAGATCTGAAAGAATGGAAAAATAAAGAGAAGAAAGCGGAGTACCTCAAAAGATTAGAGCAAGAAGGATTCTCCGGAGAGAATGAGCTGGAATCGACGATGAAGAAATTGCAAGATGCGCTCAAGAAGGCTCGCAGCAAAGAATTGGGAGAAGAAGAAGGTGAGACAAAAGAGGTACCGACATTCCCTCTTGCTGATACCCCAGATGATCAACTAGATGAAGAAGGAATCAAAGAGAAGCGCAAGCAACGGTTCTTGAGAGCCGGATACGAGGCCAGAATACGGGCCAAAGCGGAAAAGGACGAAGAGAAAAGAATCTTGGAAGCAAAGCTAAAGAAGGAAGATGACGAAAGAATCAATGACCCTCGTGGATGGGCAGCAAAGAAGAGAAGAGAGTATGAGGATACGATTCAGAGAATCAAAGATCGTAAGCGACGAAAAGAAATGCTGAACGATCGAAAGAGTCTAGCAGCTCAGCAGAGGATGAAGAATATCACGAGCCTCGCAAGTGACGCTCCTGCTGGATCTTCTTCCAGGAGAAGGAAGAGAGGCAATGAAGAAGATACTTTTGGTGCTGATGATGAAGATTGGAATCTTTACAGAGAGATCAAGCCAGACGAAGACTCTGACGTTTCGGAAGAGGAAAATGCTGCATTGGATGCACTAGAGGAAAGATTGTTGAAGCACGATTCGACATTCACACAAGAAGATACCTACGATGCACGACTGAAACGTAAGAATCGTTTGACTTTAACCTTCTTACGCGGGATGCATCCTGAATGGGACATTGAAGATGTTGCACAACAAAATCAAATTCATCTGAATCTCGAAAGGACCCGTGTGCCGGAAGTATTGTACAAACCATACCTAGCCGGAGTTGATCAAGCTGGTTTGGATGAAGTGACCAGTCTGATATTGAGCAATTTCGATCTTGAGAAGAGAAAGAGAATGGCAAATAATATCTTTGTGACTGGTCAACATACTCTCTATTCCGGTTTTGATCAAAGGCTTTATAATTCTGTTCGTGCTACTCAACCGATTGACATTCCTGTCAGAGTTGTACGAGCAAAGGATGTCCGATTCGATGCTTGGCGTGGAATGAGAAAATGGACTCTGGAGAACAATGAAGAATTTCTTTCTAGCTCTATAAAACGTCAAGAATATGAAGAAAAGGGTTCAGAGTGGTTCAAGGAACATCGATTTAGCGCCACAATGACAATTTGACGTAAATCTTTCACTAAATGTACAAAGTATCTGTATAATATAAACAACAATCGATCAATCATCGAAATTTGGCTTGAGAGTAGCAAGTGACATACTTTCCTTTTCCATCGCTTCAATCGCGTGGGTGATTGATCGAGTGATATTTGGAAAAGTTGTAAAGCCATTTTGAAGAGTTTGATGGAATGACTTTGATTTTCGCACAGCTGAAGGAACTTTGTCAACGAAAGCTTTGCCGATTGTATGCCTAAAAGAATAGAGGATGCTGCAATTAGAACCAACTTACGAAACGGATACTTCAGGCAATTGTCAACGTACAATTCTTTTTCTCTAGCCCTTTTTCCTTCTTCGACTTTTTGCCAGAAAATCTTGTGCAACATTTTTTGCTTCTCGTGAACTCGCTTTTGATCCTTGACCCATTTCTTGCCTGCTTGCTACGAAAGAGGGAAATCAACACATTCAACAAACCTCCTCACCTAAGAACAATACATCAATTACTCACAATTGCGAGTGCTTCAACGGTTGCTTGCAAGTCCCTTACCTCTTCATATTGCAGCAAATCCTGAACGTCATCCTCGTGATCAGGCTGAGGGAACAAATTTGTATTCTCTTGCAAAATTGTTGGGACTTTAGGTTGAGTAGTTGTAGGAAGACTTGAAGCTCTTCTTCGCGGTATTTGCGTGCCAAATGGCAAAACCAGCGTCTGGTCGTCATCATGATCATCATCATCATCGCCTTTGTCGCTCTCTTCTGCAATGATTTGAGGGGCACCTTGGGTAAACGTGACCGATCTAGAGGTTGAGCCATTTGCGCCGGGATGAGAACCATTTGCGCCCGGATGAATGCTACCATTATTGCCATTTCGAGTTGCAAGTTGGGATGATCTCGGGTCTGCCGTACCTGCACCATCATCTGATGATGTTGGGGAGCTAGATAATCGAATATTTTCACTATTTGAGCGAATGATATTTTTGAGCTCCACTGCTTTATCAGCATCTCTGAAAAAGAAAAACAGTATTTTGCCTAGCTTTTGACGTTTTGCGACAATGATCTCCGTACTGCATTCGATTGTGATGATGAAAATACCCTCTCTTTGTGTCATTGCAACGTCAACAATTTTGCTTAGTGCAAACCTTACTTTGATATTTCGTGCTTTTCTTGCGTTTTGTGCAATATCGCCAGGATCGCAAATGTACGTGATGAGGAAATTGTCATCTGTGATCCACAAACGATCCCTTGACTTGAAATTGGGAAATGGTATTGCAAGCTTGAATTTCACAAATGGGATCGGATGTGCGTCTGTGATTTCAGTTTTAGCATCGATCCAAGCGGGATATCTGCATGGTCACGGTCAGTAGAAGGCACTCGTTTCAAAGTGGGCATTGTACTCACGCATTGGAATCTGCCATTTTGGTGGTAAAATGTGTTTGATGATGGTAGTTGAATGTGTATTTATCATGAAAGGTGAATGTATGCGCCTTAGAGCGCTCAGGATGGCTGGTCAGGAAGAGAACTTCACCTTCCTCTCTAATTCACGGTATCATACGCTTGCCTAAAAGCACGCATCTGGGCCAGCGCTGCTTATAAGGCCTTACTCTGCTCTGCGTGTAAGCGTATGCATGCCAAGGGCGCCGCCGCATAGGACACGCTGAACACGCCTACCTGCATATTAAAGCCATTCTAACACCAATATCATCATTATCATCACCTCTTCCGCATGGACAGAATACGCTTCCAGTCCCAACAACAACAGCAACAACAGTCATTATGGACGAGAAGGAAAGGCGAGATGCCTTCAATATGAAAGTGCTAAAGAGACACGATCCCGGAATTGTAGATATTGTAGGATCGGCAGCATTTGTTGTTCTGTATGAATTGGAAGATGAATGGACGAAATCAGGCATAGAAGGTCCTATGTTCCTCTATAGGAGATCAACTGCCCCGTATTCTGGATTCTTTGTGCTAAACCGTAATGGCGTGGAAAACTTTGATGCAAAGCTACAAGCAGAAGATGATGTTGAACTTGCGGGAGAGTTTGTTCATTTTAGGGCAGCATCCAACGAACAAGTGTTGGGCATATGGGTGTACGACACAAAGGAACGGGAAGTGATCGGAAACCAAATGATGAAAATTCATGAGGATATTCGCCAAGGAAAGGATGCATTTGGAGCACAAAAGTCGATCCCACCTCAACCCACAACCCAACAAGCCGGACAGCCGATCAGTCTTGACGCTCTATTTGACAGCGCAGGATCCAACGTGCAATCGCCAGCCCCGCCAGGAAGAGGACCTGAACTTCTTGACTCCATCTTTCAAAGTGCTCTTCCGCAACAATCCCCATCAGGACCACCGCAACAGCCTCAGCCATTCCCCGGATCCAATGGAACAAATGACCTCAAAGCAATGCTAGGTCTACCCTCCCACTATGCACCTCCAATGCAAGAGCAGCATCAATATCCTCAACCACATGCCAATGGGGCGATTCCACAAGGCCTGGAAGCAATCTTTGCCAGTGCAAGATCGCCAAATGTGCAGAATGCTAAACCGCAAAGTCTGCAAACACCATCCAATCGGGACACCACACAACAATCCGGTCAACCAAACTTTGGTGGTATAGCGTCTGAAAGTATCGATGCAAGTCTTGCTGCAAGACCCAAAGATGCTTCTATTTTGAGTCAACGAGATTTCGTGCGAGAGATTTTGTCTCTCATTCATGTGAGTATATTGGAGTAGTCCTTTCTTGCCCAATCTTCTTACTGACGGTCCCCTTTCCTCCATTACACAGACTGACAAAGAGTTCGTCAATGACTTATACCAGCGATATTTGTCGCGTGTACAATAGCGATTTCCTCATTTTGTTTTGCACATCCTGCTAGCTTTCGTCGGGTTCATTATTCATGTATCTATGCAACTTTCAATGTATAGCACCCTCAATTTCGCTCGATGATTCTAATGGTATCATAATGTGTGACTAATGTACAGGTGATATTATCGCGTCGAGAATCATGGATCTTCTTCGAACAGGGCTTGACGGATAGCATTCATTTCCTCTTCACTCAATTGACGGAAAGCGAAAGCATTATCCTGATTCTCACCTTTTGAAGATGAAGGATTGGCTAAGTCTCTTGTTGAATTCGTGCTATTGGTCGGTTGATCGTAAAGGATAGTTGGAGTGGCAGAAATGGTTGCACATTGAGAAGTCAACTTTGCAAAAACGGCACGATTAGATTGAAATAATCTCCATGCTTCTCCATTTATAACCAAACCGTCATTTAATTTATTAAGGTGAAATGTTTTGAAAATGTTCTTGATATAAAACAAAAGTTTCACAACATTATCCTTTGTTGAATCCCATTCGGGAAAACCTGAAGCCAAAGCGAGATGATCATCGCGAGGATCGATGAGAGGATGAATAAGACTTCCTTTGGAAAATGTGACTAGAGGTGCACGTATAGGATAAGAGGTGGTAAATTGAATTTTGAATCGAAATACACCGCCTTGATAGTACCCTTTCCGCACGAATATCACTCCATCCCATACATCTAAACTTTTGGAAGGTGAAACGTAAACACCTTCAGGACAATTGCCCGGTTGCCTGAGCATCGCACTATGAGGAATAAGAGAATGTCAGCTATTGATCTTCTGAACTTTCATTTGATCTGCTCACAATTGCGATTGTAGCTCAGTCTTTCGAAACGTAGATCCTGACATGTTGATGATCGATCATGTCGAACGGGACGCAAATGAGTAAAGATGGGAGGTGTAAGGGTGAATGCTTAAAACTGAACAACAACTCTATTTTTAGCGGGCGCTAGAGCAGAGCATAAGGGTTGGTTCGTGCGTATTGGTGTAATTTGATTGATTGTGCACGCTTCACCCCACTTCTCACTCTCCTCCCTCATCAATCTCATCTTCCTAGGTAGCACTGGTTGCTAGAAGGATTCGTAAGGATGGCATTACGATCACGAGCAAGACCGCATATTTCGCTGGACGCACAATTACAACAATTAACACTTTTTTCCGATTTAGATGCCGAAAGTGAGAACCTAGAACAACTTGGACCGATTATTAAATCGTTAGATGAAGCAAATCAATCCGATGCATTCTTACGTAGATTACGAGAATTTGTTCAAGAAAAAGAAGATGAGATCGAAAATGTTTGTAATGCAAATCACGAAGATTTTGCTGGTGCAGTGGATAAATTACTCAAAGTTCGTTCGGGTACGGTCAGTTTGAAACATCGTATTAGTGAATTGAACGAAGAAGTACAAGCAGGAGGGCAAAGTCTGAGCAGCAAAAAGAAGAGTTTGCTAGAAGCACGTAAAGTTGCCCAAAATGTGGACGAAGCAATCGAAACGCTTCAACTGTGCTTACGAGTATTGGATATGGCAAATAAAGTTGACAGCTTGATCGAGAATAAGCAATACTATTCAGCTCTACGATCGTTGGAAGAATTGTCTTCTATTCACCTCAAGCCGGTGCTACATCACGAATTTGCACGGCATATGCTAGACTCTATGCCGGCTATGCGTGAGCAAGTGCGAGCAGCGGTCACAAGGGAAATGCGGGAATGGCTCTTCGAGGTACGTGAGAAGGGTAGATTGGTGGGCAAATTGGCATTAGATGCGATAGAAGCTAGACAGAAACGATGGAGGATAAAGAGTGGAAAAGATGCGATGCTCAGCTTGGCAAAAGTCAATAGTCCAATCGAGCTGGTGGTCAACGAGCGGGTCGAATACAATTTCGTGGATAATGAGCAGGTCAAGATCGATTTCAAGCCGTTGTACCAATGCATACATATACATGATGTGATGGATATCCGAGAACAACTGCAGAATAGCTATCAAGAAGATCGAAGAGCTCAGGCAAACTTGCTGCTTTCGCAAGGTCTTTCATTCGACCCGAGCAATCCAACTTTCCCTGCTTTACTACAGGAAGTGGTGGGCTTCTTCCTTGTGGAACACCATGTTCTGCAAACGTCTCCACCTGGCTTCAGGTCAGAACAAGAGGTGGATGATCTGTGGGACAGTATGTGCGAGCGTGTGGTAGAAATTGTCAGTATTGGCCTGCGTGACAGCAAAGATACAAAGGTATTTGTCTCAACAAAGGCAGTCATTCAAACGTTCATCATGGCACTAGAAGGGTACTCTTTCCCGGTCACCAAGCTGAACGCTCTTTTGCTGACGTTGTTTGAACAATATGCCAACCTGCTTCGGGATCGCTTCTCGACTGACTTCCAAAAAGCTTTCAAGGATTCGGAGCATCAACCAATGACGGTAGTAAATGCTGATGAATTGCAAAAGGTGCTCAATGTATGCTGGCTCAAGCCGGGCGATGCTGATCGCTTACGCAGTATGTCGTTCCCGCTCACATTACCGTTCTCACAAACTTACCCATTGTGTTGCATGGACATCAGGAACCTCACTGATCAGTATTACCAATTTTCTGATGGATTCTCTTCGAGCCATAGGGATGTTGATGATATCCTAAAGAAATCCTTAGATGAGTTGTTGATCCAGCAAGTATCAAACAGCATCCGATCCAGCTTACAAAGAACGAGCAATCTAAGTCAGATTGCACAGATTGTCGTCAATGCAGAACATTTCCGTCTGGCGTGCACGCAACTGGAAGCATTGTTGGCAGCCCTCCGTGCGCCACATCGAGGAGGTAAATTACGATTGGATGCATCTTCACATTTCAATACAACTTTGGATATGGCACAAAAACGGATCGATAGTGCGATTGCGGCAAAACTTAAAGACTTTTTCGAAATGGCAGAATACGATTTTACGCCAACGCAAGAGCAAAAAGAAGTATCGGATTATTTACCCGAGATGTTGCAATGGCTTGAAACGATGATGGAAAGAGGATTGGTTGCTTTGCCGAGCGAGATCAAATTGGAGCATTATCGTAGCGCATTCAAATATGTGTCGGATTCGTTAATCAATGATCAATTACTCAGCAAAGATGATCCAAAGCTTAGCGTTTTGGCATTGCGTAACCTAATTGTTGATTTGAATTATTTGGAAATGCAAGCTAGCAAGTTACAAGAAGGTTTATTGTCCGTCTTTGATGAAATTCGACAAACGTTGACGATCTTGACAGAAGATAAAGTTGGAGAATATGCAATGAATACCAATATTCGACAAACGAAGTACAAGAGTGTTCAACCGATCAAATTGGCTAACTTGTTAGATAAGTTGTCGAAGTATGAAGGACGATCCGGAACTGGTGATACTGGTGAAAGACAGGCAATGCGAAGGCGAAATGAACGGGATTCCGTTTTACGTGTAGTGAGAAGGTGAAGGGTGAAAGAAGCTTATACTATAGTCATTTGTATTTTATATTATTGCATAGAGAAGATCAAACAAGCTAATTTTAACGATATGATCACCTTTATGGGATAGAAGATGATAGGGAGGAAGCGGTAATTGTTGTTATGTCTCTTTGTCCTCAGTACTCGGACGCTGTCTCAACACTTTTGAGAATAGTTCGCTTAGTTGGATGTGTACTTTACCTGATGACAGGTCAACAGTATTACAACGGTTTCAAGTCCAGGTGTGTAATAGAAATGATATAGCTTAATTTGGCAAAGTATGCGTGAATGACAAATGCAAGCATGAGTGCGCGTAAGGCCTTCAGACTCCAACTTCCCGCTTTGTTATGATCGACATGCAGAGTTAACTTTAGTGTGCTTGATCCACGTGCGTATGACATATTCATAGATTGTTAATAAAGGGTTGTGGGGGACCCCAGACGGAAACTACTTTTAGCATTTACCCGTCAGCCCCTGCAAGAGAGATAATACTTGAAATATATTACAGTATGAGTAAAATGCACACGTTGTATGGAGTTGAATACCCTTATCGAGGAATTCAGTTGAGGATCGTGAGGGAGGGGAAAATGGGGATGTCAAGTCTGAAAACTCCACACCAAGCAAGCAAACGCGCAACCCGATGCTAATTTTGCATTATTGCCCAAGGGCGGCGTTGTTTGATACTAGTAAAAACGTGTGCGCAATTTGCTCCACTCATGCATTTTACCAGTCTGTTTGGCGCGCATTTGCATAAATGTTAAGTGGGTGAATTGAGGGCCGCCTAGGATTATCGCTAAGAGAAAGACAGAGAGAGAGAGAAAAAGGGTACTACTGTGGGAGGAGGAGGTAGAATTGGTCAAACGACTAGTTCATGTGATAGCTATCCACCATCTACTAACTACATCACAAGGATATCATAATTGTCATCCAATAAGCTTTCCTTTTCTTATTACCCAAGACACAACACTCATCCATCATGGGCCTTTTGGATCACGTCAACAGTGCTGGCTCAAAGCTAACCGGAAAGCCAGGCAAAGATGACGCACCGCCCGAAGGAGCAGCTGCTGATGATACAGAAGAACTAGATGAGGAGAACGGTAACATTTTAATGAGCTTAATCGGACAATTAAGAATCGGAATGGATTTAAGTAAAGTTACTTTACCAACCTTTGTCTTAGAACCAAGGAGTATGTTGGAACGTATTACCGATTTCATGAGTCATCCCGATTTGATCTTTGGAGCAGGACAGATTGACGATCCCGAAAGAAGATTTTTGCAAGTTACCCGTTATTATCTTTCCGGATGGCATATCAAACCAAAAGGTGTAAAGAAGCCATACAATCCTGTCTTGGGTGAGCATTTCCGATGCTCTTACAAATACCCAAATGACACTCAAGGTTTCTATATCGCCGAACAAGTTTCTCATCATCCTCCGATCAGCGCATACTTTTACTGCTCTCCCGAAAACAATTTGATGATCTATGGTGAACTAAAGCCAAAGAGTAAATTCCTTGGAAATTCAGCAGCCAACATGATGGGAGGCGAGAATAGAGTGGTTCTTCTCGATCGATTGGACGATGGTGAATATCAAGTTGAAATGCCAAATATGTACGCAAGAGGTATCCTTTTCGGAAAGATGGTACTAGAATTGGGAGATCATTCAAAGATTAGAAATGAGGCAAACGATATCACAGCTGATGTCGAATTCAAGACCAAGGGATACTTCACTGGAACATATAACGCTCTCGCAGGTAAGGTAACACATAAAGGAAAGCATATCGGAGATATAAGCGGAAAATGGAACGAAAGCATGGAGTACAAGGACACAAAGAGTGGTGAAACAGAAACCTTGTTTGATGCAAAAGGAGCTAAAACTGTTCAAAAAATTGTCAGGCCTGAAGAAGAACAAGAAGAATTTGAATCAAGAAGGCTATGGTCAAAAGTTACAGAAGGTATCAAAGAGAAAAATCTGGACAAAGCAACAGATAGTAAATCAGCAATCGAAGAAGCACAAAGACAAAGAGGAAGAGAACGCGAAGAAAAGGGTGAAACATGGCAGCCAAAGTACTTTGTTGCAAAAGGTGAAAAATTCTATCCAATCGTTGATGCGTTACCAGAAGAGATGCAATCTGACGTTGTCAAGAAGTACTTTTCCAACAAGTAAACACACGATTTCTCTCTCTAGAATTTGTCTCTCAAACAGCATCATTGTAGAGTGTAAGGCATAGCTTGCGTGCAAGTGACAACGCTTCGATTCGCTTTCTTTTGCGGATGTGCATTTGATTCACACATCTAATCTTTCCACTTCGCTGTCCCGATCACCTTTTTCTCCAACAACACTTTCTTCTCTTTTGTTATTTTCCCTCTTTCCCTTCATATCCTGTCTTATGAGCGCTCCTGTGCCTGTTTTCGTGGTTACGTAGAAATGAATACAACTATACATTACACGTATTTTGGTATGAGAAACTATTGGTATGATTTAAATTTTACATGAGATTTTTCAATCGATATCTTCATCTGATTGACGCATCTCGTTCAACGTCTTTTTCCATTCTCTTTCCAATTTCACCATTCCATCCACATCAGTACGGCTCATTCGTTGAGTGTACTTGTTGAAGAGGTTCATTGCTTCTTGCTGATCACCACAATGCAAGCACAAGAATCGCAAATACGTCGCAATATCATCAGCAGATTCAGTCGATGCGATCAAAGAGTTGAATGCAGATCGGATCAATTTCGTTCTGTCTCCCATATCAGAATTGCTGTCTTGCTGTGATCGATCTTGCTCTTCCTCCACCACTGATCGCCAGAAGGCCGGACTTGCGACACCTTTGACTTTGATCCATTCAAGAATCTCTGAAGTTTCTTTGCTATTCCTTCCGGCTTTGTACAGTCGTTCTAGTAAAGCTGCTTGAGTGTTCTTTTCTCCAATGACTTCATGCAAGATTGCGTTTTGAAGTTCTTTTAGTAATCGCGTATGATCTTTTTCCTTTTTACCCTTGTGAACCTCGTCAAGCGAATCACACCACGTTTGCCACACATCCACATGATCGGTGCCTTTTACACTTTTCAAAATCACACGCCATAACTTTTGCGTTTCAAGAGAATCAACTAGACCTCTTTGAGTGCCATCCAAAAGAGCTCTTGCTGCAATAGCTGCAAATCTTTGATCTTTTCCATACCGTTGACTGGCTTCAATGGCTGATCGTACACAACTGGAAATTTGCTCGCCAGATTTTAACGAGTCCGCTGTCAATAATCCCTGCAAACGAGCCAGCTCTACCTCTTTCCCGGCATTTCCCAACCGCTTAGCATCTTGCAAGACACGTTTCGTATATGCTGTAAGGAAAGCGTCAAAGTCACCGCCAAGTTCTCTCGATGCTCCTAAGGACCGCATACATTGTATCAATCGAATCAGAATAGACATATGAGCATCCGTTGGCTCATCCAATGCCAAGATCCGACGGCGTAATTCGTCTAATGTAGAACGAGATTGCGTTGCGAGCTCGGCATTTTGTGTGATACTCTGCAACGATTTTGTAATCTTGTTCAATACACTGGTAAGAGCTGCATTTGAGGCAGCATCAGAAGCTGTTTTCTGTGTAGACTTTGTGACAATCTCAACATCTTCACCAATCAAAACTTGGCCATCTTCTGATTGTCTTTCAACGTCAGATAGCTCCCTACGATTCAAGTGGCTTGCTTTCTTCAGAAGATCGCTTGATTCCAACTCTTCTTGCATTTCAATATCTGATAAATCCTCAAATCCGCTCTTTGCTGTTGAACGGAAGAGTGGAAGTGCGCTTCTGAATAGGACGGCAGTAGGATGATCGCCAAATCGACGAACAATTGCTTCTTCAGTAGCCTTATTCAGACGTCCTCTTAATTCAGATGCATCTCCATAGAAAGGGAACTCGTCAATCATGCGTATCAGAGCGAGTAGGAAGCAAAAATGGGCTAGTGGCGGTAGTGAAACAGTTGAATCGAGTGAAAGAGCAGATTTGATGGCTGTGAGCGGAATAGCACCTAACACGATAGAATCTGGTTGAGGCTGAGATCCATTGACGTCGTTCTGTATGCTCTCGTCTTCGACAATTTGTGCGATAGTAGCAGGCTTTGATCCATTTTCGGTATCTTCCGCTACATCATCCTCCTCCGAATCTTCTTGAGCATCGTCTGCGACAGCCTCAACGTCTTTGGCCGCTTTGCCGCTATCGATAATATTCAAAGCGATCTTCCTTCGCCTGATACGCTCGAGAAAGACCAATTCTAATCGAATGTATTCTATCCACAGACGCACTGCAGCTAGCTCTTTTGGTGCAACTTGTAAAGTCGGGGTATCCTCCAATAAATCGCCCGCCGGTCTGATAGTCAAGGGAGCGGAATTGTGTTGTCCGTTGTTCATCTTTGATCTTTTACTAGAATGTTGTGACGAAGAAGCTTGCACTGAATGATGATGGGCAATCCCGTTTAAACGCAAACCACGCTGCATAAGAGCACGAGCTGTGCTTGGATTCAGATTGGCATTCAGCTCATGATCCGCGACCGATAACCAAAGATTGGCATTGTTTGGGAATAGCGATAATGCACGAGCTGAGATTCGAGAGATTGCACCACGCATCTTTCTCTGATTTGCCCATAGCATATACCGTTGCCATAACGAAAAATCGTGCCTCAATCGTTTGATTGCTCTCTCGAAAATAGAGATCATATGCCGAGTAGAATCATGTTGCATTTTGTGAACATCTGACCTTGGGATTTCACTTATTTCCTGTGCTGTTTTCAGTCTGCTAAGCAGTAATTTGTGTAAGTCCTCCTCGTAATCCAGATATTTGTGAAAATCCTCTGATAAAGCATGACGACGAACGAGAGCGCTTTCGAATTGTCTACGCTTATGTGTTATACTTCGAATTTCTGTCTCTTTGTCGAATACGTCATGCTCAACAGCAAGTTGCAAGGACGATAACGTCCTTTCCAGTTCATACTGAACCCTTGCTGACCCCATTTTTGACCAAAGATGATGTTGATTGAGAAGGAGCGTGTCATACAATCAATCAAATGCATGGTTGATTCCAATTTTTTGAAATTTTGGTAATCACGTGTTGATAGAGTGCTTCTTTATTCATAACCCTGACCTTCTCCGTGGGCGTACGTACAGAGCGCAGACCAAATACGCGTATAGCCCGCCATCCAACCTTTCGGGGGAATCTGGCGCCACTTTGTCCGAGGAGTACAGGCAACCAAAAGCAGCAGCAGCAACTGTAAGTGCAGTGCATGGACCAAATGCGTCACTTAATCCGGGTACATGGTGCGTGTGTAGGTCCTGTCACTTTCAAGTTATGGTGATGCATACAATCATCCTTCCTTTCCTCCAACTCTGATCATCAACAAAAGGGACTTGAGTACTGCAAGTCGAATCACGCAACTACGATAACTTATTTGACGCCATCTGAAAACAATCTTTACTTGCACTCTTTGTCTTTGGCGTAACTCCATTTGACTTATCTGACCCTGGTCTCAAATACACAAAATGCCTAACCCACATTACGACTTCTTGATCAAGCTATTGCTGATCGGTGATTCAGGTGTAGGAAAATCATGTTTATTGCTACGCTTCTGCGATGATGCTTGGACACCATCTTTCATCACAACAATAGGAATCGATTTCAAAATTCGCACGATCGAATTGGATGGAAAACGAATTAAGCTACAAATTTGGGATACTGCCGGACAAGAAAGATTCAGAACAATCACAACTGCATACTATCGTGGTGCGATGGGTATCTTGTTGGTGTTTGACGTTACTGATGAAAAGAGTTTCAGTAATATTCGTACTTGGTACTCAAACGTCGAACAACATGCAAGCGAAGGTGTTTCAAAGATCTTGGTTGGTAACAAGTCCGATTGGGATGAAAAGAGAGTCATTTCAACCGAACAAGGTCAAGCTCTTGCTGATGAATTGGGAATTCGATACGTTGAAACATCAGCAAAGACAAATGCGCAGGTAGAAGACGCATTCTTTACATTGGCAAGAGATGTAAAAGCACACTTGATCGACACAGCTGCCGTTTCCAATACAGGCGTAGACGGCTTATCAGGTCAAGGACAGGGAATCAATGTAGGAGCAAATGGAGGACAAGGAAGCACAAAGTCAAATTGCTGCTCCTGAGGCAAACTCTTATACAACCAACATCGGATTCTCCATTCCCTATCCCCGTCGTCGTTGCCTTTCTTATGGTGGCGGCGATTCTGTACAGACACATCAACGAAGAGGATGTACGCAAAATTTCATCTGGTCGACTTTTTGCGGTTTCTTCAGATATAATGAGCTTTTCTAATATTGATACACATTTATCGCACGAACTTACGTGTGGACAGTCTTGACGTGCATTGTGACAGGTTCTGTTTCTTACCGCGGGTCCGGGGTGGGAGGAGCGAGAGACAAGTCGCCCCATGCGGTACAATGACAAACACAGGATTATTGCATCATGCGATGTTGTTATCCAGTGCAAGATCACTACAGGTAAGAGCTTGTTACCCCGAAGAGAGTGGGAACGAGTCAAAATTTCCCATGATTGAAAGCGATTCATTTAGACAAATTATTTGCGTACACAGTTGGCATTTTCAACTTGAATGCTGCCACCTTTTCAGTCCGGAACGGATATTGGCTAACACTCGGGGTAGGTAAAAAACTTTGAAGGGGCGATGATTATCGAATTTTATGTCAAAAACGATATGGCTGTGACTGTGCCAGAGGTTAGGTTTGCGGGGAAATGTAGGGCAGTTCTAGCCCAGGCAGATTTGAACTTTTTAAAAGCTTGAAAGTTCAAAGGTATAAATTTGGTTGGTAAGCTGCAAACTTGATAGCCTTCCCCACTTTTTTTTCTAGAACATCGATGAACGAATTTTATTTTCTTCTGAAAGGATAACAACAATAACAAGCGGATCAAAGAGAAAAGCACTTTGATTTGATCAGATGATCAATTTCATCATATTTTACGTCATCATACTGCTATGCTTTGTCGAGCAAAGTTTCGCTTTGCCAATCTCTCACACAGGTCTCGCGACACGATCGAAGGTTGACGAATTGGTTGGGATAGCGGTGTCACCATGTGTAGGCTGTGAAAAGGGTACAAGGAGAGCGGTACCAAGAATACAAAGAATTCGTGCTTTTGAAGATTATACCGTGCCACAAGGTGCAAAACGAGGCATGTTAGACAAAGTAGGGCATGCTGCCGAAAAATCGGTGAAGAAAAATTGGTTCAACGTTTTGAACGGTGTACGGATGGCAACAAATCTGGGCAGGCAACATAGAAAGAATAGTACGCCACAAGTTGCAAATAAATCAAAAGGTGGCGGAGGCGGAGGCGGTGCAATGGAGGAAGGAGGCGTGGCAAAGGGTTTCAAAAGCTCAAAAGGCTCATCTTCTTAATTTAAACGGATTTCTGCTATACTATTCTGCTTGCACTGCTCGGATTAACGCTCTTTCCTACCATTCCCACTCAAACATGCTCTTATCTTGGAATCTCTTACACGGAATCCCTCTTGTTTATTAAACACGTTCCACGGAATATCACAACCCGTTTACTCTTTGTGAGAATATTGTATGTTCCTAAGGCGTATCTCAAAGAACCTGTGCAAAACAAAAACGTTTGGGGCAAAGGTGACGCAAAACGCCATCGAAAGGCAGAAAAAAGACCGAAATATAAGAGAATCGACCGAAATGACGCCTACGCCATGACGCCGATTTTGATATTGGATTGGAAAGAAAGGATGAGTGTGAAATGTAAAGGCGTTATTTGTTGTGATGATGTGATTGATTGGTGTCTCTTTGCTACCATCTTTCATTCTCCGGCTGGTCCTTTATAATCTTTATCGTTTGCTCCTTCATCCCTCTTTTTGCACTTTGAGCTGGTCTCTCAAAGTAGTAGTCATTCGTACTGGTACGAAAAGACATCCACAGCAAAACATTTGGATTCATACACCGCTCTCCGGTAGAGCAAAAGAGCAACAATCGCCATGGTCACTCGACATGATGTCATTCAATCATCCGAGGCAGCAACTTTATCGGGCAAAATTGGATTAATCTTAGGTGGTTTGCCTGAAGACAAAGATACTTTACCTGCCGTCTTATTCATTATTTTATATGTCGCTCTTTTCATTCCAGTCATTTGGAGGATATCAAAGCATACGCTCACATTTGGTCAAGTTTGGAAACCGTTACTGGTAATCATGTTAAGAGTGACAACTTTTGCATTTCGAATTAAACTTTCTGACGATCAAGATTGGAATCAAAATATCTTTGTTACTCAATTGATTCTGTTGCGTTTGGGTCCGATCATTTTAACTTCAGCTCTGATCTGTTTATTACGTGATGCCGTCATTCCATATCTACCTACCGTCGATGCGCCAAATTTTACGGTAAAATTCTTGCTGAAGTATTTTGTTGCATTACTCAACATGGCAACTTATTTCGCTTTTGGTTTAACAATTGCCATTGCATTTGACGTCAAAGCAGCAATAAACGGGAATCCAGAAGCAAGGGTAAAAATGCATATTAGCAAACAAATTTCAATTTGGATGTTAGTCGGAATTGATGCTTGTATTTATATCTTGGTAATCACTCCGATGGTAAGACTGTATCAAGGAATGTACATTCAACGACTGGTTATTTCACGCAAAAAAGAAGAATCCAAATTCTTGGCAATCGCATCCGTTTGTACTTTTTTGCTCGTCGTATCCGCTTTCAAGGCACTTCAGTTGGCTGCTCACGGTCGTTTCAATTCTCGATATGCACTTGTGGTGAACAAAAAGGTGAGTAAAATGAAAAGAAATCTTATCTGTTCAACAAACCACTCACACCGTTTCTATCCCCTTCTGCGCTGTCCAGATTTTATTCTATTGTGTCTGTTGTGCTGGCGAATATATCGCTTGCATGCTTTTGGCCACTTTACCGTGGGCTCGAATGGTTCCTCCTCCAGAAATTCTGGAAGCTTTTTGTCGAGTCTATAGCTCCAATGACGGTGGTAACGGTGGAAATGGGAATGGATTTACAGGACCAAATGCAACGATTACACAAACAGCAGTGATTCCATGGCCACAACCTCCTCCACCCGGTGTTCAAACAGATGGAACAGGCATTCCAGCCCCAGGCACGAATAGTGAGTATTTTCCATATCCAGAGATGGGCAATCAAAGGGGAGGAGGTGTAGCAGACGGAAAACTTGTTACGCAATCTTTGGCATCAAGGGATCACTTGAGAGCGCCTGTTGGAGTTTATGGAGACCAAATGAAAGAGGTTATTCCCAAACATGCGACCATACATCGAATCACAATTCCAGAAGATTACTCAAAAGGAAAGCAAGGTTATCCAAGACAGCTACTGCTTTCACCTTCATCCTCACCCTTGAAAGAGAAATTCACCCGAGAAGAAGAACGAAATGCAAGCTCACAGCCACTACCAGTATTCGTTCAAGATGATGATCAATATTCTCAACAGCCAAAGCGTAACAGTCGATCGTTTGTTTTCTCTTCAGGAGGTGGAATTCAGCCTATGGGATATAATTCTTCCTCTTGCAACAATAAAAGGGCATCTTTGGTTTCCCTTAGTACAATTAGTGAGGTGGGTGATGATGGAGGTTTGGGAAACTCACGATCTGTTTATCGCAATTCCATTTGGCATCCGCGCAATTCAGTGTTGGGCGTCACACGTTCACCTTTATCATTCGAACCAAATGGTAATGAAGTTGAAGAGAATAAAGTTGGTCCAACTTTACATCATACTTCATGGGAAAGTACGCATAGCAGTACACATTCCGGTCTCACTTCTACTGCCAGTTCGGATAGTATCAGTTTACCGCCCCATCTGATTCCGATCGCACCTCCAAAGAGCGCTCCTCTGCCTCCCGTGACGCCAACAAGTGTTAAAATTGTTACAGATTCAAGTAAAGATGATCAAATGATCAACGTTCCATTACAAGACAATCAAACAAACAACGGTACGTCATCCATTCTTGATTCGCGAGGCTCACAGCCAAAAGTGCGTCAATCATCAACATGCAGCGTACGCTCTCATTGGAGCGATGATAGCGATCATGCTGAATTGAACAATAAAAATCGATTTGTTGGCACTTTGAGAGGCAGACGTGAAGGCAGTAAATCTTCTACAAGAGCGGATTCATTGGAATGGGATTGATACCAATGATGCATCAAATCAAAGAAGAAGGTGAGTGGCACATACTTTATTTGCCATAAAGATCCCTTCGATGCGGAGGTATTTGTCCCTCCCCTTCTCTTCCAACTTTCTCATCTTTCGTGTGTGAAAATGGCATGCTGACCATACCATTTCCATCCTTTACACTCAGGTGGCCACGCTGGAAGCTGAAGAAGAGAGAAATTATTTTGCATCAATTCACAAGTACTAGTCTTGCATTCTCACTCTCTTTCAATCGTTTTTCGTGTAACTATACTTATCACATTCCATCCATCTCACAAATTTATTGCATTGATAATTGCTTTGTGTTCCAAGGGGTATTAATACAAAATAAAAGTATAAAGAATAGACAAATACCAATACAAGTGCAAGAAAAATACATGGTAACGACATAGGAAACACTCATCCGATCAGGAAAAGTTGACAATATCGTTGCATAGCATCCCAAAAGTCTAATGTTTCTTGTGTCGATCCGTAAGGCAGAGATTGTCCATCGACAAACATACGTAATCCAACAACAATCGGATGAGAAGAGGCTAAACGTTTTCCGTTTGATAGAATCATCCCGCCCAAGACTGTTGGCAGATTATCCATTGGAATACCAGGGCTGAGACTTGTCTCATCTTCGCCTTTCTGTTCAGGAGAGACTTGAACCACATCAAAGCTTAGCGATAAAAGGCTGTGTGCATTCTCGAATCCAGGTTGAGCATATGCATCATCGATCAAGGCTTGTAAAGCTTGTCTTCTTTCTTCGCTAAGATGGGCGCTATATTGATGCAGATAAATGACAATCATCACTGCAGCTTCAAGTGTATAACGCTGAATCCAAAAGAATTTATGAAGCGGTGCCAAGAAATCCAAGCCGAGCATAGATCTTGTTTGCAAGATCTTTTCGGCTGCATCTATACTTTGTTCTGCGAGACTGCTGTCGCTTTTGCGAACAGTGAACAAGCAATACTGCAACACTAGATCAGCGACAAGCCGCAAATGTAGAATTCTCGTAAGATCATCCTCTTCGGCTGCAACGTAATCATTTCTGAGGAATGTGGGGCGGAACTCGTCCAGCAAAGCCCTTTCCGTCTCCGTATTGTTTGCTGACATTCCGCTTACTCGTCCATCACGCTTCCAGCAAGCCAATTTGTGCGAAAGCTTAAAGCAATAACGGAGGAGGTGCAATACAGAAGGAGTTGATTCGTCACTCTCGGCGTTTAGGATGTACTCCTCTGTGACGGTGTTCGGTGCCAAAGGCAAGGGTAAAGAAATGTTCTCCGAGGGCGAGATCGACATGGTGGATAGAGCATCGGCTGTCCAGTCCTGCAGGGCTAGATATGTGTATACTTGACGTGCTGCCTCGCGTACCAATGCATTTCGTGGCGATAGCCAAGGCAACTTCGAGATCGATTGCGAATCCAGGTTGGAATCTTCAGAGAAAAGTGGATTCATAAATTGTGCTTGATCGATCACCATTTGCCAACTATCCGGTTGACGTTTGTTGTCAGAGGACGACTCCCAGGTAGAAAGATCATCTTTTTGCGAACCAATCTTATCGATCGCCATACCACGCGATAGTAAAATACAACTACCCAGAGCAACTGATGCTGCATTCTCGTTGCCACGAGAGGCTTGGAATTGACGCTTCAGCAGTAAAGTGATTACGATATTGAGATTTGGTCGAGAGTCGTACTGCATCTCTTGCATGATATGATCGGCTGTTTCGATCCAAATGTCAATGACCCCTGGAATTGCTTCTTCATTTTCCACAAGTTCCAACAGAATCGCTTGCTCCGTCGACATCAGATCGACTGAAACTGCGAGCAGGTAGTAGAACAGGGCGACAGCAGACAAATCAATAGCTGGAAATTGATCGGCTGGTAGACTGGATTGAGTGATTAAGAATGCCAATTGTGCTTCCACCAATGCTATGGGCACGCCAAGCAAGATCCCATGTTGCTGAACTGCATCTAATGCTTGCAACGCTCCAAAGAGACCTTTCACATCAGGTAATAGAGTGAGATCGTCCCTGACTCTGGACGATAGAGCTGACATAGATGGCCATGTCAGGCTGGCTTGCGCAAAGAGCCTCTTGTAAGTGATCTTGCTATGACGATTAGCAACTCCTAGACTGTCTTCCCCACTCTGTCGTGCAATCATTGCTAGAGCATCGGCAGCTATTCCCCTTGCATCTCCGGAGCCTAGTGACACCTTCTCGTCAGACCATTCTCCGCTACTCCCGTTTATAGGTTTCTGACTGCGTGAAGCTGCCAATGCTGACTCCAATGTTACGATGCGTTCTAAGAGTGCTTGTACACTCTCTGCTGCTTGTCCGCTGACAGATAAGCTTCCGTTCCAGACTGGTGTGTCGGAAGTTGGGAGAAGCCACTGAGAGTTATTGCCATTGTTCAATGAGGTGTCAGCCGTTGAGGGAAATGGCGTTAGGGAAGAAGTGCCGCTTGTGATAGAATTGTGATCGACTGGAGCGCTCCAAGTGCATTCTTCTTCGGGTATCTGTGACTTTTTGCATTGACCGCAATACGGCTTTTCTCTATCGCATTTTACCTTTCTTCTCTTGCATGGAAGGCATGTATTGATTTTCCGTCTTTTCGAATGATGCGTTAGTGACCGATTATTCTGTGATTGCTGCATTACAGAGCGAGAGCTGGATGCCACTTCGTTACCCTCATTTTGATCGAACTGATTAGCAGATTCGATTTCATTGCTTTCTTGTTCAGCTTGTTGTAGTCCGCTCATATCAGCTAATGTGTCGGATGGATCTTCATATTGTCCAATATTACCTGCTTCCGAATCCGGTCCAGTCATTCCATTCTCAATCTGTCCTGCTTCTTGCGCTTGATCTTCTCCATTTGCCGGTGTGATAGTATCCAGAGGGCCTTCTGATGCTTCAATGTCGCCTTCTTGTTGGTAAATATCCGCACTTTGGGACTGATCGATGCTCTCCGGGTGCCCTGTCTCAAAATCTGGATGGATTACATGCTCTCCTTGCATCTCGAATTTTGGTTGTAAATTGTCAATGACATATGCCGGATCAGCTTCTTGTTCTAGAGGATGATCCCCATCATGTATGTCTCCCTCCTGTGTACCATTTATTTCTTCACCTTCAACATCTGCCAGCTCTTCATCTTGTTGAGCTGCTGCCGCTGCTGCTGCTGCAATTTCTAGAGCGGCATTCAAAGCATCTTGCTGCTCTTGTTGCTGATTTGCAAAATCTTCATCTTCATTCATTGTACCACAATTTGGCACATGACCTCAAAAAGAGGACCTTTGTGAATGTGTGATCGTCTTCTTGTGCGCCAAAAGAGAATGATGAAGAAGAAGAAGAAACGAGAAAAGTGGATGCAGTTACCATTAGCGGAGAAAAATTTAAGAAGTTGCAGCAAAAAGTACACAGGCGATACGCGTTAAAATTTGCATAAGCTTTAAGCAGGTACAACATTCGAAGGAAGAAGTCTTGACATTCTTGCTCACTTTCCGCCATCCGTATCTGTGATAATGTCGGAAAGGAAAAGCAAGTGGGACACTCCTGCTAAAGATGCTGGAGCTGCTTCAGCCTCTTCTTCAAATGATGGAAACGCAGCGGCCGCGGCTGCTGCAGCTGCAGCTGCTAGAATAGCAGCTCAATTCAATGCCCATCAAACCAGCAATGCTGCTTCCACCTCTCAACCGACAAAGAAGCCAGAAGAGAAGACTCGTGAACGCGATCCAAACGATGGAGATTTCGTTCATGATATCGAAATTAACGATATTCGGAATCGATACCTTTTAACCAAAGCACAAACACAAAATCAAATCCACGAGGATACAGGAGCAAATCTTACCACAAAAGGATTATGGTATCCAGACAAATCACTGGCAAGCTCATCAGAGCCACCGCTATATCTACACATCAGTGCGATGACAAAAGAAAGCCTCGACCAAGCAATCGAAAAGATTAATGAAATCATCCAATCGGAGATGCCTCAGTTGATTGAAGATCGACAAGCAAAAAGGGCAGAATACGAAAATCAAAAGAGACAACAAAGTTCACAACAACAACCTGGCGGTCGACGTGAATGGATTGAAGAAAAGGTGCCAATCAATCTTGAATCCTTAAAGAACTTCAACATAAGGAGAAAGATTGTTGGACCTCAAGGAATGTTTGTGAAATATATTCAAACGGAAACAGGTACCCGTGTGCAAATCAAAGGCCTTGGTTCTGGATTCAATGAACGCAATACGGACAGAGAGGCGAATGAGCCAATGTTCATCAATATCGCAGGACCAGAACCGGAAAAGGTAGCAGAGGCGAAGGAGTTGGCACTTGATTTACTGGATGCTGTTAGAACCGAACATGCTAAAGCGTACCAATCACTTATGCAAGAATGGGGAGGATCGCAGCAACAGCAAATGTACAATGAACCAGCACAAGGAGGCTATGGAGGCTACAATGGCGGATATCAGCAGTACAATGCAGCTGCACATGGCGGGGATTATTCCATCAATAGGCAAGGATGGGCAGGTCAAAATCAACAACCTCATCCATCAATGGGTGCACCTCCAATGCCAGAAGATGACGTTCCTCCTCCGCCACCACCTGAAGATACAGCTCCTCCTCCACCTGCAGAACCAATTCGAGTGAAGAGGGAAAAGACTGCTGAAGAGTTAGCCTTGGACAAATATTGGCAGGATTATATCGAATGGGAAAGATCGTTCAAAGCATATCACAATCGATTGCCTTCAACGGAAGAAGGTCTTCAGACAATCCCAAACGAATACAGGTAAACAGAATTATAATATTGTCTATTTTACACAATTGCATTGTACTATACATTTTAATAAAACGATTCTCAAACGACAGAATATCTTCCTGGTGCGCCTGGCGGAGCACGTTGTTCAGCTTCGAGTGCAGCTTGTGTGGCTTGAAGAAGGATTTCCTTGATCTCACGTACGGCAGCTTCAACCTTTTCTTCTTCGTTCGATTCGATGAGCAATTGTAGTTTCGGTGGCTCTTCTTCTTGTGGCTCTTTACCTTTTTCATAGAAGGCGCCCTTTAAAGTGATTGAAGCTCCCGAATTACTAATCAAAGATGACATCGTTTCCTTGTTTGTCACTCTCCAACGAGCTCTTTGTGGGAAATCGTTAATCGGTATAATTGCATGGAAATCGGTCGCATCAGGATCGCGTGCTTTACGTTGACGTTCTTTTGCTTGTTCGGAATCATCTTTTGCCCTTTGTTCCTTTCGTTCTCGTGCGGCAGCATCAATCTTTGCTAAAGCGGCTGCCAATTTGCTTGCATCAGCACCTTTAGCAGTAACTGCTTCGATCATTTTAGCATTTCGAGCCAACAAATCATTATCTGCCGCCTCTTCTGCATCTTTCTTGGCTTTATCTTGACCAGATTTACCTTCACCTCCAGTGCTTTGGTTTGTACGATGCTTGTTCTCACGTACATCATCTGGTGCAGCACCTCTTTTGACCTCGATTTGCAAATTCGACATTTGTTGAAATTCATCTTCTTCAGTATTATTCTCGTTCCGTTTAGGGTCTGTTGCTTTATTTCCATCTACTTCCCCGCTGCCGTCCTGGTCTACATTTTCGCCAAATGCCCTCTTTTGTGCTGCGAGTGCCTTTTCACGATCACTCTCAAAGCGTTCAAGACCTTTCCCTCCAAATCCAGAACTTGCGACATGTGCTTTACCACTTTGTAGTTTCGATTTGAAATCTTCCGCTAAAGTCGCTAATGGTTCAGGAATAGCTACCTTGCTTGCCTTCAGTGCAGCAATGATATCACGAGCGTATTTATCTTGTGAGGGAGTTATAAAGGTGATACAAGTACCTTTGTTACCCGCTCTGCCCGTTCTTCCCGCTCGATGGACGTAATCTTCCATATGATTTGGAACATCATAATTGATTACAAGAGTCAATTGCTTGACATCCAATCCTCTAGCTGCAACAGAGGTTGCTGTAACGATTGGAACGATACCTGCCTTGAAATCTGCAATGGTAGAATCACGATCGACTTGGTCTTTTCCACCATGTAAGCTCATCACTAGGTATCCTTTACGCATCAATTCTTTCAAGAGATCGTCAGCAGACTCTTGCCTCTCGACAAAGATGAGTGTTCTATGACCTTCGTCGTTCATGTACGTCTTTCCCAAAATTTCCAGTAAACGATTGAATTTGGTAGATTCTTCCCGCACTTCAACGATTTGTTCGATTTCAGGTGCAACGACTGAACGTCCTCCTACCGTGATTTCCAATGGTTTGTTTCGTAATACTTTACGTGCTAAACTTTCCATTTGACGTGGAAAGGTTGCCGAAAACAAAACGGTTTGTCTGTCTGGACGAATATTATTGACGATCTTCATCACTTGTGGCTCGAATCCCATATCAAACATTCGATCGGCTTCATCTAAGACTAGATACGTAACCCTTTTCAAATTTGTCACTCGACCAGAATTGGCCATGAGGATATCAATCATTCGTCCAGGTGTGGCAACGACGATCTCGCATGTCCTCTTCATCTCTCCAATTTGTTCAGAGATTGGTGCACCTCCGTACACACATACTGCTCGTAGACCAATAGCTTTAAGGAACGGTTTTGATTCTCGGAAGATTTGAACGGCAAGTTCACGTGTTGGCGTCATGATGAGACCGATGGGTCCTTCGTTGGGTTCGACAGCACGTTGATCTTTGATATGTCGAAACATAGGTAAGAGGAATGCCATCGTCTTACCTGATCCAGTTTTCGCAACGCCAATGATATCTCGCCCTGACATGATTGCAGGTATGGCCTGTGCTTGAATAGCCGTTGGTGATTTGTAATCCAATCTCTTGATGACATCAAGACAAGCGCCAGGAAGACCACAATGACTCCATTTCGTTAGAGGTTTAGGACAATCCTTACCACGAACTTTGATAGCGTCCATTTCCATTCGTAGTCGTTCTGCGTCTTCTTCTGACATTTCTTCCACTTCGGCTGGTGGATGATAGAATGCTTTTCGGAATGGTTCATAATCGACTTTTGAGTGGTCTACGGTTGCCATTTCTCTCTTTTTGATTTTTGAAGCGGCCAAAGCCATGATATCTTGTGCTTCAGCTTTGTCCAATTCGTCGCCTTCATCGTCGTCGTCGTCTTTGCCGCCGCCAGCTTCGTCATTCTTGACTCCAACAACTTCAGCAAGTTGTGATGCTTTGCCTTTGCCCATTCGACGTGTGTCTTCATCATTGACTTGCTTGACTTCCTTCGTCACACCTGCCATGAATGCGTCCAGAGGATCAATCTCTTCCTCCTCTGCTTCATTGTCATCCAACTGCATCTTTTCTTCGTCGTGGACAGTTGCTTGGAGGCGTTTCTCTTTCAAAGTTGCGGCGATCTCTTCGCGATTTCCATGCACTTCTTGATCATCTACTAAGCCCAACTCTTCCTCATCATCCCCTTCGTCCTTGGATTCTGTCACCTCGGCATCCATCATTGGCGGCAATTCAAAACGTTGAATTTGTTTGGCTTGATCGTTCGTATCATCCAATGCAGCGATTGTGCCTTGGATCTTGCCTTTTGCCAGTGGATTCGACTGATTCGAATTGGTGACGTTTGAAGTTGAAAATCCTTTGAAGCTAGTCTTGATGGTTGTAGCACCCGCATCGGATGGCTTGGAAAGATTGTTCTGTTCAGCGGCCTTTTGTTTTGCCTCCTCTGCCGCCTTTCTTTCTCTTTCCTTTCGCCAAGCTTCAAGTTTTTCCTTTTTGGATTTTTGCTTGTCTTCATTTGTGGTGGCCGTTATGTCTTTGGAGTCTTTGGTAGAGCCCTCTGCCATAGAATTGGAGCGAGAAGTGGATGCGCCTTCCCTTCTTCTTGATTCGTCATATTGTTCCCTGCTTCTTTCTCTTAATCCGCTGCGTTCACTGCGATACTGATCGTCTCTTCTCCAATCTCTTTCATTCCCATGTCTGTTTCTGTCATATCTGTCATCGCGACGATCATCGTCTTTCCAGTGCCTTGCTCCACCATTACTCCTGCTGCTGGAGGCGGCCAGATCTGGATCTCGTCTAGATGTGCTATACCGATCACGTAAAGGTGGAGATCGGGAACGACGACGGGAAGAAGATGAGTAAGAATCTGTTATGCCACGACTATATTCATCGTCATGATGCTTACGTCTTCTATAATCATCATTCTCATATCGTGATGATGATGATCTATGATAATCTCTATCATAGTCACCTCTTCTTTCACTTCTATGACTTGACATTGATGTGCCTTGAACGTCAGCAGATTTTCAATGACCAAAGTACAAGAAAAGATGGAGGTTGAATTTTGTCTCTTGTCCGATTTTCCGGTTTGCTTGTTATAACGCGTGCGTGCGCTGCACAAAATACAAGGCAATGCCCTCCCCCCGCGTAAGAAAGCGTACGCCAAAGCTTAACGCTGAAATAGGCGTACGCGCCAAAAGTTGATGCAAGGTAATTGTGCTTACGTAAACTCTCTGCATTCATCGCAAGCAACCTCGTCGTCTTATTTATCTTCTACAGATCACGGACTGGCACTTCTTCATGATGACTTCCGGTAAATGATAGTGATGACTTCCGGTAAATGATAGATGAGTCGTACTTCACGTGAGCGAAGACTGAAAGCAAAGACAAGGAGGAATGACAGACATTTGTCTTATAAATAAATTGTTTCTTATATCTCGAATTTTGTTCGGAATACACAAAATAATCCCATTTCATTTTTGATTTCCAGCGCAGGATACAAATGTACATAAAAACTCGATAATCGATATGTAAGAGGATAGAATAGCTGTCCAGTACAGTTTTAGCAAAGACTAAATCTTGTTTAACATTTTCAATGGCCTCAATAAAGTTGGTGTGCTGATTTAATCGAAATAAATTCGTACATTGGAAAAGACATATAATACATTTACCGACAAGGAAGGGCACATATTTCCATTCTAGATGCAAACTATCTCATCCTCTCCATGGACGAAATTTGTATAATATGATAAATCGCTTTGATGCTGGTATTATTTATATCACCTATTGATCACTCAAATCGAACTGCATTTTCGGGTTGATTATATAATATCGACTTCGTTCCACCGCGGTGGTAGATAACGATTCTCAGAATTACCCCCTTAATACAGTAGGACTGGGCCACATAGGTATACTGACACAGAAACTTAAGTACATCAATAGAATAGATCAATTGAATGATCGAATATGAAAGCCAGGTCACATGACAAGCAATTCGAATTGACATGACGATCAAAGGACCTAACTTGCATATAAGAGCACAAGGTCACTTTTACACTTTCCGCCGGCCTTACATATGCAAATCACACCAAGAAATTTGGGGAAAGATAAGCATGCCACAATGTATGTATGATTGAGACTTAATTAGACCCACATTTGTTGTTTCCCGTACCTGTCTCGTGGTACGTGCAAAACCTTCTAGCTCAAAGCATTCCATTCCTTAGCTTTATTCTGGCTACAGCGAAGATTAGAGAATAAGCGGGGCCGATATACGGCGCAATGGCATGTAAAGAGGATAAAACGCAATCAAGTCGGCGTATTTTTTTGCATTTTGACAGTATCCCATTTAAGCTCATATATCATCTGCATAAGATCATTGAAAACTTTCTATTCAATTTTTAACGCTAGAAGATCTTTATGTTGAAGCACTTGTCAGAAGTCACATTCATACATGCCTATCAATAAGAGCACGACGCAATCGAAATTCTTTTTGTCCGATAAAATGACGCTAAAAGAGGTTGAAGTGCATAAGGTATCCCCTGTTTACCTGTCTGTACCTTTTGTTGTAATGTATTTGTGGAATGGTACTTTATCTTCTCCTGCACACTCTCCGTTTGGTGGCGCATAAGAATGTCAAAATGGTAATGTATTTCTATTCATAGAAATAACGCGTCTAGCTAGGCCAGAGGTAAGATTGCGCAGCGCACGCTTCCTTCTGGCGCACAGCTAGAGACGGAGGACCAGGCGCGAAAATAAGGTACGGGAAACTTAAGTCGCGTAAGCGAGAACAAGAGGCACTTGCGCACAGGGTGTTGTTCTAGACCCATGTGCAAAATTCGTGCCGTGTGCCGAATGATGATTGGATTGTTGTCGTTGGCTGTGCTGTCCATCACTTCCCGAGCAGAAACGGAGCCCCTTGTACGCCACCGAGACAGGTCAGATCTATCGATTGATTTCGTCATATCTCACACACACCTCCTTGACTCGGCAGAAGCCAAGATACGTATTGCGGGGCTTTATTTGTAGTCAGGACCCATTGAATTGATTTATTGTGGGCGTATAAACTCCTAATTATTGTATGAATATTAGGTGCACAGGCTGCCAATTGCGCCTTTTATTGAATAAACAATGATTCTTTGATGGAATCATGCAATCCAATTCAACCTAGAAAACCAAGAAAGACACTCTAATCAAAGCACGCGTCGGACTAAGACGTACGTACAGATGATGTGTGATTCGTTGTGAGTTGTGACCAAGAACAGGGGAAAAAACACGCGTCTGTATACACCCGTACAATGCCGCCGATATACATTGGCTGATGCCGCACAAATTATATGCATGCCGCTCTGTGCCGCCGCCGTTTTGGTGGGATAATTAGGATTTTGATTGAATTTGTTCGGCTTGTTTGCCCGTATTTAAAATAGAAACAGCTGCGCGGGTTAATGTATGTTTCTTGCAGATGAACAACAGGCACTATTTCAATCAATTTTAAAAAAGAGAAAAGTTTGCAAATCAACAACAAGACCAGGGTGTAGAAAGGAGAAAGTGCACCTGGTCTCTAAACAAGGGTCAACTGAGTTACAATTTGAGGGGAATGAGAGCTTGCTAAATTTAATGAAATGCAGACACTCCTATTCTCCTTTTAGCTTATGTTCTTTTGAATGCATCTAATCAAGCAAACACTGAACTCCTGCACGCCCAAACAAAAAAACACCTATTTTATTCTATTTGGAAGACTTGCCGCTGCACACACTGACTTGCTGTTGTCTAAATTTAAAACAAGAATCAACACTTTACCGAACCTTGTACCCTGTTCTAAAGGGCTGTGTTGACAGTCTTTTAAACCCAAAGTCAAATCTTATACGCCACCGTCATCTAACCCATTTGTATTCACTCCTTTCTTTTTCTTTGCTTTTCTTACTTCCACCATCACCTACCTTTTGATTTTGTCAATCGTCAACCAAACGACTTTTAAGTGACAAATCATTCTGAAAATAAACATTCGTGTTCATTTTTAATCCTTTTCAAGTTTCTCATTCTCGCCTTTTATCAAGACAAGTTTGTTTTGCTTGACCTCATCATTCCTCTTGCTCATCCTTCTCTTCTTCTCTCATAACAAAATAATCACAATGCAACTTACATCTCTTCTAGTCGTTGTTGCCGCCGTTTTCGGCATGGCTTCCGCTCAAAGCACACCACCCAAGTTCAACTTTGGAACAGCCAACCCAAACATGATCGGTGTCAAAGCCCGTAACAAGCTCGGTCCCACAAACCCTGCAATGCCTTCTTTGGGAACCCCAATCAACCAAACATCAGTAGCTCGTTTGCTTTCTATCAACAGTGTTGACGATTGGTGCACTTTCTCTTCTCCTGACGGAAAGCCAATTGCAGACACTGAATCATACACTGTCGCTTACTGCACAAAAGCACGTAACAACGCTCGTGTCATTCCCGATGGTACAGTCACAGCTGCTCACTTTGTCAAGACACCCCTATACGTCCAATTGATGGCCTTGGGTGACTTCACAAAGATTGGTATCCAAGCTGGTGACGAAGGAGGTGAATTGGACCCACACGGTGCTACAAACATGGGTAACCCAATCGGTGGTAACGTTACCTCAAACGTTTCCGGTCAAGATGTCTTCTACGAAGAATGGATGAACTACGTTTCCTACCAACAAGTTTGTGTCCGTGTTTGCATTGCCGGATCCGAAATCGCCCCTACTCCTCTTGAATGCCAACACACTTTGGACGAAATGGGATGCAACTGGGTTATGCCAGGTGATTACTCTGACAACAGTTTCGACACTTGCGAAGGTGACTCTGCATACCCACCAGGATTGTACCCCCAAGGAAACGGTCAAACATCCACTTTCCAACAATACTACTCTTCCGTTTACACTGCACCAAACGGTGGAGGTGTGCAAACATTCGTCAACGGTTCTCCCACCGAATCAACACCATCAGCAGCATACTCTTTGCCAGCAACATCTCAATGCACAACCACCTCAACCATTGCAAACGGCATCAAAGAAATCTTGCCATCTGGTTCTTCCTCTGCACCAGGTGGAATGTCAACTAAGACATCTGGATCATCCGGATCATCAGAATCAGGTGGCTCATCAGGATCATCGTCCAACCCATCTTCCAACGCTTCCAGTGGTGGTAAATCAAGCGGTGCCGCATACTTGCACGCCCCTACCATCATGGCCGGAACATTGGTTGCTTTCGTTGCCGGTGCTGCCGCTTTCTTGGGTTAAAGGGATAGCATTTTTGTGTTCGCAATCTAAAGGCAAGAACATCGTTTTGTTGCAATGATATCATTATGACGCGGAGAGAGTTACTCTTCATCACCATTCAAAAATAGACAGCGTTTACTTTGATTTATTGTGGCAGACGGATAACATTGTCCTCTTGGATTACAAAACACACACAAGGTTATCTTTCATAATCCATGGGATCCAGACTCACAGAACAATGCTTTTTGCCATCATTTCACCTGCCCCTGCACGATTTTGGATTTTTCGTCTTCTGATGTTCTCCAGTACAAATCATTCCAAAGTTCCATCTCAAGCTATACTTCTATTAATTACTCTTTTTTGTTTATATCACAGAATCTCAAACTGCATTCGTACTCATATTTTCATACATACATTTCATTCTTTGTTGACGCATTTCCATGAGTGATTGATTGATTGGTTGAATCAGTTGAGGTATTGGCGACAGTTTTCACACACACACACAAACACATGAAGCAAAGCCTTTAAGATCATTAAATAGTATTGAAAAAGTATGAATATCATTTGACTACAATCAGCCACGAACTTGTTGGTACGTAGGATTGTTAAGTTCATACGTAACTGGACCTACGAAGACGCCTTGCTTTTGCAAAGAGAGTTGAGGCAAGACGGCACCATTTTCATCAGGAGACCAAACGGCAAGAGCGATTGTGTTTTGACCTTTAGGGTCAAGAATACCGGGAGGGATAGGGAATTTGGTTTGAGGTCCAAATTTGATCACTCTTTTACCGAATTGCCAACCGTTTACGAAAAGCAACGTTCTCCAAGTTTTGGAACTATCATTTGAAGCTCCATCAAATACGAACGAGAATGGAATATCATATCCATCAGGAATGGCAAGGTCTACAGTTGTACGGTAGAAACCAACGCCTGCTCCTTTTACGCCACCGTCACTTGATGTTGGATCTTGGGCAGCCCATTTAGAATCATCAAAGCCAGGCAAATGCCATCCTTGTCTTTCTCCGTATAAGCCACCTTCATTGAGTGGTCCACGAGTCTTATCGATTAATTTATCACCACCTTGATTACCTGTTACGATCCAATCCAACGTTACATTATTGGTCTTGCTTCCGTTTGATTGTAAGAGATCGAATTGCAAAATACCACGAGGCATCTTTGCAGTCTCTCGGGGATATTCATAACCGGTCACATTTGTCAAATCATCTGAACCCCATTCTTGTAAACCGGTAGATTCAACGATGACCGTGAATATGTTTTCGCCGTTCACAAATTGATCTTGGGAAAGGTCATAAGCAGAATTGGCGTATTCAATATTCGAAACGCTAGTCGATCCAACGAATTTACCGTTCAAAAATGTTGAAGTAGCGAAATATTGACCGCCATAATAAGTCACATTAAGTTTACTTGCCATTGAAGCAATTTCACTTGCAGAAGAAGCATTGAAGCGACCTTGCCAAAGCACTGCACCACCGGAATAGAATCCATATGCATCTGCAAACAGAACATTTGGTGTTGTAGCTTGACCGAACCATGCGTTTGGCGTCTTTGTCAAGTCTGCTTTGACCCAATTTGAATCAGGTACATAACCAGTTTGAATTTCAGGCAATGAATCTTGATATTTCCATCCGGACAGGCCTGGTGCTTCATAGTTCAAAGCATCTTGAGAAGCACCTGCAAATGTAGCCTGTAAGCTACCACCATTGGCAGAAGACGAAGTAGGTTTGGCACCATTGAAGGTGATTTGTTTGACAGTCTCAGGAGCAATGACGTCCAATGAGGATGATGATGTTCCGTTCAATTGACCGACAAGCGCCAAAGTGTCTCCGTTCAAAGTGGCATTTGCAACATGGTAAGCACCATTCACGACTACACGATCATCACCTTGATTCAAAACAGCATCAGCTGTGTTGGAAGCAGTAGTAGGGAACTGTAATGCATGAGCATATTCAACATCTGCTAATCTGATCATCAACTTCTTTCCATCTGCGGCTGGAACATTGACTGTGAATGCTTTGTTGGAAGATGGGGTCCATTGAATTGTGGCACTACCGGATTCTTGTTGAATCTTGACAGATTGATCAGAAGCAGTGATGGTGCCTAAGCCAGAACCAGAAAGTACGAATTCGTACTCATAGCCTGCGTGACCGTGTAAAATAGCCACAACTGTGCTTCCTATTGTACTTGCAAAGCTAACATCAGTTGTACTGTAGTTCATCGTCAAGCCAGATGAGCCCATAGCAACATTGACAGGAACGATGATCGCATCACGACCCACGATTGACATCTTGCCGTTCTTTGGAATGGTGGTTTGTTGTCCGTTGATGGGCTCTACATTAAGATTGAAAGTAGCAATCGTGCTTGCAGCATTATTTGCATGACGAACGATATAGAATGATTGTGTGCCGTTAATCTGTTGCAATTCTGACACCACAATGTCTTCAGATTGATTGGTGACGCCGATATTTGTTCCTTGCACTTTAAGCTTTGAGGTGGCAAAAGCAGTGAAAGATTTGAGGAACGAAGAAAGCAAAGTGGAAGCACGTAACTTATCACGAATCATTCTGCTTTCATCCACTCCTGCACCGTAATCGTAACTTGTATAAACAAATGTACCAAACATAAGATTACCCCAATTGGTACCACCGAAACCTGCATAATCACTCTTGAACTTCAATCCGTCACCGTATACTTGTTTTTCGGCAACATTGACAAAGCTACCGTTGGTCATCATTGCGCATTTGTCGTATCCTGCACCGCCAAAGTTATCATAAGCACCTCCTTGGAATTCAGGAATACTTGCTGGATTGGAGGGACGTAAAGTGGAAAGGCTCGTATAATTTTGCAATGGCATCCAATTGTCGGGATTTGAGCAATCTTCACCTTGGAAATAAGCATCTTTTCCCCAAATGTCAAGGTTGAAATCATCAACGTAAGTGTTTGAGCCAATAGAATTATACGTTGTAGGAACGTAAACTCCATTTTCTTTGTAGAATTGAATGATTAAGTTAAAATATTCTTTTTCACCTGGGGCTTCGTGGAATTCGTTTTCAACTTGGAATGCAAGTACAGTTCCAGCAGAAGTATCCAAAGCACCATTAGCACCTCCAGATTTAACTTGGAAAGGAACAGCAGCATCAACAACTGCTTTCATATACGGCATCCAAGCATTGTTCCAGGTTGTGCCATTGGATCGTAAAACTGCTTCCAAATTTTGCACCCAACCAGGCATACCTCCACCAGTACTTTCAGCATTGATGTAAGGACCCGGTCGAACGATGACAAAGATGCCAACTTCTCTTGCAATTGTTAAGAAGTCTGACAATCTGTTGGGAGGTCCATCCAAAGAAACAGAAGAAGGATCATTGGCAGGAGTTGTTAATGCCCAATGTGTATAAATTGAAACGGTATTATAACCTCCAGATTTGAGCTTTTGTAAAACATCTCTCCATAATCCTGGAACGGGAATACGCCATGGATGAAATTCTGCCGAATTGATCATAAATGGTTGACCGAAAAGGTAAAAGCTATTACTATCATACGTAACAGGATCGGCAGTTTGACGAGTGAGCAAAGAAGATATTTGTTCATTTGTGCTTACTTCACGACGGTCAATGCTACCCGAAGGCAAAGCATTGATCGAGATGAAATTCAATGCAGCTGCAACAAGGCAAGCCAGCGTCAGCCAGCGTGTCAATGAATGAGCGACTTCCTTTCTCATGATGAAGAAGGGGAAGGGTGGATTGGAATGGGTACCTGAATTTGACCAGGAACGTAATGAGAAGACAATGTATTTATATCTTTTGGTGGAATTGTTTGAGACCCTTCTCTTTTTTGGAGATGTTCATTGTATGCTCCATGGATATACCTCCAATAGCCATCAAGCAGTCTTTTCGGTTTACTTGATACACACCTCTTGATCGTATCCTAGCAAGATTGCCGGAAGCTTAGTGACATTACCTTCAGTGCAGCAAAGTATACATTGCCGCAATGCATTTCTTGTATCATGACAAATGTTTGTACCCCACAAACAAACAATCAACAAAGGAGAGTGTGCTTTGGTTCGGTGAATAAATGCGGCCTTCTATGCAGCATATTATCCTTCTTTCTTTTGACGTTGACAAGAGAATGACGAAAAAGTTAGATCGATCCATTAGCGTAAAGCTAAAAAAAGGTAGCGTCGGCAATCTTGAATGACGGTGGTACTACTGCCAACGCGCTCAGTAAATCAATCAGCATTTCCCCGCTTTTCCATCATGACGATCACCGAACCAAAGCTTATTTTCATTCCTTTCCGTGGAAGCCCTTCTTTCCCGATTGCGATCCCCTCGGTCCTTCATTGCGAAGCCATGATCCGTGGAACAGGAACGAGAGTCCTAGCACCACGTGCAAAGCCGGAATCAGAGCACGCATACATTGATAAAAACGGCAAGGAAAAGTGCTAATGTCATCTTGATGTACTTCCCTCCTCCAAGAACTAGGAAGAGATTCTGTTTGTAAGGAAGTCCGGGAGTAGCTTTGCTTCATGTTCTCTCTATTCATATGTCAATTCGAGATCACGTGCTGTGCATGGATTGAAGTTTGACATTCTGCAAGATGAGAGACTTCTCGACATAACACTTGATTGTTTTGTAGTGAAGGTCATTTACTGATGAATGCTTGTGTGTAAGTGGCAAGTTATCATTTGAGCCGGCCAAGTCCCAAGTTTATAAGATGGGATTGTTTAGGTATCATGTAGTATACAGCACTCGATTACCTTATGCCAAGCATCTCAATGAAATAAACTTTATTCCGTTCGGACCTCCGTTTTCGTTTGCCGTGTGATTGTGATTGTCATGCTGATCAAATAAGGAACGGCATTGAGTCATTAATCTTGCCGAAAAGTGCTAAACAAGCGTGGGGTACAATCTTTTTCGAGTAAAAAGATTAACGTGGGGTGGCTGGTATGATTCCATCTGTCTCGGTAGAATCATGCGTTACGCTTCTAAACGGTGACTTTTCATTCTATCCGCTTTCATATAAGTAATGGGAAACGATGACATTCACAGGGAAGGTGAAGGTAAGGTACATACAGTGACAAAGGGTCTATGAGTTTTATGTATGCGTGCATAAATGCACGCAGGCTGTGTCTGATCAGACTGAAGTTGCGCCAACGAGGAAAACGTGACTCAGTTCGCATGCATGCGGCAAACTGAGCACGAGGTCAGGAATGTGCATATGCTAACAATAAGTGGACTTTATTGTCTTTTTAGCGTATTGTTTTAAAACCATGGAAATGCGCGTATTTTATTCATCCGCTGTTCGTCAATAAATACGTCACTTTAATGCAGTTTATCCGTCTTTTTAAACTTTTAAACAACCGGCCCAAACGCATATTGTCAGCTCCACCTCTTCGTACTTCTTTTTTAGACAGAATTTTAATGCGTTTAGCGTTTATGCAAAAAGGTTATTATGCATCCTCAACCACCTTGATGAGAACAAGGGGGAAAAGAGGAAGTTTCGCAAGTCGTACGAGAACAGCATCTCATGCAATCGATTCCTCTTCTTCCATATGTTCATGCATCATAGATCGGCAAAAGTGCGGAGTAACGCCACCGGTGACTTGGTTGTAGTAGTATTTGATTGTTTGTCAAGTTTAAGCTAAAACAAGCTGTGTTCTTCCGGTTCGAATGTTTTAGGGGTGGGGGAAAGGAAGTTTGAACACCTTTAAATGTGGCTGGAAATGGATCCCCTTTTCAAACTTTAACGCCATCATCTCGTTCTTTCATCAATCCTCACAACGAGAATGACAAAGTCACTTCATTTATACCCAGGCTTCATTGCCTTGTTCGGTTTCTTGACCGTGCTCTTCTCTCAGCAAACTTATGCACAACAATTACCACAAGGTCCTGATCAAGCACCATTTCCAAACTCCTATTATCCATTTGCTTCTTTGGTAAATATTACATCCGTTCCTCAAGGTTACAATATCACCTCTCCACCCAAATATCCTTCTCCTTGGATGGACGGTTCAGGTGATTGGGGATGGGCTTACAAAAAAGCAGAAGAATTCGTTAGCAAGCTAACCATTCCTGAAAAAGTCAATCTGACAACAGGTGGTGGATGGCAATCAGACAGTTGTGTAGGTCAAACGGGTTCAATTCCACGTTTAGGATTCCGTTCACTCTGTTTGCAAGACAGTCCTTTAGGTGTTCGTGATACAGACTATAACTCAGTCTTTCCCGCTGGTGGCACTGTTGCCGCTTCTTTCGATCGTAATATTTGGTGGCAACGTGGTCATGCTATGGGATCAGAATTTCGTGATAAAGGTGCTGATGCTCAATTGGGTCCTGTTGTCGGCCCTCTCGGTCGTTCCCCGGAAGATCGAAGAATGTGGGAAGGTTTCTCACCTGATCCATGGCTAACAGGTCAAGCAGGCGCTCAAACCATCTATGGAATGCAAAGTGCAGGCGTTATGGCAACACTTAAACATTTCATCCTTAACGAACAAGAACATTTCCGTCAATTAGGAGAAGCACATCAGTTTGGTTATAATATTACCGAAGTTTTGAGCTCAAATGTGGATGACACAACAATGCATGAACTGTACCTTTGGCCATTCGCAGATGCCGTTCGTGCAGGTGTTGCATCTGTTATGTGTTCTTATCAAAGAGTGAACAATAGTGCAGCCTGTCAAAACAGTTACACTCTCAATTATTTGCTCAAGGGTGAACTCGGCTTCCAAGGTTTCGTTATGAGCGATTGGCAAGCACAAAAGTCTGGCGTTTCAAGTGCTTTAGCAGGTATGGATATGGCAATGCCGGGTGATACTTTGTTCGCTACAGGAAACGCATTCTACGGTACAAATTCCACCATTGCAATCTTGAACGGAACATTACCTCAATGGCGTTTAGATGATATGGCAATGCGTATTATGGCCGCTTATTATTACGTTGGACGTGATAAACATCAAGTTCCAATCAACTTTAACTCTTGGACAACTGATACTGATGGATATATTCATTTAATCTCAAAGACTGGCTATGGAAAAGTGAATGATCATGTTGATGTTCGTGGCAATCATGGAAAATTGATTCGTGACTTTGCTGCTCGTTCTACCGTCTTATTGAAGAACACGAATAACACTCTGCCTCTCAAAGCTTGTGACGAAAAGTTCACAGCTGTTTTCGGTAGTGATGCAGGTAACAACCCTGACGGCCCAAATGGATGTAGTGATCGTGGATGTGATCAAGGTACATTGGGTGAAGGTTGGGGTAGTGGTACAGCAAATTATCCCTATTTGATCACTCCATTGGATGCAATCTCTAACAAAGTACACGATGAAGGCAATGGAATCATTCAAGGTATCACAAATGATACCGCCACATCTCAAATCTCCGCTTTGGCAAGTCAAGCTTCTGTTGCAATCGTTTTCGTTAATTCTGACTCGGGTGAAGGATATATCTCCGTAGATGGAAATGAAGGTGATCGTAACAATTTGACATTGTGGCATAGCGGTGAGGATTTGATCAAAACCGTTGCCGCACAAAATAATCGTACTATAGTTGTAATTCATTCAGGTGGACCTGTCTTGGTTGATACGTTCAAAGATCATCCAAACGTAACTGCAATCGTTTGGGCAGGTATGCCAGGTCAAGAATCCGGTAATTCAATCGTTGATGTCTTGTATGGAAAGGTAAACCCAGGTGCAAAATTACCGTTCACAATGGGTTCAGAACGACAAGAATATACAACGGATATATTGTATCAACCCAATAATGGTGAATTATCACCACAAGATAACTTTGGTGAAGGTAAATTTATCGATTATCGAGGCTTTGACAGGTACAACAAAACACCCGAGTATGAATTCGGTTATGGATTATCGTACACAACCTTTGAATACTCTAATTTGCAAGTTGATTGTCATCAAATCGCACAATACTACCCAACAAATCGCAAGAGTAAGAAAGCACCTACGATCGGACGCAAGCCAGGAACGGCAGAAGACTATCTCTACCCAACAGAAAACTTTGACAGAGTTCAATTATACATTTATCCTTATCTCAATTCGACCGATTTGAAAGCATCGGCAGGTAATGCCGATTATGGAGAAAAATCAGAAGATTGGTTACCTCCATTATCACAAGATGGTTCACCTTATGAATTACCTCCTGCTGGTGGATCGCCGGGTGGTAATGCTCAATTATGGGATGTTGCTTATACGGTGACCGCTCAAGTCAAAAATACAGGTCAGGTTGAAGGTGATGAAGTTGCTCAATTGTATGTCAGCCTTGGCGGTCCACTTGATCCACCAAGAGTCTTACGTGGATTCGATCGACTCACACTCGCACCCGGAGAAACCAAAACATTCACAGCCAATCTAACCAGAAGAGATGTTAGCAATTGGGATCCAGCATCACAAAATTGGATCATCTCTGATCATCAAAAGACAATTTATGTTGGCGCTTCAAGTCGTAAATTACCATTGCACCAAGAATTTAGTACTTCAAACATCGGAGGAGGAGGAGATGACTCATCCAATTAATGCGTAACTTCTACCATGTAGAAAGTGATGATGAATAATGAAATCAATTGGAAAGCAGATATTTCACATTTTAAGAGGAAAAGATGGTTATACATTGCTTTTTCTTTCAGAGGCGTATAAATACACGCTTGCTATCTTTTACAGAGAGAGTCATTTTCGTGACTTGAGACCAAAAATGATGGAGGTATAAAAAGTTTTTTTATGAAGTTGTTATTTTTTTAAAGATCATACTGACCGACGGCTGCAAAACCATCGAGGTAGAAGCCACCGTCACTTGAAAGATTCTGAGAAACTGGACCTTGACCGTGCAGACTGTCGGACACGAACTTGAAGTTGGGTATGTATTCTTATTGCTCACCGTTTACGAACGCGGAACTGGCTTACGAGGAGTATTTTTCAAACTTGCTCTACGTCTTCCAGCACCTCCTTGGAAGTAACGACGTTCTTCTTCTGGATCCGAATACGATTGACTTTCGTCAAATTCTTCTCTAGTTTGCGCCCTTTGTTGTGATGTTGGTGATCTGTATGGTGGCGAACGAGGTGAAGGGGTAACAGGATACTGTTGAATACCTTCATCATTGCGTCTATAGGCTCGCGCTTGATGACGATTATAGCCTGGAGATGAATGCATTGAACCTTGTTGTTCGGCCATTGCTGCTCTTGGCATATTCTTTGGCATTTCACCAAAAGATTCCAAAGGTCCGATTTCCATATCGTTGAATTTGCTCAGCGGATTACTGCTGAACGAGCTCATCTCATACGTTAAATCGCGATCTGAACCTTCTCCGCCTGTTGAACGTACTGTATCATTTACTTGTCGTGTTTCAGTTTCAAAGAATGAAGTTTCCATTCCGATTCCAAGTCCTGTATTTGCCGTGTGTGAAGACTTTACGCTTGGCTTACGCTTATTGGACGTTAAAGGTCTCGATAATTTATGGCAACTGCTGTGATCATTGCTCTCTCCCGTTCTTGGTCTACTTGGACTGGTGAATGAGATTTGATTGTTACCCGATCTTTGTCCTGAAGAACCTGTTTGTGCAACACCGCTATTGCTTTCATTAAGCTTTCCACTTCTGTTTGCTCTGTTTGCACCACTAGAGCTATTTTGACCAAGCATAGAAGGGAAAGTGACGATAGTCAAGACTGATTCGTACGTTCTGAAAGCAATAGCGAACAGGGTAACCGAACCGAAAACGACCGTAACCCAACTTGCAAATAAGAGTGCATAGCATACTATCACTTCATAAAGTGTACCACCGTTACGAGGGTGCTCCGAACCGCCATAACTTCCGATAGCCAATAGCAATGCAATGCCCATAAATAGCAAACAAGCAGGACTGATAGCGACTGCTTGAATACAAACATGAAGGAATGCTTTCCTTAATGCATCCCTTTGTTGTGATCTTCCGCCAGCAGTAATTTGTTTTTGCATTTCTTGAGCAGGTCTTTTTTGCATCATTATATTTGGCAAAAAAGAACGTATTCCATGCGTATTTCCTGCACGATCGCTATCGTTATCACTCGTTTTACTTGCTTTTTTACCACCTTTACGTGCAGTGCTTATCATTGCTGCTGCACCTTCTTCGTCAAATTGCATAGGAATTGCACGATCTAAGACGTTGTGCAAATCTTCTTCACTTGACCTTTCCGTGTTAGGTTGACTTTGACGAACATCTCCGTCTCCTTTTGGCATCAAAGGAAGTTTGCTATTTGATCTTGATATGCTGCGCTCCTGAATCATAGTAGCATCGGATGTCTTTCTTTCTTTTGTTGTCTGAGAATTGATTGCATCAGCACTTTCGATTTCCGATCCTCCTGTTTGCGGTATCACTGGAGAAGTCTTTGGCAGACGTGCATTCTCTTTTTTTGCTCCGTTCTCATCGTCATCATCACCAGCATGAAGCGCAGCGGCAAATTTGAGTCGATTCTGCTTCTCAATATCTGCTGCTCCTCCTGCTTCTTCTTCGTTAGGCTCGTGATATGTTGAGACAGCAAAGCCACGATAAGGTCCCTTTGCATTCTCGACTTTGTACAACTCACGACGAACAGCAAGAACCAAACGAACAGCGATGGAAGTATAAACGACAAAGATTGAAAAAGCCCAAATAGTCCAAACGATCATCGTAACACCTGCCAAACGCATTGAAGGTAAAAGTTCATACCATACACGTTGAGCATCTGTTACCATTTCTTGTGTAAAATCTGGCAAATTTGCATACTTTTCTTGCCATATCAATTGTTGATTCAATGAACGATTGAATAAAATACTACTCCAAACCGTTGGAATGACGACAGAGATGATCACTGCAAGGGGACCAAGGAGTGTGGTAGAATTGATGAACCATGAATGTGTAAAGAAACGACGAAGAGCGTTTTTCACTTGACTTTCTTCAGAATCGACACCAAAAGATTGTTGAGTGTTACTTGGAATTGCAAAATACGTTCCTAAAGCGGCCATAGAAGCACCAATGATCAAAGGTATCCATGGTAATTGTAACCAAGCCATGAAGTTGAACGGAAGTGTTGAACGTTCTTCGTAAAATTTATCAACTTCCCACAACAGAGCCACGAAAAGGATACCATAAATACCTTCGATCATCGAGAATGCCAACATTGAATTTGGAACGAGAACTGTACCAGAAGGTTTTTTCATCGGACGAAGAATCCAAAAAGTTTTTTCATACATTCGTCCTGACAGGATCATAATGATGATCAATAATAAAAGACAAACGTAACTTGCACAAAATTTGATTTGAATATAAATGCCCGGAATGGGTAATCGATAAAAGAATAACCTTTCAACGAATTCCGATAATTCTGATACTGTTTTAAAATCGGGCAATTGTGATCGAGTTGCTTCATCACCAAACGAAAGCGGAGACCGATTGGGCTTAGGTAAGAGATTGAAGCCATGTTGGTATAAAGAAGTCATTTTTGTTGAATTGTGGTATATGTATGCTTGGGTATAATTACTGGACTGCTGTTTGACCGATTGAAAGCATTCCAGTGAATGTGGAACGTTAACGTTTAACCCACAATTGGAAGTTTCGAATAAAGATTGAAATCTCTCAAGTGGGAAAGGATCTCTTGAAAGGAGTTTGAATGAAAAAGGAATGTTAAAAATATACAAGAATGTGATGGAGGAAAGATTGAGAGTTGTTCCTTTTCATTGATGAGGGTGATTGATGGATAATTTGTCCCAAACAAAAAAAAACAACAAACCAAGGCAAAAAGTTAATGAGAAAACGGTGACCGCAACAGGGTGCAATCACAATCGGTGTCCAAATTTCCCTCTCTGACGAATGAATGTTATCATCAGGCAAGAATGACAGAGAGCGGAGCCTTAAAAAGGAGTTGATTTTTTTTTTGACATGCATCGAAGCGGTTTATTTGGGGCGGCTATAAACCAATCAAACACAAAAATAATGAGACAGAGTTGATCCGCTTCAACAAAAGTAGCACTAATTTGGAGTTCTAGTGTAAAAAACCATTTCCATCATCAACGCTAATCAGTCTTACTTTTCGTACGATTAGTGAATTGTACGTGCGTTGATGTATGTCTGTGCAACTTGCGTGTGTGTGTGCAATAAAGGCGTCATGTGCTTTGTGATTGTGTGTAAAGATGTGATTGGTGTTTTGATGCATGGATGTTTGTGCTGCTGCTGCTGCTTGATTAGGGTCATGACACGCATATAATGCACCGTACTTTTACAGAAGAATTGTCTGTCATGCATCCTTATCGAAGCGGGCGTGATGCCAAGGAAAGAGAGCAAAGTTCAGTAAAAAGGTATGCAAGAGAAGAAGGAACAATAAGGAAAAAAAAGCGGGGCAGTGGAGCACCGCATTTTGTTGTTGTTGTTGTTGTTGTTGTTGTGAAATTGATTACGCCAAAACGGGCGGCAAAGGTGGTCACATTACCCTTTTTCTCATACAATGCATGTCAAATTACGCTACGTAATACGTATTTATGCGTGCGGTAGCGAATTCAGTTTTTAAATTGCATGTACGCATAGTCTGATTCATAAATTAGCGTAAACCGGTGAGAAAAGGGGGGTTGAGATCAAAATTGAATTGAAAATTGTATTTAAAAATGTTCCGTCAAATTAAGGTTCCGATCTGTTCTATTGTCAATTCATTTCAGGTGTAATGACCTTAATTAATCAATTATATTCCGGATTGATAGCATCCTTGGCAATTGCGTCGTTGCCGGATATTCGTTTGAAGCGGCAATTGTCATCGTCGATACACCCCGCAAAATATAATGGTCAATATGACCCTTTCCTTTGTTATAAAACTCGGTAAAACTTCGGAAATAATAGGTTGAAACAATAATTAGTGTTGAATGCATCAGTAGTCTAATTCGGTACCACATACATACGTTCGCCTATACAATTTTAGAGATCAGCGACGCAGTAAGAATCTATCGGTGTTCGGATGAAAGGAGCTAAAAAGCTGGTTTAAACTTACTTTTGCTCCGACAAAGCAAGTTTTACTCATCTTGATTGTAGGACGCAGTGTGGCTTGTAAGCACTCTATGCCGGTATTCAATTAATGAAGTTGTGGTTTCTAAGCGGACTTGTAGTTCATTAAATCCCACGGACTCCGGGATATGTAATAAATAAGAAGCGGGGCAATTCATTGTTCATCATCATCGCGCTTTCTTCTAATTCGCATCCTCGTTCTTTATAAAATAGTGCAATTTGAAAAGGAGACTGATAACATTCCTAAAATATAGTATAACTTTTGCCTAGCATCGGAGAAAGTAGGCAAATGGGATTCTTAGCTTGAAAATCAAAGTCGAATCTCAATCTAGCATGTTATCTAAGAGCATGTGAAAATCAAAACTTAGCGTAAAAGCCCCACAAAAACATCAATAATCTTCTCACCGGCTTTTGCCTTTTTTCTTTTAAACAATGAGATGGAGATTCTACTATGCATTCTTACCTTCTAGAACACAAAGATAAGGTAAGGCTCGATACAGTAAGGCAATGATGACGAAAGCTTAGTCTATATGAACGTCATATGCTTTTGAATGCTTAGCTAAGCAACTATTCACTTTTCCGTGGAGGTCAATGTACTAAAACGTGGGGAAATGATACTGTTGTTTTGATGATCAAGAGTGCTTTGAGAAGTTCTAGTATGAGATTGCACATTAAATTCTATCAATGACGCATTTTGCCACCGTATTGTCATTGACTTGAGCTTCATATTGATCCTAGAGAAAGCCTTCAGCCATCATAATCGATCTGGAAACAATTTACGCGCCGGCACACAAATTCTTTTTCTGGCGTACGCGTTCCTGGGCGGGAAAAAATATTTGGGCGTGGAAAAGCCTGCCGCGCCACCCCTGCAGGGCGGGAATCTGTTGACTTTTCCGCACACTTCTTATCTTGCGGGCGTTCCTGGGCGTGAGAAAAAAAAAGATAAACTTTATGAGATAGAGCAAATACAACGAATGACGATGAGTTGGAGATGATGATGATGGTGAATAATTATATATGAAATCTAGTATTAGCTATGAATCACGCTCGCAAGCGGAATTGGCGTCCTTCACGTTCACCAATTTACTCGTCTTGAAATTCATAATCCTGCACGGTCACAATTATTTTGCTTTCCTCAGAACTGCTTTGCGTACTGTCTGTTTGATTGTTGGAACCTTCTCCTTTTTGTACCGGACTCTGTCTTGTTGGAAGTGAAGTGGGTGTTGTCGTACTTTTACCACTTCTTCCTTTGTTTTGTTGTCGATTTCGATGTGGGCCACGTCTTGCTCTTCTTGCCGCTTGTGCTGCTGAAGAAACTGCGTTCATATGACTTTCACTTGGTCCTGCCCTGCGCCATCCACGTTGATGCATTGCCACCATTTCTCTACACCAAATCTTTCCTTCTTCATTCACTTCTTCGATTTGTTGAATTTCTTGTAATCTTCCAATGCATTTTTCAACGATCGACCATGAAAGTTCATCATCCGTTTCACATTCCATCTTCATCAAATCAAACGTTGGCTTGACCGGACTAGATCCAACATCCATACGTAAGAATGAAGGTGACTGTGCTTGTTCAGGTGAAGAGCTCGATGTATACTTCTTCCCGCTTTGCTCCTCGATCGTTCTGCCGACCGTTAACAGCAGTGCACAGCCTGCTTCAAGCTCGTACATCGAAGGCACACCGGGAAAAACGGTGTCAAACAAGAACCGATCGAGCCAATCGCGTAGATCATACTTTGTAAGGACTGAAACCTTGTAAAGCTCACCAACGAATCGTACCAAATGAAGGGTAGCAAAAATGTCCCTCGGATGTCCTTCTGCAGCTAGACGCCTTTCGGTGCTTCTATATTCTCCTTCACTTATTTGTCCACTCGTCAATTTTGCAAAGTTTTCATCATGAGAAGCTCTTCTTGCTCGATGTTCTGCATTGGCCGCTAGCCATCTCTTTCTGCTCCCACGTTGTACAGGTGGCACCACCAAAAGATTATTTCGTTCTCGTGCCGCTTTTCCTCTTTCCAAAACAACATGGATGTGACGTGTCAAAAGAACAACAAGTCTTTTGGCCGGATCAATATCCTTCAAACACGATTTCCATGCATCTTTTTCATCATTTGTACTCGTGTGAATCACATCTGCCACCGTGAGAACTTCTTTTGCCTTTACGCCTAATCCTACTGCCATTGCGCACATTTGAACCCAGGCTCCTAAAGCGTTATCTTGTCCTGATCTGATCATCTCTGTACCGCTTGGTGATCTATTGAGATGTATTTCTTCAGGAGTGATCAGATTTTGTGTCAATGAATCAATCAATGCCGCCATTACGGGTGGAGTGCCATATGGAGCTCGATCACTGAAAAGGGACAGGGAGTATGGGTTAGCCGATAGAACAAAAAGCCACATCTTTGTTCACTCACTCTACAACAAGGGCAACGATACCCGTGATAATATGGTCTAGTACGACATCCAACGTACTCTGCAGCTTCCATCGAACCCATCTTGGATGTAAGACAACCATCTCTTCGCCTTCGATTGCGGCACAATGGGCACGTAAAGAAGGAATGGGTTGAAATCGTCCCCATTTCGAAAGTTCAAATTGATTGGCAGGTTCCATGGACGATATCAAGAGATCACTAAGGCTGGGGAACAACCTTTTAGCATGATCATATGGCCTTTCAACGAAAAAGTCAGACAAGAAAGCATCGATGACTAGTTTGATACCTTCGATCCCTTTATTGTCATCATTTGTACGCTTTTCTTGGACTTCAAAGCTTGGCAATTCATGTTCAAATGGCAAAGATGCCAGTTCATCGTCAACGGTTGCTGTAGTGATCTTCGGCGTTTCTTGGTCAGGCACAGGGTCAGGCATAGAGTCAGAAACAGGCACAGAGTCAGGCACAGGCACACCCGATGCCGTTACTCGGTCTTCTGTCGCAGTTTCTTTCTCTGTATCTTCACTTGCAATGGATCGTAGATAATTTCCTGCACGACTATTGTATGCAATGTCTACTTTGCCTTGCCGTTGAGGAACGGGTGGAGTGATAATGATCTTCGGTAACGGTTCTGGTGTTGCATGAAGTTCGTTACCTGCCCGCTTCTTTTCGAAAACCGAGGTTAAATCACGTTTGGGAATCAAGGCTTTTTTTGAATTTTCAGACTTGCTTGAAAAAGAGCCAGTAGTGAAGTACATATCGTGATCGTGATCGTCATCATCTTGATCCTGAATGTTTTGTTTGGTCTTTTGCTGTTCAAAAGCAGGAGCTAAAATAGCACCAATGGAAGCCCTCTTTCTTTGATTGCCAAATGTGGATCGACCTTCCAATTCTGGGCTTTTGAAGAGAGAAGCAGCAATCTTTCTCGGACCATCATTTGATTTCTTTGGTTTGCTGTCCTTATTTGTTGTCCATGAATGCGTTGTAGAGGCTCTGTTACGTTGATGACGCCCATTGCGGATAGGTTTGTTCTCTTTGTCGTCATTTTCCTGTGAATTCATCATGAAAGGTGGTGGGTGTTCAAAGGAAGGGACAGGGTGTACTCAAAAGATCGAAACCTTAACATTTTAGATCTATCGGGCATGTCATCTACCGAAACTCTACACATATATTGATGCATGTACTCTACGTCTTAGGGATGACGTTACGATCATCGTGAGAAAGGCAGCGGGAAGACATGTCACATCGGATAGGCGTGTAAGCAGGTTGTTACGCGTGTGGTTTTATCATGCACGCTCTGCTACACGCGTAAATGGCAGAACGCGTGAGAAGGATAGTGGCGCTGTGCCACTTTGAATTTTATGCAGGCTAATGATGTTGTTTGAGAACAATTAAAGTTATAATTGCTGCTTTAACATATCACCTTTACACATCCATCCGAACAAACCTATATATAGCATGATCAAAAGGAATCCCCTAATATTCGCCCCTTCCACCAACCTATAGTCGCTTTCCCACCAGCATTAAGCACAATGTATGGCGGAGATATGGAAGTATGGGAAGACCCTTATGCAAATTATCTGTATTATAACAACAACGATCAATTGGACGATGAAAGGAGGTATATTTCCGTTGTTGCACCTCCTCCGCCTCCAGGGGTTTCCCCTTCTCTATTAATGTCTTCGCCGAACAAACTTCAACAAATGCAGAATCAACAAATGAGTATTGCATCCGATTCACCAACGAAGAGAGGACAAAGCTCCTCAAAGGTTCAACCTTCTCCCCTTCGCGTTTCCAGCAATACAGCCATGGTAGCAAGTGGCAGTAACACTGATTCGCAGAAAGAGAATCAACCTATCCATCCCGAGGAAGAACTTCAGATGAATATCGATCCTGTACCAGCAAAGGCCGATAATGTAGTTCGATTGTACGACTGGTATATCGGCTTGCAACCTACACAACAAGCTTTATCGTACTACAGTGAAGCGGTAGGAATCAAGAAATGGATCCAAATCTATGGGACCCGATATCGCAGCGAAGAGAAAGCTGGTTCGGATCCAAAAGGAAAGCGAAAGGCAAACGATAAAGGAGAGGCATGGCATTCTTCTTTAATCTCCGAAAGAATATCATCACATTTGGTCAAATCGAAATCTGGCAAGATTTACGAATTGATGGGCAAATTTGACGAGACTTCTTCGTGTAAGAGAAAAAATGTTTCATCCCATACCGCTACACAGTTTCGCAACGGGTTTCCCACGAATTGGGCAGATGTCGTTTGTGAAGAAGCAAGATCTAGTGACGGTCAAAAGACTAAACCAAAGTCTCCTTCTAAACAATCGAATACACGAAACAATGCAACGCACGAAAGTCCACTCCAACCTAACCCCGAAATGAAATCGATCCCACAAGCACCGACCATCTCTCAAAGACCTAAGCCACGACCTTCGGTATCTGGAAAGCAACTTCCAGAGTCAAAAGCTCAGCCAGAAGCGCGGAAGAAGAAGAGCTTGTTCAGAGATGACGAAGATTCATCAGAGAGTGAATACCATCCTAGCTCGGACGATGCAGGAAATACAAGCAGGGGGAAGGGCACGAAGGGCAATACAGCACGCTGTGATCCCAAGAATGTTGACATGTTGTCCCAGGATGAGAGTATGTCTAGCAGGTCATCCTCTCCTGAGGTGAACGGTCAAATTTCCTCACTGCATCAAACGGAAAGTATGCGAAGCAGAAAGCATGGTCAAGAGGAAAGATCAGAACAGCGTATTCAAGCTAGAAAGTCTGAGCCAATGCCACAACAGCGTGGGATAAGCGCTCAAAGTTCATCACCACCACCAGCAGAAAAGAGTGGAAAGAAAGCCAAACCGATTCCGCGTGAATTGCGTAATTTGAGTAAAACAGCATTCGGTAGGCTCACATTGGTACAAAATGCAATTATGGAACAATTGGAACAGGATCGATCGGAACGTAAAAGAGCAGGTCGACAATCCTTACCTTTGATGCGTACAAATGCTCCTCAAACGCCAGTTGGTCAAATCGGTGATAATTCCTATTTGATCACCCCTAGAAGTTCTAGACGTACACGCACGCCTGTCAAACCATGGTGGGAAGTTCAACCAACCACAAAGTCAAAGTCAAAATCTCAAGCAAAGGTAACGGAAGCGGTAAAGCCAAAACGCTTCAATTTGAGCTCAAGTTCTTCTTATAGGGAAGAAGATGAGGAAGAAGAAATCTACGAAAATCCACTTGCGCATGCCAGACCAGTCAAGGGTCCATCCCCAGAAAAGAAGTCAAGCAACAATCAAGCTTCTATCTTGATATCGAGCGACGAGGAAACTGAAGATGACGAAAATGCTAATGGGCCGGCTCCAGTGACGGAGGAAGACACCCTTGAACTTATTGAGGAAAGACAGATCGAAGAACATGTTGGCCAACGAATTTCTCCCGCCAACGGAAATGGTTCTAACAAGAGAGTGGGAGATGACCTCTTTGGTTCAGCTGAGAAGCGTTCAAGGATAGATGAACCCGAGCATGTGGCTGAAGAACCAATCGAAGAAGAATTGGAAGGAGACCATCCAGTGGAATACGGTCAAGAGCAATCTGTTGATTTGCAATACGTTGATGATGTGTTTATTCAATTGCCCCAACAGCCTGAAGAGAATGGTCATGCACATGAAGTTGAGGGCGTGGTCGAGCGTAATGAAAAGCAAGTCGAACTCCTAAGCAATCCAATTGATGGTCTGGCAGCTATTGCGAGCGCACAGAATATTGCCGAGAAGGATGAGCCTGCTGGAGAGATGAATGATATTCACGATGATGGTCTGCAACAATTTGAAATGGAAACGTTCTCTAACGATCAAGTGAAGCATAAGGATATCGAAATGGTGATCATCGAAGATAGTGACGATGACAGTACGCAAGTTGAGGAGAAGGACGAAAGAGCTGTGTCATCAACTACGTTGCCTCTAGCAAAAGAATCAGAACACCGAGAAAAAGAAAGTTCGAGTAGTGATGCTGTTCAGATGCAAAGTGAATCGGAAGAGCATCCTATTATGGAGATTGGTGTTTCGAAAGAGAAAGATGTGGTAGTCGACCCGCCAATCGGTAATTCAACGGGAAACGCTACACCAGAAGTGAGTACGCAAATTGGAGAGAAGGACGAAAGAGCTGTGTCACCAGCTACCTTGCCTGTAGCAAAAGAATCAGAATCCCGAGAGAAAGAAAGTTCGAGCAGTGATGCTGTTCAGACGCAAAGCGACTCAGAAGAGCATCCAATCACGGAAAGTGAGGCTTCAAAAGAGAAAGATGTGGTAATCGATCTGCCAAACGTCAATTCAACAGGAAAACCAATCGACGAAGAAATGGAAGGAGACCATCCAGTGGAACACGTTCAAGAGCAATCTGATGATTTGCAATACGTTAATGATGTGTCTGTTCAATTGCCCCAACAGCCTGAAGAGAATTACCAGGCAAGCGGAATTGAGGGCGTTGGCGAGCGTAATGAAGGGCAAGTCGAATTCCCGAGCAATCCGATCGATGGTCTGGCAGCGAATGAGATCGTACAGGATGAAATAAACGAAGTGCCGGTAGATAAAGATTTACCTGTGGACCACGGCGAGGATGAGAAAGGGGAAAGTGCAAAAGAAGTAGCCACGGAAGAGTTGCCCAACCATCAACATATTGGCGAGAAGGATGAGCCTGCTGGAGAGATAGATGATGTTCACGATGACGGTCTGCAACAATCCGAAATGGAAGCGTTCTCTAACGATCAAGTAAGGCATAAGGAAATCGAAGCGGTGGTCATCGAGGATAGTGACGACGAAAGTACGCAAATTAGGGAGAAGGACGAAAGAGCTGTGTCAGCAGCTACGTTGCCTCTAGCAAAAGAATCAGAACACCGAGAGAAAGAAAGTTCGAGTAGAGATGCGGTTCAAATGCAAAGCGACTCAGAAGAGCATCCTATTATGGAGATTGGTGCTTCGAAAGAGGAAGATGTTGTAGTCGATCCGCCAAACGTTGAATCAACGGGAAACGCTACACCAGAAGTCATTCATACTGAGCCTGTGGCATTAGCAAATACAGTATCATTGATGGCACAGCAAGAGGGTACTCCGACAAACGAGAGATTATATCCCCACATGTCAGAGCGGGAAGAGCAAGAAGTATCTGTCGAATTTGAAGGGTTGCAAATCGAGCCAGAGGGAGCTTGTCTTTTCCGTGGTGCTGATAGTGAAGACATCAATTACGATACTGAAACGAGAGAGGCTGTTGGAGAGCAAGATACAGGCCGAAAAGGAGACATGAACGAGCTTGAAAGGATTACTCCAATGCATTTAATTGATCCAGATTCGCAAGTCAGAAACAAGCAAAATTCCTTCATTGAGACAGAGAAGGTCTTCAATGGCATGGATCTGTTGGAAAGAGACGGAATCGCTCACACGGATCCCCACCAAATCGTAGTCTCAACTGACAAGCATCTTGCACCTGTTAGCCCTCCAGAGGATGAAGAGATGGACGATGATGATGAATCAGTAGTCTCTCTCAGTGAGATGTACTACTTCTCTGATTGAGAGCAGAATATCGTGTATTTATTTTTGTATTGTTAATGTGTTATACAACGGTTCGCAAGAAGATGATCATTTATCCCTTGAGAACGTATTGAACAAGTTGTTCCAGCTCGTCTGCTTGTTTGCGTTTAAGTGTGTCCAAATTTCCTGCCGCACAAGGTGTATTAGGACCACTTCTCTTTCCAGGCGCAACGATCAATTCAACATTATCGACGAATGATTGAGCACCAGTCGTTCCACCATGTACTTGATCGATCAAAGGATGTTTGATCAATCTATACCATAATTTTGAATTCCAAAAATCACCTTCTCTTCTATGTAAGATTGCATGACAAAGGTCAGTTGAAGGATCACCTTCGTTATCTTGACAAATTTTATGAGCACGATCTATATCATCATTTAAGATATGAAGTGCAGCTCTAACGCAAGGTCGATCAGGAGAATTTTGTTTTGCAAAAGAATCAATTTCTGGCGTTAGATCGTTATCGAATGTCTTTCTTACTTGTAATGGTGGAAGTTGAGTACTTGTTGATGCCACACGGGCTAGAAGTTGATCTACTACTGGTGCCATTGTCGTATTTTGCTGTCGTGATGGTGAATGTTGCAAAGGGAAGTTGTCATGATTACCTTACATAAATACACAATTCAATGCATAAGTGGAGATAGCGTGCCTGACTAAGAGAGACACTCTTTAAATACGCCGACTAACACCGACGCGTAAAAGTGAAAAAAGAAGAATGCGGGGAGACGAGTAAAGAACCGGACATTCAAGCCGATGAACCGGAAAAGATAGAAGATGATCAACCTAACCCCAATCCCCATCACCTCCTGAAGCAAGTTTTATCAAGATGTCGATCGATCATTCAAACCTTAAACCAGAAGAACTTCAACCTCTAGACATGAAGAGAGAGAGGGAAAGATGTTCTTTTGATATGGACGGCATGACGTGCATCTTTGCGGGAAATAGAACATCACGAGATCGATCAAGATGGCTGATGGCACTACTAGAAAACCATCCAGAAAAAGCATTTGATAAATCAAAGAGACCATTTCAAGGAAGAACAGAAAGGTTTATGGTCGGACAAAAGATTGCTTTAGAGTACTTCCAATTACGCAACCGATACGGATTACCAAAAGAAGATCGTGATCTTTTACGTTTATACTTGGATGAATATATCACTCTACAAGTACATGAGTCTATGGGCCATCCTACTGTTCAAAATCAGGCCAGCGAACAACAATGGAAAGAATGGGGACCAAAGATCGCTTCAGGTCAATACTTGGTTTCATATGCACAAACAGAGATGGCACATGGAAGTGCATTAGCAGGACTGAGAACGACGGCTACATTTTGTCCCGAATCAGATGAATGGGTGAGTACAAACAAGCACATGATGAAGATTGAAAACTTGACTGACATAGCCTTATTAATAACAGGAAATTCATACACCTGAACCCAGTGCCGGTAAATTGTGGATAGGTGGTAGCGGTAGTACGGCTACACATGCTATCGTAATGGCCAAGCTAATCATAGAGAACAAAGATTATGGCATGCATCCTTTCTTCGTAGCTCTACGTGATCCAGACTCTCACAAACTTCTACCTGGTCGATATGCGATCGATATGGGACCAAAGAAAGGAGCACCAAGTATGGATAACGGCTATATCACCTTCGATCACGTCCGTATTCCCAGGAATACCTTGCTATCACGCTTTCAAACTGTTGACTCAAAAGGGAAGTATGAAGTTCAAAATCAGCAAGGCAAATTACTCATTCGTGGAACGATGACTTTGGTTCGTGTTGGATTATGCGAAATTGCTGCTCATCATGCTGCTCGTGCAACTTTGATTGCAGTTCGATATGCCCTAATAAGAAGGCAAGGTACACCTTTGCCAGGTCAGTCAAAATTAGAACGTCAAATTATCGATTATCCTGGTGTACAACAAAGACTGTTCACTGCAATTGCTAGCTCTTATGCTCTCACATTTGCAGCTCGATATATGCGTTCGATTTACAACGAATTGCAATCAGAATTACAGAGCAAGGGCAACAGTCCTTTGTTGGGTATGGTACACGGCTATACGTCCGTCTTGAAACCGGTCATGACGACGGAAAGTTATAATGTGGTATGGAGATGTAGGAAATCGATGGGTGGCTTAGGTTTCAGCGCTGCAAGTGGTTTGACAGACTTAGAGAATTCACAACCTGATGCCAATTTGACATATGAAGGTGACAATAACATGCTCCTTGGTGGACCGGCTTCCAACTTTTTGGTGAAAGAACTCAATGCTTGCTTGAAGAACGGCAATCGACCTGGAAGAATAGAATTGGCTTACCTTTCGAAAAGGCCACGTTCAGGCGAACGCTTTGAAGGAAGCAATGCCGATCTCTTAGACCCTCAAAGACAGCTCGAGATTGTTGGACACAGAGCAGCTAGGCTTGTGTATGCTCTACATGAATTACGCAATGGCGGAAGCGGTAAACAAGGCGAGGAGAGCACCAAGCCATACTTGGACGCAAGATTAGCAGCAAGAGCGTCAAGAGCCCATGGTGCTTACTTCATCTTATTCGCCTTTAATCACACACTTGCAGCATTGCAAGAGTATGCCAGAAATGGACAATCGTCGGAAAAGATTGGCGTGAATATCAAGACCGAACACCTCAAAGCTTTGGAGAACGTTCGAAACTTATACGCTTTGGAAGTATGCATTATGGATGATTTGAGTGAATATACGCAAGATGGTTATTTGGACGAAAAGACAATTCACTCCATCGAACGACATATTGCCACGATTATGCAAACCATTCGACCTGATGCGCTTGGTTTGGTAGAAGCAGCAGATTTGAGTGATTGGTATCTAGCCGCTCCTCTTGCATCTTCTGATGGTCGTGCATATGATCGAATGATCGAATTCATGAAAAGTGAGCCAATCAATCAATCTGGTCATTCTGGAGCAGGTCGTGATCAAGATGGCGTAATATTGGGATTCAGACAAACTATCGGTCGTCTAACGCATGGTGAAGTGACACCTTGGAATGAAACAGAAGCAAAGCGAAGGGAAGCAGAGAGACAGAAGGAGCGCACCTCAAAATTGTGATACTGATCTTTTTTAATGTTATGTATGCTGCTATACAATGTCATGCTATAATATCAACATTCATGATAGAATGAACAGAGGCGGATCAGATGACCATGGCATGATGGCGAGATTGTAATCACGTGGACATTGCCTGGGTAAAGTACGGAAAGCGTAAATTTTACATTGCTCGACCCCTCGGCCGAAGAAGAAAGATCGAATTTGGAGATTGAAAATTTCAACATTTCGCGCCTTGTTTGCACGTGTTTTTATGTTTGCAGCCTCTTGGCCGCAGGATCACTCTTTAGAAGAATTGCAGGCTTTTAAGTACGCCCTGCGTTTGGCACTTTTCGAGAGGAAAGTGCGCTGGGCTATTATTGTGAAGCGTGACTGCGCTTGAATGCCTAAAATTCATTCACCAGCGTAGAAGCGCGCATAAGCAAGTTGAACTTGTAGATCAAGCCAGTAACAGTAGTACTTCTAACTTGTAGTTTTCATAAATCACACTTTTCACTCTCATCCCATATACGTCGAAGAGAAGGAGGTCAAGATGGTGAGTATTGATGGGAATCAGAATGCTGTACGACTCGCGACTATGATGTGTTCGACAGACGGAACCGGAGGGCAAATAATCGACTGGTGGAAAATGATAGATGTAGTAAAAGTGGTGGTCGGATGAAAGAGAAATCATGGAGAGGGGATGGCAGACTTCAATAGCGAAACTATGGGCGACTCTCAGGATCCCGACACTTCCGCTCAATCGAACGCATCAGCAGCTCGACAAATCAGACTTCTCTCTCGAACAATTTGACTGACCGTGTAAACATCACTATTCTCTCTTCACTCAGGTTCGTTACGCTTTCGACGACTCAAAGATCACTGAAAAGACATCCCGCTCTCGCGGTCAATACCTCCGGGTACACTTCAAGAACACCCGCGAAACTGCTGCTGCCATCAGTGGATTGAAGTTGCAGAAAGCTTACACTTACTTGGCCAACGTCCAAGAGAAGAAGCAATGCATCCCTTTCCGTCGTTTCAACGGAAGTGTTGGACGTACCAACCAAGCCAATGAATTCGGAACCACCCAAGGTCGTTGGCCCGTTAAGTCCATCAAGTTCTTGTTGAACTTGCTCAAGAATGCTGAAGCAAACGCAGAGGGTAAGGGTTTGGACACTGAAGAATTGGTTATCCGTAACATCGTTGTTCAACAAGCACCAAAGACACGCCGTCGTACATACCGTGCCCACGGTCGTATCAACCCTTACCAAGGTCACCCATGCCACGTCGAAATCCACTTGGCTGAACCCACCGCTGAAGTCCCAAAAGCTGATTCATTTGCTGTTACCCAACGCCTAAACAAGCGTCAACTTGCTCGTCAACGTATCTCCAACGCTCGCTCAGGTGCACCAGCAGCTGTTACAGCCGCCTAAACGACTGAGAGCAGTTAATACTCGTTGACGAACTTGCGATATGGACAGGGTTACCAGCTTTTGTAGATTATAGGCATCATTGCGATGATGCAAAATGGGAACGATGTCGGGTTCGTTACACTCAAATGTGATTATTTCGATTATCGTTCCTTCTTGGTGATCTCCGTTTTGCAGTTCGTTCAATCTCGTTTGAAGGGTCTATGGATCCGATTATACGATTTGTTGTAATCCTTCATCGTCTTTCATAGCCCTTTATACACACATACATTCTCAAAATTCACAGCATGCATTATGATCAGGTCTGTGCGAAGGAAAAGTGAGAATTGTTCAGATGATGATCTTTATCCGACATGAGCGTATCGAAGCCATGATTGGCTGTTTTAAATAAGGTGTCAGTGTGGAAGAGAGGTATTGATTAGAATATACGAAAGCAGGTATGTAACGTTATAGACTTTGTGCGTCCGGTCTGTTCGAATACAGATGTGAGCGATTGATATTAATTTCCTTCGAGGAGTGGACTTTTAGAAGCTGTAACTGACTTATTGTTAGGCTAGACTCGCATCTCATGAGAGTGTTACAATGGAAGAGCGTATCTATAGGGATCAAAGCTATTTTTAAGATCGCCGATTATATAATCAGACCCCGCTTCTCCACACTGTTGAAGGATTGACTTCTTCAAATTGGCAACCATCCCCTCTGGCAAAACAAGATGAATAAACCAGAATTATTGATTGAAGTGTATACGGATGTGATGTGTCCATGGTGTTGGTGTGGTGAAACGCAATTACAAAAAACACTTCAAAGTCAAGAATTTGAAAAAGAGATTGGAGCATATATGAAACCAGTCGTTCAATTGAAACCGTATATTCTTGATACACGTTTACCGGCTACAAGCTTTGATCCTCCTTCTGAACAATATGATCCTATCGAATCAACGGATTATACAAAAGGTAAACCACCAACAAAGAGAGAATATTATAGCAAAAAGTGGGTGTATTTCGCCTCAAATGATTGATTGATTGCACTGCTGACACGCATACATTCATTTCTCTTAACAGGTTTACCAGCTTAGATGCATTTGACGCAAAGATTTCTGCAAGGGCAAAAGAGTTAGATTTGCCTGCTTTCGTTTGGTTAAGTGATGGTAAAGTAGGTGCAACTTGGTTGGTTCATCGATTGTTATGGTATGCACTTCAACAAGAACAAAGTGGTGGTGAATCACAAACAGATGGAAAATATCAACCTGGTATTCAAGAACGACTTATGCAACGTTTATACAAAGCTTTTCATGTTGAAAGTCAAGATATGAGCGATGTGAACGTTTTGGCAAATTTGGCATGTGAGATGAAATTGTTTGAAGGTGATGAAGAAAAAGCCAAACAATGGCTTAAAAGTGATCAAGGTGAATATGAAGTTGGATTAGCACTGGAGATTGGAGTGCGAAATGGAATTCAAAGTATCCCGTTCACCATTATTCAAGATGGATCTGATCATTCAAGTCAAGTGTTGAATCATGTGAGTGTTCAGGCAGTGTTTATGATGACTTCCTATACTGATTCTTTCTTTGCACTTGCTTAGGACGATCTTATGCGTATGTTCAACATGCAAGTTCAAATTTATAAAACCTAGTAAATAAAAGTGCGGAGAAAGATTGACTCTCTCGGTCTTCTCTTCTTTTTGTCCCTTCGCCGAGAGTGAAAGGAGACTAAAAATGAAATTTAATGATGTCGTGCGTGAAGTGATTGATTGCTAGGCACACACACAACAACGTTCGTGTGGGAAACAGTGTTAGGTGACCGAGTTATGGACGCGTAAAAGAAGGCACAAAAACAGTTTCACAAGTGTTTGCCAGAGAAAGATTACAAATCTTACTGCTTTTATTTTCTATTCAATGGGGCCCCTCTGTAGCCACACACGCTTAATTCGAGTGTGAATGCTTATTTTATGCAGCAGTAATAATTGAGATTCATTTTATACACAAGTAGTCTTCTTCGGTGTAAGAAATACTGCTCATTTGCCTGATTCGGTCATCCCATCCTTCTCAACGGTTTTCATCTTGTCATCCTCATTATACACACACCCACTTTGAAATGTGAACAAGAGGTATTCAACTTTGGCCACTTCTATTTGTTTGTAACATCACCTTAGGAGCACTTTCATCTGACGAGTCACTCTACCTTCTACCAAAACCACCTCCTCACACCACCATCACCACCACCAAATCATCACCACAATGTCGGTCTTGATTCCCCGCAATGTGATCAAAGCGTCAGATATCTGGAATGAAGCTCAACAAGCTGTAATGTTAGCAATTGCTGATACATACGTTCCTTCATTCGAAGGTGAAGAAGCAGCTGCCATCATCGCTTCTTTACCTCAAACGGCTTCTGACAGACAACGTGAATTAGCACCTCAATTTGCAAGAGACGGTTATAAGAACAATCCACAATTGATTCACGATTTAGCCTATCAAGCAAGAGCTTCACTTTCAACAACAACGCTCAATCAAATCAATCTTGTTCTCACTTTGCTAAGCACTCGTCTAGGTTGCTTGGCAATGATGGGTGTCGTTGGTCCATTCGATCAACTTGATCGTCAAACACGTGAAGCATGTTTGAACAGATGGGTTCAACTTCCAATCGGTCTTTTACGCAAAGCTGCTGCCGGTTTCAAAGGTGTTTCTCTTTTGGTTTGGTATAGATTTCATCAACCTGCATGGGAAGCAACGGGTTATGCAGACGGACCAGGAGAAGATTGGAAAGAAGAAGCAAAAGAAGAACCAAACGTAGAACCGTACAATTACGTTTTTGAAAATGAAAAGATTGCCGCTCATGCTTCTGGACCTGCACAGTATGACCCAAGAAACCCACCGAAAAAGCCATCATCAAACGATCCACAAGTAACAATCGGAACGGAAGTTCTCATTATCGGATCAGGTTCAGGTGGTGGTGTTGCTGCACAATACCTAACAGCTCGTGGTGTTAAGGTCTTGGTCGCTGATAAGGGATCTTATCTACACCCAAAAGATATGACCGGTAGAGAAGATCAAGGATATCCAGAATTATACGACGGAGGAGGTTTGTTGGCAGCCGAAGATGGAAGTATGAATATCTTGGCAGGCTCAACTTTCGGGGGAGGCACGGTTGTCAATTGGTCAGCTTCACTCAAACCACGTCATTACGTTCGTGAAGCATGGTCAAACAAACATGGTTTACCTTACTTCCGTAGCCCTCTTTTCACAAATGACTTGAACGCTGTCTGCAAACGTATGGGTGTTGATACAAGACCGATCAAGCACAACATTGCTAATTCATTGTTGGCTTTGGGCGCTCAACGTTCCGGTCAACCTGTTGAACCTGTTCCACAAAATACAGGCGGTCATGTTCATTACTGCGGTAAATGTCAATTAGGTTGCGTTTCCGGTCATAAGCAAGGCGGAACAGTTACATGGCTCAAAGATGCTGCTGAATCAGGTAATGCATCTTTCTTGCAAAATTGTTTGGTCGAACGTATTTTGTTCGATGAAAACAAAAAAGAACGCAGAGCAATCGGAGCTCTAGCAATCGTTGATGGTAGAAAGGTACGAATTGACGCAACAAAAGCAGTCATTGTAGCGGGAGGATCGATTCAAACACCTGCCGTTCTGTTACGTTCACCCGAATTGAAATACAACAAACAAATCGGTAAAAGACTTCATTTGCATCCAACAACTGTCGTTACTGGTTTCTATGACTTCCCAATCAACCCTTGGCACGGTGGATTACTCACAATGGTCTCCAATGGTGCTGAACTAGTCGATCCAGAAGGTTGGGGATGCAAGATTGAAGTGATTGCCAGCTCACCTTCTGTTCATGCAGCTTTCAGTCCTTGGAGCAATGCAGTTGAACATAAACAAGATATGCTAAAGTACAATCATGCATTTGAGTTGATTGTCATTTGCCGTGATAGAGATGCAGGAGAAGTGGTAATCGATGATCAAGGTGTTGCACGGATAAATTACACAATTTCAAAACATGATCAACAAAGTATGATTCAAGGTGTTTTACGTGCATGTGATATTCATATGATGGCAGGTGCATCAAAGATTGGTACAGTACAATCAGGTGTCAGTCCATTCGTGCCAGGAGTTTCACCTTCTGCTGCCGTTTCGAATATCGTTAAACAACCTGCCGAAACAGCAGAAGTTCTCAGATTTGCAGAACGTGATGTTGATGGAAAAGTTTTACCCGAAACAACTGCAATCGCAGCAACTGCAACTCCCGTTGAAGCTGTTCCACGTAATTTGAGCGATCCAGCTTACGTTGCTTGGCGTAAAGAAGTTGAAAATTTTGGCGCTTCACCTTATCAAATCATGATTGGTTCGGCACATCAAATGGGATCTTGTCGATTAGGTGCAACACCAAGAACAGGTGCTTTGGATCCTGAAGGTAGGGTTTGGGGAACAAAGAACCTCTTCGTCGCAGATGCCTCATCATTACCCGAAGCTTCAGGAGTGAACCCTATGATCACAACAATGGCAACTGCCCGTAGCATTTCACGTAATGTGGCCACCGATTTGGGCGTCGAAACACCGGTTCAAGCATCAATGGAACTTTCTGCACGACAAGGTCGTCTATAGATGCTTTGCTTTCTCTCTCTCTATTTTGTATATACTCTTGCAATTGAAAAAATGCTCTTTTACATTTCCTCATTGCGATTGTCTGCTGTGCCATGAGCTGCGCCTCTACTCCAAGCCATTGCCTCGCCATTAGGATCGATACGGAATAACATTGCTTTTTCACGTCCTTCACACCAAACTTCCATCTTCCAAGCGTGCAAAGTGAATTTGAGAGTACTTTTCTCAAGAGCAGATATTTGTTTATCATGTGCCGCTTTGTTGTTGTTGTTATTATCAAAGAGGGATTTTGTAGCGGATGAAAGAGAGAGTTGATTAAATTGTGAAAGTGTACGATCTTGACTTCGTATTTCGGTTAATGGATCAGCAGGCATTGGAAGTTTGGGTAAAGGTACGTTTCTGGCTTTACATGGCCTTCCTAATCCGTACACGCATACTTCGCCATGACAATCCCGCGCCTTTCCAGATCGTAAGCCACGCATCTCGATCCAAATATCCGAATGAGGAAGCAATTGTCGTAAGAGACTATCAACCCGCCAATCAATATTCGCAGCTGCTACTCCTCCAGTACGACGAGTTGCAGGTTTGGTAGGATTCCCGTTTTCCTGTACACCTTCCTTTCCATCTTCTTGCTGCCAATCTTCCGGTTGATCTTCATAGAGCTCTTCATCTTCGTTTTCTTCGCCGGCGTCGTCTGCGTCAAATCCTGTTCCAACACCATATGATCCACCTCTTGTTGCCGGGAGATGAGATTTAGGCGGCTCGATGGAAGTATTATCGGTGGTAAGATGAGTGAGAAGAACAGCATTTGCAGGAACGCAAGTTTGTTTCCAAATTTGATCAATGATGAATTGACCGAACAAATGTCCGATTTCATCTTTATGGATCGCCGTTCCATTTCCCATTCGACGCTTTTCACGTAAGAGTTGAATACGTGGATCTTGATTTGCTTTATCATCATCAGCTTGCTTTGTCGTTTCATCTTTGCCTTCTTCACCAAATACATCTATTGAGTCTGATGTCAAGCGTTCGATTGTCCATGCCAAAGCGGCAGCATCTTCTATGATGACAAGGATCGGCGATTGAGTTCCATCATCATCTTCTTCAGAGTCAGCTTGAGGGATACGTTCGAGAACTTGTTCCAAACGATGCTGTAAACGCAAGAGAGCTAGTCGAGATGAATCGCTTCCAGTTGCAGAGCTTGAAGCATGTTCAAGCTTCGAACCACCTTGCATGGCTTCGAATGCATCAAAGTAGACCAATTTGGATGTAAGGTGAGCATTTCTACTTGCGTTGGAAGTAGCACCGGCTTTACGTAGCGTTTGTCGAACATGTTCTTCACCTGTACCTGTACAGCCTACCCAGATGACAGTTCCATTATTCTTTAGGGTATGTTTTGCATAATGCCAAGGTAAGAAAGAAGCTGGAGCGGGAAAGTTTGTGGTGCATACAAAGTGTGAAGTTGGAGGTGGAAGAATGCTGCGTTTTTTGTTGTCTTTTGGGTTATTCGAAGGCGGGCGGCGTATTCCTTGCGAATTGCTATCGATATCAGGGAAAGTGAGAAGAGAGCTGAAAGGGATCAACATCTTTCCGTCCACACAGAACAACAAGGTGGTCTTGAAGGTAGGAAGTGATAAATTGTGCCTCCACGAAGAATAAACGAAATATAATTTTCAGTGTTCCCCCCGAATTCCGCATATCTTTTCCAAACGCGAGTCTAAACTTATGATAGACAAACGCTAGCAGCGCAGCGCATGTAGTCAAGCTTGACACAACACAAAATCAGGCCAGCATACAAGGGTCAACCTGCTGCAACACTCGGATCCCTTTGTTCTTCTTTACATGCACAAAGTAGAATTAATTGATTAACAATTTGATAGATTGTGCAGTTCATGAGATATGTCACCTTCATCATCACCTCCATCCATCCGGCATTCACCGATCGATTACATATCCATGTTGTCAATGGAGGAAAATCCTAATCAAGACTCATATACCCGATCAGCCATGTGATATTCTGCAGATCGAGATGTCACATCTTTCTCCGCTTTTTTTCGGATTGGCTGAATATTCTAGGCCAGGTTTTCTTTACAGACTGTTTTGCTACGTACAATCTTCATTTTAACATCCGAAGCGGGCACCGTTTGACTGTTTTGGGAGGCCAAGTGAGTTAACTTAACCACCGCGAAAAAAAAGTACGCAAAAGAAGAGCGTTCAAGCAGGAAAAGAGGACAACAACACTTCATGCTTATCATACGAAGCACCGTCAACTGATGGGAATTTGGCATTATTGTATGCAACCAGTTAAAAAGCGTGAATACGTGGGAAACTCATTTCTTTTCCTCTACCTTCATCTAACCCTTTGCGCTGATCATTGTTTGCACATTCCTTCCCCTGTTTATCTTTCTTCTTTCGGATGAGATTGTTTCATCTATTTGGACAAACTCAGCAACCAAAAGAGAAAGATACCATGCTCATCTCAAAAAGACCGCGCAACGTGCGTTATGGACGGCCATCTGATGAAAACAGTGAACAGCAATCCCACGTATCATCTAGCTCTAGAAGCGGTGATAAGGAGAATCAGCCACGTTCACGTTCCTCTTCTCAATCAAAGGCAAGACCGAAGCCTCGTCCATCACAATCTGGTTCAACGCTCGATTTTGAGTCAAATCCAAACCAAGCCAAAGAGCCTCTCTTTCGCAACAACGATTCAGATAACGACAGCGACTCAGAAATGCAAAATGGTGAAGCTGTGGCCGAATCTGATCTAGCTGAAGATGCAGATACGGAGGAGGAAGGAGAAATTCGACCAATCCTGTCAGGCAGTCGCAAAAAGCGCAGCAACTCAGAGATGCAAAATGGCGAAGCTGTAGTCGACTTTGACCCGGCTGAAGATGCAGATACGGAGGAAGAAGGAGAAATTCGACCAATCTTGTCAGGATTTCGCAAAAAGCGCAGTAAAGTCCCAAAACAAGCCGTGCCAAGTTCCACAGAAAGTGAACAAGATGAGTCTGCTGAAGAAGACTTGGAACCGTCTACGCAAACACAACAAGCCATCTCAGCTTCAAATGTCATTGAAATTTCCAGTGATGAAGATGAAGCAGATGATTCTGTTGCTCGGGAGAACACTGTCGTTGCGCAAAGGGACAAAAGAACAAGCCGAAGTCGTGCTCGCTCCATCTCCAAAAGAGCAAGTGACGAGGAAAATTTGGGCGATTGGAATCAAGAAGACGAGGATGGTTGGCTTCAATATTTTCGCAAATCGAGCTTCGAGGGAAATTTCGGTGTGGAAAAAGTCATACGCTGTAGGCGTCATCCGCGTAAGCATTTCATACAATACAGAGTAAAATGGAAAGGTTTCCGAGATTGGAGCAACACTTGGGAGCCAGGAAACAATTTTAATCATCGCAAATGCATCGACGATTTTTGGAAGTTGCGGAAAAAGATGTATGGATTGGAGCGTCCTGCAAATACCTACAAAGCTGATGACGATCGCCTTAGCGAAAGCGATACTAAACTCGACAGCGACGATACGGACGAAGAAGTCAAGAAGAGCGATTCTGAGCGCAGAGAACAAGCCTGCAAACGGAAAGTGAACGACATCCGCCGTGACCGCTTCACATTGCGCGAAATTAAACTTTATAAGCATGGCAAAGATATCACTTTAGCCAGGTCTGAAAAGCGAAAGCGCGATGCAGTGTCTGACGAAGGGGATGCTGAGCTTGCATCCAGTTCCAAGACTGCAAGTGCAGTTTCATCTTCTACGCGATCGCAAGAGAAAGGAATTGGAGAGGCCTCAGCAAGTCGAGAAAAGCAAGATACTCAGACTGGAAGTCCCATGGAAGCATTCGTCGTTGATGACGGTAATGATGATGACGATGGAGAGTATGTGGATTCCTTGCAGGATGACTACATGCCTCTACCAAAATCTCATTCTGCACCTGCTATTGATGATGCTGAACGAGAGGCATCTCAACCTGCACAAGGTTCTCGTTCTAGTACAGGCGAAGCATCACTGGAGCTTGCCTGTAGTTCCAAGCCTGCAAATGCAGTTTCATCTTCTACGCGATCGCAAGAGAAAGGAATTCGAGAGGGCTCAGCAAGTCGAGAAAAGCCAGACAGTCAGCCCAAGAAGGACCTCATGTCCTACGCAGCAACGTTTGCGATAAGTGTTAAGGCACCAGTACGTAGAACTGCCAAGAATGGGAAGACTGTTGCCAACGAGAGCATGAATAATCACGCTTCAGGACAGCAAGAGGTACGTGTTGCTCCCAATGATCAAGGAGCATTGGTGCCTAGCGAAAGGCATGCATACAAAGGAGCACACAAAGCGCCCGGAAAGACCAAGATGCTGGAACCGCCAAAGGACCCATTGAATCGTCTATCAGACATTCCAGATGGACACAAAAGACGACGTCTGACTCTGTCAAGTGCAGAAAGAAGGGCAGACAAGAACCTCGATAAAGTTGTCCCATTAGAGCAGCCTGAGCCTACAAGTGCTGTAGACCGCCTTTTCGCAAACGGACCAAGCGGCTCAAACAATTGCATCGATCTTCAAGCCGAAAGTAACCATGTCACTATCGACGATGCACCTCTTCTTGACTGGGATACAGACACAAATGTTCAAAAAGCGGAGAAGTCAAAGAGCTCGGTGCGATTTGATGACAATGGAGACACGTCCGGTTGGAATGACAACATTGAGCCAAATGTCGATACAGAGATGACTGAAAAGCAGGACCAGTCATGTGGCTGGGATGCAGTTGAGGATATTCAGGCGGAGAGCTCGAATGATTGCAGGGCTAGTCAAATGCCTAGGAACAACGCAAATCACTATGCACAACCTCGCAACGAACGAGAGAACCGATATGAACACTCCAATGGACGTCGTTTTGGAACGGAATTCAACTCGAAATTCAACTCGAAATTCAACGCAACTTCATCACACTCCGGGTGGGATGGTAACAGAGGAGACCAGCAAATGAACACCGGAAATGGGTATGATGGATGGGACGATGGTAACAGCACCGTCAGAAGAAGTGATGACAGAAATGTGCCGGACATTCAAGGAAGATCTTATAAAGGTGCCAATCATCCCGCAATGCCACATAATCTCCCGTCGCGATCAATGCACCCAGACCGCCTTTCACAGCTTCACAGTTCCGATGCCACGTTGAATGAGGCATTCCAAGACGTCCAAATTGCCTCTCCCTCCTCTCCAATCGCCCATACAAGTTGGCGTAAGAATGTTCCTCTCCCAACACAAAAGGAATCTTTGGGTGCCGCGAGAAAGAATGAGCGTATTCCAAAAAGCGATTCTGGTATGGTGGCTGCCGCGGAGAATAGACATGAAGGGATGTACGTGAATACACCCTCCTCATACACAGCAAGCGAAGCAGGGGATAGTGAGATCTGTGAAAGGAGAATTGCAGAGAAAAAGTTGAATCTGAAGTATATTCGGAATGCGCAATCATGGTATTGGACGGAAGAGCTAAAGGAAATCATAAGAAGTCATTATCATCTTCTCCCTATGCTAAGGCAAGGCGCAAATGGAAAGAAAGATGAGGTTGGGGAAACATTGCACAATTACATCATCTACAAGGGTGGTGGCTTCCGACCAAGTCTCGATGATCGTTTACGGGAAGTGGATCGAAAATGTGTCATGTGGATTCGTGATATTTGGGGACCATTAGGAGACCAAGAGCGCGAATGCCTCGCGCTCCGCCATTTCAAGTTCATCAGCATCGATTTCGAGGCTGAGAACAAACCAACTATCAAGTTGATCTGGCCTTCTGAGAAGCCAAGGTTGACTATGTACAGCTTAGGAGCTTTGGTATGCAAAACGATTGAATGGTGTCAAGCTCGCCGGATCGAGGATGAAAACAAACGGACAAAGGCTTTACGAGCGTTCCATTCTGATGAGAAGACGCTGTGTCATGCGTGGCAACGCCTAGCAATTTCAACCCTGCTGGAAGCAAAGCGTATGGGAGAATTTCTCGAGCAAGTGCTGGGCTTGGACAAAACTCTTGCCATCGAATTAGAATTCATGATGGTGGACGACGGCATCTCTGTGCTGGAGAATATGGAGGAATGCAGAGGGAGGTGGACATACGAAGCAAGAGTCTATCCAACCGAGAGGCCAGATGGACCCGAAGCCTTAACGGACGACCTTACTCAATTCACGTTCAGACTTGATAGGGAAGTTCACTGCACTTTGATGACAATGCAGCATTGGTGCAGCCATTCCTTTCGGACTTTCAATTTCGCCATTGCTGGTTGCTCCATGGAAGCGAGTCAAATTGGAACGTGTTACTCCCGTGTTGACATTCCTTCAAGTTCAGATCATCCTGATGCCGAGTGAATACAAGCCTCATTCAAAATCATCCTTAATTGTATCATTGTTCTTTTGCTCGATCACATGTATTGAAAGTAGTCAAACAAATTATATTGCATAATGATGTCCGTGATGCACAAGGAGAATCAAGAAAGAATGGACTTTTAGAGTGAGTTGACTTAGTTGTCATCGCATTGAACGAAACCGTCTCTCGATGCTGCTCCAGTGTGAGTTACTGAAGCACAGTATTCATATGAATTTGTGTCAAAGATGACACGGTCAGCGCCAGGGGATTGGTAATCGTCTTGTGAGCTTGTGTAAGCGTAACCTTGTTCGAGTGGGAATTCTGACCAAGGTCCATTTCCGGAGCAAGTCAAAGTGATATCTTCATCAGAGTAATGGTAGTATTCGTGAGGGTCTGTGTGAGGGTAAGGGTAAAGGAGTAATTGTCAGTCAATGTACTAATGTATTTGGTGAATGAATAAATGGGCGCTATTCGTTTGAATACTGACAATTGTCTGGGTAATTACCGCTGTTTACGTCATTTTGAGCAGCGTTGATGGCTGTTGAGATATCGCTGCTGCTGTAGTATGTACCACCACAGTTTGTACCGCTTGGAATGTTATCACGCTTTTCGGCTGGAGCAGCTTGAACGGCAGCAACGGCGACGATGGCAAGAAGGACAGAGGTGAATGACTTCATTTTTGTGGAGAAAGAGGGGTTTGAGAGAGGGATTAGGTGATCTTAGGGATGGAATTGTTTGATGGGGAGAAATGATTTGATGCAAGTTTGAACATCAGTCCATCTTTTATACCTTCTCCTTTCCATTCTTCCAACAGGCTAATGCAATGTAAGGGCATCTCTCTCTCTCTTCCGCTTAATCTTCCTGAAACAGGCACCAATGTTTAACCTTTCATTATACATTACCCTACATGCAAGATTGCACGTTTCCATTTATGACCAATCGAAATCATGGAGAGGGTTTCTACTTCTCCTTCTTCTTCTGATTCATTAGTGTCATTCGATTAGCGTATTCTTCAACTTTTCTCTCTCTCTTGTACCGGAACCGGACTCAAGGGAGGAATATTATCCTTTGACACAATTGCCCTTCTCAATCGCTCAAATCGCCTAATTGACAGGACCACGAGGTCGAAAAAAAGAGAAGTGCATAAAGATTGTTAAAGTTTACAGTCAAGAAGCTGTACATTGGCCGTCGGTACAAGCGGGAAACACATGCAACATGCTTCTTTTCCTGTTCAATAGCGTATCTTTTTTTCAATCTTATCAAAACGTGCCATGTGTAATTTATGCTGATTTTTACGCTAAACATTTAAACCTTGTTTGTTGAACACATGACATCGTCCCACAATTCATGGGGTTGAATACTTCGATCATTCACATAATTGCAAATTCATCAATCACACAAAATGAAGAACAACACGTTCGCATCGGCTTCAATATGAACGAACATTGAATTACCGCTTTAGCGTTTGTTCCTGATACTCTTCATCATGCCCCTTACCATGTTTAGCTCTATCATCAACGGAGAGTCGGTCGAGATTAGTGTCAATTTAGAGAAAGAAAGTACAAAGTCTAATTTGGTACATGGTATGAATAAAAATACAGTTTGCAATGAAAATGTTCCAAGTCACTCTTCTGCTTCAGCAAAATCGCCCATATCCATATCTTTTGGCTCTTTTGGTTCTTCATCTTCTCCATATTGCATACAATTATCAATATGACTCAAAAGATCTCCGACAGAATCTTCTGATGTTAAATCTAAAGGATGAAAATTGATCAAACTGAAATCTTCAATTAGCTGAACGATTGCCTTGTTTAGATTATAGAATTTGGGATTATGAGAATTGGCCTCTGACAGAATCAATGTCGGATCCGGATCCAAGAATCTGCAGATTCAGCGGCGGGAAACTTCGTCAGTCCTTCCTGTCACATGTTTCTTTCCTTCATGCACCTACTGACCTTTCCAAATCTTTTCCTGTCCTTCCCGCTCTTGCAATCAAATGTCTTGAACTTCCAGCTTCTCCTTTTTTCAGTAAATCAACCTTGCTCAAAACGTTGATCATCGGTACCTCCAAATTTACCATACTGCTCATTGCGCTCAATGTTCCGGCAAAATATTTATTTACGTCATCGATAAAATTGCTTTCCAACAGGTAACATGCCATAACACGATAATTGAATGAAGTCGAAAGAGTGTTGATAAATCTTGAAAGTAGCGATGTGTGGGTATATAGTTCGATCTGACCTGGACAATCGATGATCAAATAATCATCATTGTATTCTGATAGTTGCTCGGATAGCCAATCTAGGTTATCCATCAGGTATCTGGTGAGAAGAAGAACATACATTGTCAGCATTTAAACACATATTGGGTCATGTCCCTTTCCATACTCACTCAAAGCAATACACAAGGCCTCCATTAGGTCCTAATTCCATCTCTGTCATTACATCTTCCAGACTGATCAGTTCCTTTATATCAATCGAAGGTGCAAACTCAAATCGTTCAGCAGCTGGATCCAAGTTGAACAGATGTACGTTTCGCCCTGATGCTTGTGCATGTGTGATTAAAGCGGCTGCCAATGTAGACTTTCCTGCACCAGCAGGTCCTGTGAGCATGCATGCATATTTGCCCATCTTTAATAATGTTGATCGGTTGGAATGGTGAAAAGGTGGAGCAATGATGGGAACATGATCATAACTATTCATATCCTGACAAAAACTCAAGCTTTTGAATCACGTGTACAACAAACAACACCCAAGCCTTGCAGGACTTTCTTCTTGCGCGTTCTATGAATTAAAGTACGCATTTCAGGCAAAAGAACAGTTTCGACACTAAATTGTCTGTGCAACACTGACCATCAAAAGCTTTCCTTCTTGACTTCACATAATACTCTTTATTGGCCAGATTATCATCTAATTGATCATCATGGCACAATTATTTCACAAAGATCCCAGAAATGCGGGCTTGTTCATCGGAGGTGAACGTATGTCAGGTCAAGAAATTCGTGATCAAAATGTACTTGCCGCTCAATCGATTGCTAATATCGTTAAATCATCTCTGGGACCTGTAGGTTTAGATAAAATGTTGGTGGATGATATCGGAGATATGACGATCTCCAATGATGGCGCAACAATTTTACAATTACTCGAAGTTGATCAACCTGCAGGAAGAATTTTGGTCGAATTAGCCACTCAACAAGACAAAGAAGTTGGAGACGGTACAACTTCTGTCGTCATTATTGCAGCTGAATTATTGAGAAGAGCAAACGAATTGGTAAAGAACAAAATTCATCCAACAACAATCATCACAGGATATAGACTTGCTTGTCGTGAAGCAGTCAAATATATGCAAGATCAACTATCCACAAAGGTTGACACTTTGGGCAAAGAGAGCTTAATCAATGTTGCAAAAACAAGTATGTCCAGTAAAGTCATCGGAAGTGATGATGATTTCTTCGCTCAATTGGCCGTTGATGCAATGCTTGCTGTCAAGACACTCAACCCAAGAGGAGAGATCAAATACCCTGTCAAAGCAGTCAACGTTTTGAAAGCACATGGTAAATCAGCAAGAGAATCAATCTTTGTTAACGGATATGCTCTAAATTGCACTGTGGCCTCGCAAGCAATCAAGACACGAGTTCGTAATGCAAAGATTGCATGCTTGGACATCAATCTACACAAACAGAGAATGCATATGGGTGTCCATGTCACAATTGATGATCCCGATCAATTGGAAAAGATCCGAGCAAGAGAAAGTGAAATCGTCTTGGAACGGGTCCGTAAGATTTTGGCAGCCGGTGCAAACGTCATCTTGACAACAAAAGGTATCGATGATCTATGTTTGAAGGAATTCGTTGAAGCTGGCGCAATGGCTGTTAGAAGATGTCGCAAAGAAGACCTCCGTCGAATTGCAAAGGCAACCGGAGGTCAATTGGTCAGCAGTTTGGCCAATTTGGAAGGAGATGAAACATTCGAAGCAAGCAGCTTGGGTCAGGCAGAAGAAGTTGTGCAAGAGCGTATTTCAGATGATGAATTGATTTTGATCAGAGGAACAAAGACAGTCAGCAGCTCTTCGATTATCTTGCGTGGTGCAAATGATTACATGTTGGATGAAATGGAACGTTCGCTGCATGACAGTCTTTCGGTGATCAAGAGAACACTAGAAAGCGGAAGTGTTGTTCCTGGAGGCGGGGCTGTAGAATCAGCTTTAAGCATCTATCTAGAAAACTTTGCAACCACTTTGGGCAGTCGTGAACAATTGGCCATTGCTGAATTCGCACAAGCATTGTTGGTCATTCCCAAAGTATTGGCAGTCAACGCAGCAAAGGATAGCACTGATTTGGTTGCTAAGCTACGTGCGTACCATAACGCTGCTCAGAATGCAGGACCAAGTGATCCCAAGCGCAATTTGCGATTCTACGGATTGGATCTATTGAACGGGCAAGTACGTGACAATCTACGAGCAGGTGTTTTGGAGCCAACAGTGAGCAAAACACGCAGTCTAAAGAGTGCATTAGAAGCTGCAACCGGTCTCTTACGTATTGATGATGCAGTTCGTGTTCAGCCGCCACCACAAGAGGAGGATCCCCATGCGCACATGTAAACCATTGACATCAGCAGATGAATAAAAATGTAATAATTAATAAAAGACTGATATGAAAGAGATTGGAAAATGTTCATTTGGATGCATCCCATCTAGAAGGTCGCTCATCTTGCGTAGATGTTTGGGGTTCTGCAGATCCGTTTTGCTTTGAGCTTTCTTGCCAATTTCCTTCATCTTGCCAAGGATTGGATGATTTCAAAGGAGGTTGAGGAGTAGGCTGTGACGAATTTGCTGTTCCTGTTTGGTTGGGAGATGATGATGTGGCTTTTTCCACATCTTTGACCGGATTTTGTTCCTTTTTGTATCTTTTTACGAGAAAATCACCAACTGCCTTTAGTAGATAGCCATCTTGTACCGTAGCAGGAGCTGCAACCATCCAGCTGGTTGGATATTTCCTTCTGCCAAGGTTCATCCAAATCAAATTCCACGTTAACATCAGCATGGATGACAATAGCACAACAGGTAAAACTTTCCAACCCAAACGTGAAACTTCTGGATTCGTAGCACATAAAACGGCCGTTGCACCACCGGGTGGATGAATTGTACCGGTGATTGACATTAGTGTGATAGAAAGTGCGGTTGCCAAAGCGCCTGCAATCCAAACGATTGAAGTAGAACGATCGGTGAGCATGATATTGTATGTTGGTGAACCTGCAAGCGCGAATAACTTTGTTATACAAACTGCAATCAAAGCAGAGAGGAATTGACCTCCAACAAAACAACGTGGTTGACTTAATGGACTTGCAGGAACGGCATAAATCAAAACACTTGAAGCTCCAAAACTACCAATGATAGCAGGAGATGCCCATGCATGCGGTGGAACGTTAGAAGATGAAGTAAAATGTTTTGGTCGTGTAAAAACGAGAAGTACGATTGCAATTCCAATGAATGCTCCAAAAGTTGACCAAATCACGCTTTCGATTGCTAATGGAATTTTATGAATGATCGGAATGATACTTGGATGTGGTTTCACATCACGATAGCGAGGATTGATTTGATCAATAGGTCTTCGATAGCCAAGAAAGTGAGATAGAAAGTACGGTAAAATCCGAGCAAAGTATGGCTTGTCTGGATCTGATGAGGGTGCGGGTTTTTGCTGCTCTTGATCGTCCTTGTTTGGCTTTTGTCCGTTTTGTGTAGGTTGTGATTGATTTTGTGGTTCACCTTCTTGTACATCTGCTAGTCCATGTGAATCCCGTGAGCCATTACGAACACTACTTATACTTCTTAAACGACTGTTGCCTCTCATTTCACCGTTTGACATATTTGAAGCGCGATCACGAGTTTGACTTTGATCACGACCTCTACTTCTGCTTGCGTTTCTTCTTCCTCCACCAACAAGGGTAGGCGTAGGGGATAAAGATGCTACACGGCTTTGACGAAATCGTGCGAATCGAAGTGGTGATCGACTTGGTCTTTGGGTTGAGGTTGAATTTACACCATCTTGACCGTTTGCGTGTGACTCATCTTGAATAGGCCCGTTGGCCTGTTCAGATGATGGAGACATTGTATTTTTTATGCGGTGGTAGTGATCAAGAAAGAGCATGGATCGGGTGTGCCGAGGCATAAACACTCTGCCGCATCGGCTGCATTCAAAGCGGGGACTGCTGCATCACTCCACTACAAAACAAAAGGGTCAATTCACGCTAATCACGCCACACCATCAAACGAGAGTCATAATGATACAAATAAAAAACTACATCTTCATCATAAAGGCCTATCGCATCGGGTTTCATCGTGGCTGTTTAGAGGGATATCGTCAGCTTCCCATTCATTCAACATGACGATGTCCAATATTCACTCACGTTGCTGTACATTGTAAACTACAAGTCCGATCACCACATCGAATACATGAAATATCACCCCAATAACCACAAATCGTACAAAGAGGCGCTGTTGCACGATGTGAAGGATAACGAGATTTGATCCGAGTTGCAGTGATAAAGTTCACAGGCGCCTCTTTAAATGTTGGAGAAGCAATCTGTTCCGCATTCAAAGTCAGTACACCAGTCTCTTCACATCTTGCAAATATCACTCACAGCATCCTCCAATAAAGCTTTCAAACCACGTCTATGCGTCAATAATCTCTTCAACTCTACGCTTTGCTTCTTCTTTTGTGATGTGGTATTGTTGCTCCCTCCTCCCTCTATGGTTAAATCATCAAAACTTTCATCATTTTGTGAAGATTGTTGTCCGGCCAAGAGACCTGCAATAGCAGCAGCCGAAGTAGATAAAGCTGGAACGTTGGCATTACTCGATTCATTCCATCCTGCTGTTGTGGCTTGACCTCTCTACAATGTGATAAAGGGGAGAAAGTGTCAATTGGATGATTACTCCTCCACCTTTAACTAATACTAAAAACGTACCTCTAATTCATCCAACCTTCTGTCTTTCTTTCGTCTCCTTCGTTCCATTTCTCTTTCTTGTCTTTCAAGTTCACGTTCTTGCAATGCAGCCTCTCTCAAACTGTTACCGCCGCTTCCAAGGCTAGTACGAGATCCTGACGCATTTTGCAATCGCCGCTTTGCATTAAGTTGTGACTGTGGTGCGGAAGAACGTACTAAGAAAGCAAGACATAATCAGTCGGTGCTTATTCATCGCAAAAACAACCATAATACTCACGCTTCCTTTTGGCCAGAGGACCTGCCATGTCCCAAGCCGATCCTCAAAGTGAAGATTGGGAAGAAGGAATGATGGTCGTGCACGTCTGCGTTTCTTTTCCCCACGCGCTTATCTTCTTTAGTCTAGGCTACGCGACTATTAATGATAAAAAAGCAAAATCGATTCTCATAAATAAAAAATACATCATGTTCGAATACATCATCATCAATCATCAATCATACTCTTCCTTGGCTAGAGCTCTACCAACAGCCCTTCCAGAGAAGATGCAACCACCTAAGAATGTACCTTCGAGTGCATTGAATCCCATTGAACCACCACCACCAAAACCATTGACTTCACCGGCAGCATACAAGCCCGGGAAGGGCGTTTGACCGTCTGATTGTAATGCTTGACCTTGCAAATTGGTTTGAATACCACCTAAAGTTTTACGTGTAAGGATAGACATCCTAACGGCCAGCAATGGCCCCATTCCAGGCATTGCCCTCGGCTTTTCACCTTCTACCAAAGAAGCAGGATCCAGATATCTATGCGGTTTGACAACTCGCATAATCGAATCAATCCAATGAGCTCTTGCGTTATGGATAAGCATAACTTGAGCATCTTTTGAGTATTTGTTGTCTACTTGCATATCACGATCGACGATTGTCTTGAGGATATCATCATAATCAATCGTTGGAGGCTCTTTTCCAGCAGCACTTGTTCCTGCTTCTTTCTTTGCCAGCGCATTCATCTCTTGAACAAGTTCAGGCAGGGTATCGCATTGGATGAAATCTTGACCGTGTTCGATAAACTTGCGCACAGGACCTGTTCCCTTTCCACCTAGACGTTCAGATATCAGCTTCAGGATGCTCTTGCTTGCCAAATCAGGATTTTGTTCTGATCCACTCAAAGAGAACTCCTTTCTGATTGTAGCCAGATCAAGAATGTACCATGAATAATCATATCCTGTTGCAATGATTGCCTTCAATGTGGCAATAGAGTCACAACCAGGGAAAGCTGGTGTACCGAATCTTTTTCCAGTCGCATCAAGCCAAAGAGAAGAAGGTCCAGGAATAACACGAATTCCATGCTGTGGCCAAATAGGATCCCAGTTCTGTAAACCTTCAGTATAGAACCATACTCTGTCTTCGTTTACCAAACGTGCACCTGTGGCTTTTGTGATTGCTAGCATGCGGCCATCGACATGGTTTGGTACACCCAATACCGCCTTGTTGGGGTAAGGTCCACCCATTTTTTCGGTAGGCCAAATCTTGCGAATCAAATCAGGATTGCCGCCAATACCACCCGAAGCTACAACAACGGCCCTACCACGAATATCAAAATCTCCAACTTCTTTACGATTTGTCTTTGATCCAACGACAAAGTTTGGTTCGGGTGCTAATTGTTTGCCACGTACGCCCACCACACGACCACCTTCAACGATCAGTTCATCAACTCGATGACGGAAACGAAAATCGACCAAACCTGCTTTTTCTGCAGCTTGGACAGGTTCACGAAAGATTCTTACAACTTCAGGTCCGATTCCCCAAGCGAGATGGAAACGTGGTACTGAATTTCCATGACCACCTGCCAAACCGCCACCTCTTTCGGCCCAACCTACGTGCATCATCAGACCCATTCCTAAACCTTTCACATAATCACGAAATTCCGTTGCGGCAAAATCGACGAAAGCTCTTGCCCATTGCAAGCCCCAATAATCTGGACTTGAAGGATCTTTGTCAATCTCATCCAAGACTGTCAAATCTGCCTCTAATGCGCCACTTCCAGTTGTGTTTGCAGTTGAACTTGATCGAGTTCCTCTACCTTCAATACCATTATCAAATTGAGCTGAATTGAGCCAATCACGTAAAGCCAATTCTTTGCTGTCTTTAACGCCCAACCTTCTTTGTTCGGGCGTATCAACGAAGAATAAACCTCCCAAAGACCAATGTGCTTGACCACCAATATTTTCGGCAGGTTCTTGATCTACAATGATGACTTTCTTGTTCGCTTTTGTAAGTTCATATGCTGCCACCAATCCTGACAAACCAGCACCAATGATGATGACTGGAGTATCGTAATCAGCTGACTGTTTCGACGAAGTACCGTTACTCATGACTGCAAATCTGATGGAGGGGGGGACCAGCAAGATGAAAGTGAAGGTAAATGAAGAAGTGGCTTGTTAAATACCTTTTTCATTCTCGGCTTATGCACTTTCTCATTTGTACGGCGTTAATTCTCGGCTTCTTAGCATTTGTATTTTTTCACTTTTGCGGGGAATAGAGAACCGCGCTGTGCATGTCTGTACCGGCCTACACGGGACCGAAAACCGAAAGCAAAAATAATTACGGTTATGGAATGTCATTACCTCTCTCTCTCAACTCATTCACAACGGAAATCGGTCACCTAGGGATATCATCAATCTCATTGCACCAATAAAAAGATCAAGACAACACCCATCAAACGGTTGAGTATTTGTACAATAGCAAAATCAGGTCACAGTCTTGTACAACACAATACCCAAAAGCAGAAATATAAATACACCTTTTTATCTTGCATTTAGCTTATTTGCCGGCTTTGCTCTTTTTCGATCCTGCTTTTCCTTCGTCTTTGCCAGGTGCTGCTCTTTTCTTGCTTCCGTTGGTGGCAGTAGATTTGGTACGATCAAGCACTAATTCCAAACATTGAGGACAATGCCATTCACCATCAGGAACAGAATCTAGTGGTGGATCTAAACATTGAAGATGCCATGGCTCATCACAACGTTCACATTCCAACATCACATTTTCACTTTGTTCACCTCCTTCTTCGCCAGCTTCATCCCCTTTGCCGCAAACCAAACAATTATCTTGCGATTCGCTTGCGTTGGGATAAGATGGTAACTCAGCATATGTATCGCCCAGATTGCGTGCAACATAGTAAGTCGTATTTTGACCTGCTGCCACATCGATGATCGAAATACCGTCCAAAGGCTCACACCTTTGTGGCTTTGTTGCACTTTTTGGCTTATCGAATCCTAATCCTAATTCTCCATTTCCTGCACCTTGTCCCCATGCAATATTCATCGTTGCATCATGATCACCACGTAAAGAAGGATCTTCATCTGCAACAGCGATCAAAGTCACACCTCCGAGTGATGCCGTTCTCATCTTACATCCCATCAACTCATTAAAGTATTTGTACGTCATAAAGCCTTGTCCTGCACTTCCGTCCCCGGAAGTTTTCCATTTACCGGCAAGCCAGAAGGTACGTTGACGATCAATCACAGCAGACGCTGTTGGACCTGCAAATACATCCTTTGCTCGCATAAGTGCATTCTCTCGTGCAAATTGAGGGATGAGAACAGGGACCAATCGATCATCTGGAGGTGTGCCAAGACCTAATCGTCCGTATCCGCCAAAGCCCCAAACGTAGCAATATCCATCTTCATCTAGTGCAATACTGTGTTGTTGTCCACTTGAAATTTTAATAATCTTCTTTTCGAGCAAAGCACGTACAAGTAAAGGTTCGGTGTGTGTATGATATCCGACCTTGTTAGCAGCGATGATGTGTTCACCCGTCTTTCCGTTTCCCAATTGACCTTTTTCCGTTGATCCGATTCCGTACACTTTACCTGAAGCTGTAAGTATTAGACTGAAGGTAATACCGGCCGAAACCATAACCACTGCGTCTTTATCTTTTGTATATTGTGCTTTTTCGATTCTTTTAAAAATTTCAATATCGCCTTCTGTTTGACCATTTCCACATTGTCCTAAAGCATTCGTTCCTGCTGCATAAACGCTTCCCGAACGCGTACATAAGATCGAATGATTACGACCACATGCTACATGAACGATATCACCTTCTTGATCGGCTGGCAAAGGAGGTGAAAAGTGTACATCGCGGTCAAGTCTAGTTGCTGTATAAACATTCTTTCCGCCAATTTGTACCGCTTCTTCACTCTTGCTACCGATTGCAGAAGCAGGTGCTGGTTTAGGTACTCTAGGTAAACCTAATTGACCATGTTCATTTCGACCAAGAGCATAAATATCGCCATGTTCGTTCAAAAAGAATGCATGTGAAGCAGAATGTCCACTGAAGACGCGTTTCATCTTTTCGTGTGCTACATCTCGTTGGATATGTGGTTGGGGTAGATCGATGCTGAAGGTGAGGAGGTGGATTTGAATAAGAATGACATCATAGGTGTGTGCCCGACTTGTAGTTTACTCACTGTTCCAAGCTCTTTTCGTTATTGTTCACTTTTCTTCCCAAATTGGGCCAATCTGTTCCACCTGCGATCAAGACTGAAGATAGAAAGAGTGATAAGTATATGCCTTTTATCATTTTAAGATATGATTTTTAGACCCACCTCTACCCCATTCCGGCAATTGACCATTTCCAGTCGGAGATGCGGCGTTCTTTGTGTCCGTCATGAAAATCCTTAATTCAACGGATCAGTGTAAAGGGTGACTTGATCAAAAACAACGCGTGCTTTATGCGAATTTGAGAATGCTATTCTTTCGGCTCCCGGTTGTAATGTCGTGTGACAGATAATGGATCCGCTCGTTCCCACCAAATAACAACAATGATGATGGGAAGAATGTATGACTTTGATACTTTTAGTCAGATTTTAAAGTGAGATCGCATGTATGCAGCTTACGCGCTTATCGATCAACACGCGTCGCGCTTTTATCCTTAAGCTGTTTGCATTGGCTCTATATTTGGCCTAAAATTTTTATTTTAGCTAGTTCGGAGATATTGTCTAGTGGTTACGACGTCGGTTTCTGAATTTTGCTTCAAGAATTCCGAAAGCCTGGGTTCGAACCCCAGTATCTCCTTTTTTTCTCATCAGCGCGCTTGCATTGCGATACATAGTAGGTGGTGGGAACTGAATGACATGACTGAAAACATGCCTGGATGCCCGCGCGCGCGGGCAGTTGAGCCGTGTATTTTAAGTGTGTATTGTGCGTGCCGCGCCTAATAAGCCTAAAGGCTTATTAGTCGAGGCACTTACGCTGTGTTTTATGTGTGTTCCCGCGCTGTAGGCGCGAAGAAAAAATTTAGGTACTTTAGCACCTAGTGTAGAGGTTTATAGAACATAGATTTTAGCGTGTTTAATAGTTCCTAAATATAGGGAATAAAAATTAATATAAATTTACTAGGTAACTCCTTACTTAAAGAAATTTTTTTTAAATATTATATTAGTTTCTAGGGAACCTTTTAGATCTAAAATATATTAAGCTTTATTCTTATTTATTCTTTACTACTATCTATATATAAATTTTATATATATAAGTAGGCTATAGACCTTATTATTATTATCTCGGTATATATTTATAACTGAAAAAGCTTAATATATTATATAAAATCTTATTAAATAATATATAATCTTTATAGAAATTAATTCTATATATTTCTATAAGTTAAATAATATAGAAATCGAATATTAATTATAAAAATTATTAATTCTATTTTATAATAGAAAATCTTTTTATATTTATATATATTTAATATAATTAAATTATAAAAATAATATTAAGAAAGATATATTAAATTATAAACAATAATAAAATAGTTATAATAAGTTTTATAGAGTTTATATTATATTATCTATTAGTCTAAAAGTAATTTTATTTAATATTTAAGATATAAATAATAAAAATATAATAAATAAATATAGATATATAAGATCTAACTATATTTAAAATATATCGGTTTCTATAGTTCTTTCTACTTTATAATCTATCGATAAAGAATAGATAGAAAAAGATCTTAATAAGCTAGTAGATAATATTAAAATTATTTTAAAAGATAGTAAATTATTTATAATAAGATATAAAGCTTATACTCTTTTAGATTATATTTAATCTTAATAGATAGATTTATTTAAAATAATTTTAAATAATATTATAGTTTTATTAACTTAGATATTATATAAAAGTTTTATTTAATAGATTTAAAAATAGATAAGTTATAAAATTAATCTAAACTATATAAAAATATTAAATCTACTTTTCTAAGAAAGAAGAAAATATTATAATTATAAAGATACTTTTAATATTTATAATAAAGATAAGAATATAGATATTTATAATATTTAGATTTAATATCTTATTTATAAAGATAGAGAAAGAAGAGTATAAACTAAAACTATAAAAATATATCGAAATATATTAAAATAATATTTTATATATTATTTAAGATATAGATAGAAGAAAAATCTAATTAATAATTTTTTTTAAATATAGATAGCGATCTCTATATTATAATATTAGATTAAAATAAAGAAAAGAAAATATATTTAAAAATATATTTAACTTATATTTTATTAAGATTTATAATATATTTTAAAAGAAACTTTTTATAATCTTAATTAATAATATTTATTATTTAATTCTAATAAATTTAACTCTAATATTTTAGTTAATAAAATATATATAAAGTTTCTATTATATCTTATAAATTTTATATATTAGTTTTAAATAAAAATAGATAAGATATATAAACTTTATTAGTATTAACTCGATATAATTTATTTAAAATTTTATATTTATTTATAAGTTATTAAAATATATATTATCTATAGAAAGATTAATTAAAACTATCTTAATAAGATAAAAAACTATAAATTATAAGATAAAATAAATAGATTATTAGTAAGTATAATAAATATTATAGAACGATAAAAGAAATATTATTATTTAATTATTTAGATTAAACTAACTAGTAAAAAGAAGATTTTTCCTCTTTAAAATAAAATAATAGATATATTAAAAACTTCTATAGATATTAAACTTCTTATAGCTAATTTAAACCGATATCTAGTTTTATTATCTATTTATTCTTATTATAAAAAGTTTAAATATATTTATTAGATATCTTATTACTTTTATAAAGATAATATATAAGATAAAATAATCTATACTCTAACTTATAATAAATTATAATATTTAATTATCTATATTTAATAGTAAAAAAGTTAGATAAATAATATAAGATTTAATATACTATTAAAATATTTTATTAATAATATATATATTAAAAAATAGATATTTAATAATATAGATAATCTAAATAATAATTTTATTATATAAAAAGATATAGATAATAAAATAAGGCTTTTAAAAAAATAATAAAGACTTAAAAAGACTAAATCTATAACTAGTATACTTATAAAAAACCTTAAATAAATATAAAAGAATATAAATAAAAAAGAAGAAAAAAAATATAAACTTTAATATTAATTTTATAAATATTAAAATATCTAACTAGTATTATATATTAATAATATATATAATAATAGAATATCTATTATTCTTTTTCTACCTCTATCTATTATAATAGATAAATATTAAACTTTAATATTTTTAATTAGTTAATAATTATTAATATTATTAGTTTCTAATATATTTATAAATCTTATATTATATTAAAAGATTATTATTATTATAAATTCTATAAATAGACTATCTTTATAATTAAATAAAACGATTAATTAATCTTAATAATTATTATAAGTTTAATTAACTTTAATAAATATATTTAGATATTAAATAAATATAATTATATCAAGTATAAAAAGTATTTTAACTCTTATAAAACTTTAAGAAGAAGATAAACTTTATATTTTATTTAAAGTATTAATAAAATAGACTCTAGATAATATTAAGAAGAATCTTAAAACTAGTTATTATATATAAAGATATTATATTTATAAATATTATATATTTTTATTATTATTAGATAATTTATTACTTTATAATTTTAATATAAAATTTAGTATAACCGAGAAAATAATAAACTAGATTATTAATAAGAAGGTTAATTAATTAAGAATCTTTATTAAAGGTCTTATAAAAGATTAATTAATATTAAAAATATAAATTACTAGATTATAAGGTTTATAATTCTTAATTAAAGAATATATATTTTATTTAATTATCGATTATAATATAAATAAAGATTATATATTAATTATAAATTTTTATAAATTATTCTTTATTTATTATTATATCTATTAAGGTTTATTTTCTATTTCTACTATTACTACTTTTTCTACTATTTTAGATTATTATTAATTATATCTTTTAAGACGATTATTTATATTATTAGATCTTAGATCTTTTTATAATATCTTTATTATATAAAAACTTAAAAAGATAGTAATCCTACTATATATAAATCTAAAAAAATAGAAGAGATAATAATATAAAATCTTTAATAAAATATAAAAAGATCTATAAAAAATATAAAAGATTATAATATCTATAATATTTAAAAAAAGATAAAAAATATATAAGATTACTATTTTCTAATATTTTAATTAATCTTTTTAATAATAATCTTTATACCTTAATTTTAAATAAATTCTTTTTATATTAATTTTATTTAAATATTCTTTAAAAATAAAATAAATATTTAAGAATATTATAATATAAATCTAACTTATAAGATTATTAATAATAAAATCTATACTTATTTAAAGTTTTTATTAAATAAAAAAAATAAAATTAATTTAAATCTATATCTAATATATTTAATCGAAAAAAACCTTTTAAATATCTCTTAATAGTAATTATATAGATATTAAATTATATTTTTTAATAATTTTAAAATAAAAGAAAATATTTTAAATAATAATATAATAAATCTAATAACTATAAAAGAAAGAAAAAGATTAGATAATTAAATAATTAATATATAAAATTATATTATAATAATATAAACTTATTATTTATATTAATTTTTATTAATATATAATCTTATAAATAATAATTTAAATAATAATAAGAAATTTAATTATAATAATATAAAGATAATATATCTAATATTAGTTTATACTTATATAAATATATTTATTTATTATCTTTTATATAGTTTATATATAATAAATATAAGCTTTAAAAGCTATTATTAAGTTTTAAATAATTATTATTAAGTAAAACCTAAAACTCTTTCTTAGAAAGTATATAAGATACTATATTATAAAAATTAAATAATAATAAATATAAGAAATCAAAGAGTAACCTTTATAAAATAATATTATTAAAGATTAAAGTCTAATCTTTAATATCTTATTAATTAAGTATATTAAATAAATTTAAACTTTCGAGATAGACTTATATTACTTAAAGAAATAAATATTAAAAAGTTTATTTTTCTTTTATTCTATTTTATTAATATTTCTTTTTTCTCTTTTATTTTAAACCTTAAATAAAATTATAGTCTTATTTAATAATAGATAAGAAAAACTTTATAATAATATAATATAATATAACTAATAAAACCTTAAAGCCTAAGCCTCGGTATCAGATAAAAAAGAAGAAGAAGATAAGGATAAAGAAGAAGATAAAGAAGATAAGGAGGAGGATAAGTAGGAAGATAAAGAAGATGATAAATTAGAAGATTAATCATACTTTCATATTTCATTTTTAATCAAATCATTTTTTTATCTTATCTAAGTTTGTTTTTAGCTTCCCGCACACCTCTAAGTCTTATCTAATATATATGCATTAACACTGACTATATGCTTGTACAAAAAGAATTAATTGGTACTGCCCTTATGCCTTATAAAAGTGTGAACAAGTGGGAACCTTTGCGCGTTTCCCATTTTTCTTTTATGCGTACATTGAAATAATGAGACGTAACTCAAGTCTGGTTGAAAGAACCTCTGTCATCATTATCTTTGGACGATTAGCCACTTTATCTTTTGCGAGAGCATTTTTATCGTTCAAGAATGCAATCGTGGGGCGAAATAACTGAGTCGCGCCGTGAGCGTAAGGCGAACATAGCCCCATATAATCGGAAAGATGCAGAATGCATAATTAGGGTCCAGCTCCTAGTCAACTCAAATCTCTACCATATCATCGGCATATCTCGCCTTCAACGATGACTTTGCGATCTCACTTTAGCTCTGTCCTTTTCACCTTTTTTGCTTTCGTCATAGCAATCTTTTCTGCAAGCATCCAAGATGGAACACTATTGAAACGGGCTGATGAGTATGAACAAGGCTCTTCACAACCACAAAGTGCAGAATTGCCGCCAAAAAAGAGACGGAAGTATAATGTGAGAATGGCTGCACTTCTGGAAGATTAAATTTGACCTGCTCACACATTTGCCTTTCTTGTCGGCCCTTTCATTAGACGCCAGAGGAAGTCAAAGAAGCTAAACACAAATCGAACAATAAATATAGACTTTAGTATACCAATGCTGGCATGGAAGAGTAAGCTTCAAGATTATATTTCACAACTGAAATGTTTACTGATTCTCGGTTCTTTTATAGTGCGATGAAACAATTAAGCGGAGATGAGGTAAGAAAAAATTAGCAATATCTATATTCGTATTGAAACTGAATGAGATATTGTTTCTCCAGTTGCTCAAGCACTTAGATACAGCTGAACAGATGAGGGAGAAATTCAGAATTCAGGCCAAGAAAGCATATCGAGATTTGGTAGCTCGGGGAGGGCGAAGAGTTAATACATGGAAAAAGCAATTCTCAGGGATAAAGATCAAAGAGTAGGTACTTGGCTGCTTTTGAAGAAGTAGAAAAAGAGTCTCTGATCACTTTTCATTTATGTCTTCAGGAAACAAAATGAGTTAAAGGGTGATGAGGTGAGTTGCTGTTTAAACAGGATGAAGAAAGGTGGCTCATTTTTATGAGATTTCAGCTATTGCTTTTTAACGAAAAAGCTCGAAAGTATAAAGCAAGCAGAGCCGCACGCGATGCTCGACGTTACCAGAGAAATAAAGACAAAGTTCTAGCAAAAGCCAAAGAACAAAGAAGGGAAAAGCGTGAAGCAAGGCAAGCTGAAAACGATAGAGAAATTTCTTCGATTAGACGAAAGTATAATGAGAATGATGTAAGAGCTGCAAATCGAGTCGCTTTAGGCCAAGTTGGAAGCGTCTTTCAGCCACACAAGCAACCGAAAACTGGTGGAGGTACACAGGATCGTCCCAATGAGCAGGTCTAAGATTTTGCGCATCGCTTTCGTCTGTTAGACATTTCAGCATATCGCCCCGTGAAAGATCGGGGCAATGAAGCCTATTTGCATTTAAACAAAGCGTCGGTATACGCTGCCAAGTCTTGTTGAAGTTCAACTTATAACCCTCTTTACCATATCTTTATTTTTGTACAAGCATGACGATGATCTTGAAATCACAACTCATATTCTTCCTTTGCGCCTTAATTATATCATTTCCGACCATACTCTCTGCCTACATTTCGGATAACCGAATGATGAGAGGTGCTAACGAGAATGAGCAAGAGGCTCCGCAATCACAAAGTGCAGAAGGACCGTCAAAGAAGCGACAGAAAAGTAACGTGAGCAGTACCTCTCTAGTACTAGCGAAGTTGTTTTACTTACACTTGCCTTCTTGCCTACCCTTTTAACAGACGCCAGGAGAGAGAAAAGAAGGTAAACACAACTCTAATGCGAGATACAAATCTAAGTTCAGTAATGCTGCTGTGGCCGAGTAAGTCTCACGAGCAAGCTTGAATGTTGCAACTATACTGATTTTTTCTTCCTTCACAGTGCAATGAAGCATCTAAGCGGAGATGAGGTAAGAGAAATCAGCAATTTATAGCTCATGCTCAAATTAGCTGAATCATTGATTATCCCTAGCTACTTAAATATATAGATACAGCTGAAAAGATACGGGAAAGACGAAGACTTGTAGCCAATAAGGCGTACGCGAATAGAGTAGCACGAGGTGTGGAAAGAACTCATAAATGGAATAAACAATTCACAACTGAGAACATCAAGCAGTAGGTATTTTATGTTATGGAAAACAAGAAAGATTTTTGCTTACATCTAATGCTTATTCCCCATAGGAAACAAAAGGAATTGGAAGGTGAAGAAGTGAGTGCTCATTGTAAAAAGATAGGTATAGCTCGATCTGAAACGTTGTTTGATTTCTAGCTAGAGGCTTTTAACAAGAAAGTACAACATTTCAAAGCAAACAGGGCCGCATACGACGCACGACGCTACGAAAAGTCAAGAGACCAACTCCTAGCAAAAGCTAAAGACAAGAGGCAAGCATCAAGCGAAGCAAAGCAAGCGGAAAAAATAAGGATTGAACTTTCTTCTACTAAGCGGAAGTATAACGAATTTGATGTAAGAGCGGCAAATCGAGCTGCTTTGGGACAAATCCCAAGCGTTTTTCAACCGCACAAGCAACCAAAAAGCGGTAGCTCTACAGATTCGTCCTCATGACGCAATGTATGTGGCCTACCAAACTCGTCCCCACAGCTTCTACTCCTCTTTTTAAGACCTGTGCTCTGAATAAATGGGGCTTCACTCGGCTGAGGTGGTTTTCTCTCTGCTGACCAAGCAAGCCGCCCCGCTTCCAAAATGGTGATAGGACGCAAACAAGGTACACTTACTTTTTCATTCATAGCGATCATCTTCTCAGTAACCTTGTCAGACAAATGTCAATCATGTTTGTACTGTATCTTTTGGGTTTACTCGCAATCCTTTGCAAAGCATCTTCGCCAGATTTTCCACCGCAGATGTCTAGAAAAAGAAACAGTCCACCGTTAGATATTGATTTGAATATGCCACCTGCAATCGAGTCGTCACATGCTTCTATGTCTACCAATCGTCCAAAGACTGTTATGGAAGGAGCCGAAGGTACTTCCCAAAGGAAGAAAAAAGTGAGTAACATATGTAACTTGGCATGGTTTATCAACGAGCGAAAAGCCTGTTGACATGATTCCCATCAATGCAATTAGTTCAGGTCACCACAAGCCATTGTTAGCAAGCTGGAACGAGATCGAGAATATAGAGCAAGATTCAGCAAAAAGAAAGTCAATGAGTGAGTAAATTAGCACATAAGAAACTTCGTTATGTAACTCATTGATATTGAAAACGAGTCTTCTGTATAAGGGTACTCCCATCGCTGAACGAGCAACAGGTAGGTAAGATTGGATAAAGCCCCGATTCAGTGGATCTTTTGATTTTAACAAATATCCGGCTTACCATTGAACAGAAAAACAAGCTTCTCGCCCTCGCTGAGAAAAAACGAATGCAAGCTAGAGTTCGTCAACAAAAGCAAAGAGATTTACGAAAAGAGCGTATAAAGAATGGCCATTCAACCGAAAGAGATGCTGTCAATATGGAAAAAGATAGGACTCGCAAGAGGATGGAGAGATCAGCGCCTTCAAGTTCTGAGACTCAAAATTCGAAAAGCACAAACATTTAATCGAACTGTACCGTATCCCCTCATGAATTTTAAAGTGTTTTGTTTGCGTTCATTTTGCATGTGCCAGCCCCGATCTTTTGCCACAGCTTATAAGAGCATACAAAAGTATGTTTGCATTCTCCGGTTTATGCAACCGAAAGTGGTTTTACGAAGATGCTCAATAGTATTGTCCTCTTCCCATTCTTTCTGCTTGTTTCTGCACAATTTGATAGTGATCAGTCTCTTTTCAGAAGAGCGGGCTTACCACCAAATGTGGATGTAAATGAAGAGCCACCTGCAGAGGGAGGAGACGTAAGCAATCATTCACACGTCGCATCTTCCCATGAAACCGGATCAAATCCTGTTATTGCAAATCAAAAGGCAAAAGTGAGAATGTCTTCGGAACATTTGTGACACTCATACTCATCTCGCTATATCTTTGCTTTAGAGTCATAAAAGAATTCTCACCCTGGCAGAAAGACGATTGCGAAAACAAGAAAAGGACAGGCGATATTCAAAAAGTTTCACAAAAAAAGGCATCGCATTGTACGTAAGAATTTGACATTCTTGCATCTTGTAGCTAACATTGTATCTATCATTCTCCCAGAGTTTTGCCTACGTTAAAAGACGGAGAGGTGAGTGAAAGGAATATCGAGATACGATTCGATTTGTCATCTGAAATTTGTTTATTCCATCAAAAGAAAGGCGAATTTATAACCAAAATGAAGAGGAGGAAAGAACAAATGTTGAATAAACAAAAACTCTACCGCGAAAACCGTCGTAAGCGCTTTCAAGCTGGAACTCCATCACTGCTCGATATAAGACAACGAGAAACAGACAGAAAGAGAGCTGCTCAACGTCTTCAAAAGAAAAAAAGCTTTACGCAGCAAGGAGACGCAATCAATTGATGAAAATGATTGAATCGTTCAGGTATCCAGAATGCTTTATAGTACAACTGTCGAAACACGCCGCTACTTCATACCTTCCGTCTCTTTGATCCGATCAATCAATTTCCACATTCCCTCCGTACGTCCTGGTCTGTAGAGTTTATGCTTGTGTAAGAATGGATCAATCTGTAACCGTTGACGGGTTTCATCCTCGAATTCCATCATCAATTCCGTACCTTCCAACAAATTGAACAAGCCTTTTGGATTTGCATATTGCTGTACTTCAACTTCACGTTTTGCAGCCATTTGCTCTGCCGTGACATGTTTGCCGTTCAAACCGAGATTGTTCGGATCATGGGATGTTGTGATGCCAGGCTTTGCCCTATTGGCAGGATCAGCCGCTGGTGGTCGAGGACGTATTGGTTCACCAGGACGTCTCTGTGGTTGAGGAGATGATGTAGCCCCAGATTGTGGCGGACGTGGCCTTGGAGCGGAGCTCCGTGAAGGCGTACCGAAGCCCATCAAATTGTCCAAGACAGAAGAACCGACTGACTTACGAATGACATTCTTCTGTGGTACGGGCGGTCTCTGTGGTAGAGCAGCCTTGAAGGATGAAGATGATGCAACAGCCTGACTCGTGATAGGCTTTGCCGGTGGAGGTTGTTGCAATTGAGATGCCGAGGCAGCCAAGTCTTTCGCAGGTACAATGCTGGATGCGCCTGAGCGAGGCTTGCTAGGCTTTTGAATAGAAGGTGCACGCTGGAACGGCTTAGAAGTAGCCTTCCGCTTCTCTGCAGCAGCAGTATGCTCATACCTGGGCGCTCGCTCTTCATATTTCCTTTCATCGAGAGCATCTTCATCCGCATCATCGCTCATCGCTACGTCACTGTCTGAGCCTGCCTCTTCTTCATAATCGTCTGACAGAGGTTCTGTTTCCTTTTTCTTTTGAGAAGCGGGTCTTTTCAATTTGATCTTCTTTCCTGGCCTTGTAAGTTTCTTCTTTCTTGGCTGAGGCAGATCTTCCTCATCTTCGTCTTGGACTCTTTCAATTCTTTGAGATGGAGTGGAGTCAGGGACCACAGCTTCAAGCTCCGCTTTGCTGCCTTTTCTCCTTTTTCTCGTCGGTTGCTCTTCTTCAGGATCTTCTGTAAATGCCTCTTGAGTTACTTCTTCTGGAGTGACTTCTGGTTTGGGTTGCTTCCGTTTGATTTTGATGGTCTTTTTGGTAGGATTAGGCTGCTGCTGTTGATCTTCACTAGGTTCGGGCTTGAATGAAGCGACTGGACTTGCTCTTGAATCATTGCCAACTTCTGCTGATGTGCTTTCACCGGCAGGTTCACGACTGGCAGATTTACGTGAAGAAGTTGACCTCCTTCGTATAGAAGGTGGATTGTTATCTGCTCCAGCACCTTCACTTCCAAACCTATCAATGGATTTCCTTGTCCGTTTACCTTCTATCACAGGATCATCTCGAAATATATTTTTATCCACTATCTGTTTGTACTCCCATCTTGGATGAGAGGTAGCCTTTTTGTTACCCATGCCATTTGATGTTTGTGGTGAAAGATCCGCTTCCTTGCTTTTTGGTTGCGTAACTTCAACAGCTGAATCACGTCCTCTCTGTGATCTACGAGGGTTTTTCTCTTTTTGTGGCTCTGCATTTGTAGCAAGAGGTGCTGCTGTTGTTGTTGTTGTTGTGTCTGTTCCTCTTCTTAAACTTGCCCTTCTTGTTTGTGGAACTGGACTGGTTTGAGGTGTTAATGCTTGACCTGGAGTGCCCGGTTGGCTTCCTGCATCGCTTAATTCGCTTAAGTCACTACCACCATCTAAATCGGGTCCTGGAGACATGATTGAGGTGCTGATGGCTGTAATGAAGAGAGAGTGTAATGCATTTAAACACACTTGTAAGTAAGCCCCGGCGTCAAAGATGCCCTATTTCCAAAAAGTGAAACAGCTCTTGAATATATGAATCGCGTCATGCATAAAATAATCCACAAGCAAACGTATGCCCTTTTTAGCCCTACTATACGCCCGCGTTGTTCTTTCTTGGAGTGGGGGAAGAATGTTTAGAAGAAAGACAAGAACTTCTTTCTTGTTCTCCTGCCATCATCTGCAATAGCACACAAGATGATGCCAATCGATCAAGATACTTACATCGTCGTTGGATCTGGAGTTTTTGGCTCTTCAACTGCATTGGAACTCATACGTGCAGGTCATAAAGTCATCGTTTTAGATCGTTCAGAAGATGGATATTGTGCACCTGATGGAGCAAGTAATGATTTGAATAAAATCGTTCGTGCTGATTATTCCGATCCGCATTATCGTAATTTAGCAAAGATGGCAATCTCGTATTGGCGAAGATCTGATTTGATTTCACAATACTACCATGAAGTTGGTGTTTTGTTTCATACCGGAACTTCAGTAGATCAGACTATCGGTAAGGAATACATCAAAGGTGCAATCGAAGCAGCTTCTTCGGCTTCCATACATGAGTTGCCTGCATATGGTCAAACACTCAAATCTGCAGCGTACGAAGTATCTTCAAGCGATCAATTCAAAGGCTGCTTCCCGGTATCCACTCGTAATCGACTTGGTCGTTTGAACGAAGATATTACCTCTGGTCGAAACAAAGCATACTTTAACCCACGCGGAGGATGGGCAGAAGCAGGTAAAGCTACAAACGCAGTGCTAGACGAAGCAAAACGATTGGGTGCCCAAGTTTATGGTAATGCACATGTGAACAAATTGTTGTTCCAAGACAGGGACGACTCGAAGCGAGTAACGGGTGTACGTTGTGCAGATGGTAGAACATTTCATATTGGCGGAAAGGGACAGACGATCTTGTGCGTTGGTGCATGGAGTGAAGGTCTTTTACGAGCAATATTCGAAGAGCAAAACCTCAACTCTCAAATCTCCTTACCAACCTGGTCATCAGCACAAGTGGTGATCACGATCCAACTAAATGAAGAACAACAAAAGATCTATCGTGATACGCCTGTGGTATTATGTTTCGAAAATGGAAATTATTGCTTTGAACCGGATTCTAACGGATTGATGAAAATTGCAATTCATAGTGGTGGATATAGATTCCCTTTACCTTCAACAAATACAAACACGCCTTTAACGTTCCCTACATTTGCCGATTCGATCGCCGAACAAGCCGACAGAACAGCAAAGATTACCATTCAAGGAGCTCCTTCTAGTGTTGTAAAAGAAGCACGTTGTCCTACTGATCAAGCCAAACAAATTTTACAAAATTTACATTACGTCTATCCTGAACTTGCAAATGCACCAATCGTATACGATAGAATTTGCTTTTACAGTGAATCCTTAGATGAAAATTGGATAATCGATCATGCTCCCGGCGTAAAGGGTTTAGTGGTCGCATCTGGTGATAGCGGTCATGCTTTCAAGGTGAGTGAAACACTTGGCAAAATCAAATCAGAATACTGACCTCCTCCTCTCCCTGCAGTTCTTACCCATTCTCGGAAATCTTGTCTGTGCAAGAATGGGCTTACAGCAAGCCGGAACGTTGACTGATCATCAAGACCGAGTCTTCTCCTTTGCCTATCATGCAGATTTGCATAAACAATCAAATCATTCGCATCAACGTGAATCTTCCAACTTTAAAGCTCGTCTCTGAACCAGCATATCAATCATTCTTTGTGTAACTATATTCATGTCATTGGTTTCTGTCAATTCGTTGCGTGAAGTGTATGTATGATTCATGAGTGATGCTACAAAAACAAAAACTTAATTGATTCTCTAATTGGATTCCTTCACGTATCCTGGATTCTTTCTTAGGATTACTAATCCTTCCAGAACACTTGCAAAGCTCAAATATTCATCCGTTGCCAATTCTGCACGTTCGTATGTACCCAAACGAACAGGCGAAGTATGTGTTTGGAATCCTGTAATCGTTCGAGGCTTTCCTGCTTGACCGACAACATCAACAGCTTGACCAACGCGAACAGTCGTCGGTAGAGGTTGTAATTCCTCATCCAAGGTGATAAGGAAGCGGGGATACATGGCGCTCACAAGGAAGTATAACATCCAATGGTTCTTCTCCAAAACAAATCCGCGTGCGTCTGTGAAACTGACAAGCAAGCTCAACAAACCGCAAACGGCCGTCTTGCTAAGTAGTTGTCTATCGGTGTGGTAAGGGTTGATACCCACAGTTCCTTTACCCATATGAATCAAACCTTGAGCAATACGCACCATGAATAAGCAATTGCTCTCCTTGTGGTAGTAGTTTGCCAATTGTCTCAACATCTGTGCCAATCTTGCGTTGTTTGTTCCAGCTCCAACGATACCCATTGCTAGGATCGAATTTATAGCAACGTCCAAATCGTTGTCGTGAGAGTATTTGGAAAGGGTATCAACAAGGGGCATTTGTGGATTTGAAGGGTTCAAAAGGGCCAAAGCAAGAGGAACCGATTTACGAATCACTGGCTCTCCATAGTGCATCATATGCGACATATGCCGTAGTGTCATCTCTGCGCCAACATCCTCACCCATTGCAACAAGTGCAACACCGATCACAGCGAATGATTGGTATAGATCGTTGACCTTTTCCTCCTCCTCTTCTTTCTTGTCCTTTCCTTCTTCTTCGCCGTCTTCCTCATCGTCGTCCTTCTTGTCGTCCACATTGAGATGTTCGGTGCAATGGTGCAACATTGTCTGAATCTTTAGCACATTTCCGGTTCCTGCATAACTGCACATGTCTACTAAAACTTGTGCTTGTTTTGCAATAGGGTGCTCAATAGCTTTCAATGTTTCAATTGTTGCATCGCTTGCATCTTGCCTGCCGATGAACAAGAGTGCCAAACCCAAGCTCAAGAAGCGAGCCCATTTCTCATTCAATTGTGCAGGCTCTCTTTCCATCATTGTTTGCAAGATTGTGGGCGTGATTTCTCCATGCGCAGATCCAACAAAGATGAAACCTAATGCCAAAGCTGCCATGGATGCAACTTCCATTGATGTCGTCTCATCGGCAACATGTTGAAGTAGAAGTGGAACAATATCTTCTCTGCATGAGCCTGCGTATGCAATTCCGATACCGATAATTGCAGATATCTTGAGTGGCGTGCTGTTGCTTTCAACATGCTCGGTCAATAGTGCAAGAGCGGCGTCCATTTCTGTGCGAATACCTGAATGAAGAATACCGTATGCCATAAGTGCACCAGCCTTGATGTATTCATCAGACGAGTAAGTGTACTTGTCGATATGACTCAATCCCATCTCAGTATCCCACAACAAGCTCATACCCAAACTTGCGCTTGCACTTAGCATACCATGATCTTTGTTTTTGTAAATCCAGCTATTTCCTTCTTCGGCTCCGACCATCAATTTATCATTCCCATAACCAGCATTGACAAAGGCATTGACAAACGTACTGGCTAAGTTACCTCTGGCAGAATCGACCGAACCGCTGACTGTGGAGCGCGAGTTCTCTAAGTGGCTCTTGTAGATATCCTCGAGCGATTTTGGATCATATACGCCTAACTCCTTTCCAAATTTGATAAAGTTTGACGATAGCTGTGTGTTGAAGATACAATCAAGCACAGAGTAATCAGAGATGGGATCACTTTCGTCTTGAAGCCATTCGACCGGAACTTGTTGTCTTCCCAGTAGCAGTGCAAGCTGCTTCTTCATTGTTGGATTTTTGGGTGCTTCGAAATCATCTCGGATCAATTCTCGATCTCCAATGCGTAGAGACAATGTCATTGCTTCGGCATATCGATCAAATTTGCGGTAAATGGTGTGTGCAGTGCGTAGGAATTCTACGTCATCTGGTGGGACTAGCAAGTTGACACAACTGACCATGTAGAGACATGCTCTTGCATATGTATCCTTGTCCACAAATTCTGGCAAGCGATCGATGGATTCCAATTCCAGTAGTAGATCGACTGCGTCGGCTTCAGCGTTGTGTGACAAACTGAAAGGAACGATCAATACGGCCAAATCGAGCAATTCTTTGTTGGTATCAGGAGAATTTTCATCGTGCTTCTCGCCACGGGCGTTGTATTCTTCTCCCAGTTCTGCTGCAAGATGTCTGACATATTCGTGACCCCAGAGTCCTGGATTTTCTGCTTCGCCCACCTGAGATGCTAACAAGCGGAATTTCAATGTTTCGCGTTGGCCATTGTCTGAATAAGTCATTGCAAGGACGGACAGGATCTCTGCGAATAAAGCCTTGTCTGCAGAAGAAGGCCAGGATTCTAGCGTTGTCTTGAGTTCAGCAAAATGAGGGCGTAAAAACTTGAGTGGCTTGGGAACGGAGGTCATTGATGAAGTACTTGTGCGTATGAGTGTTCGTAGAGATTCTAATGCGGGACGATGTAAACTCTTGTCTGATTCACTTAAACGTTCAACCAGCATTTCAAGCTCGTTCTTTAGCTGTAAATCCTCTTCGCTAAGTTCATCTTCATTCTTCTTTTCCTTTTTGTCCTTTTCTGCATCTCCATTCATCTTTACATCACCATTTTCCTTCTGTTCCGAATCCTTCTTTTCGGCATCCTTCTTTTTTGGATCTTGAGAAGGAACCGGAACGGCATAAGATTGTTCCTCTCCACGCGACATGATGGGCACGTCGAAATGGGAATAGCTCTATAGAGAGAAGTGATGGAAGAATGAGAAGATGGATTGCGTCGTATGAAGTGTTGCATTATTCTTGAACGAATTAGACAGATGTACTGCCAATGCCATAGTCTTAACGACGCGCGTCAACTGTATGAACAGCAATTTATAATCTCACGTGTACGTGCGAGTGTCCGTGCGTTTTATTCATATGGAGGTCCACTTATCACGGTTTTCCATGAAGCATACTTACTCCTCTTAAATCATGATTCTAGATGTGATTGACATGGAACACAAAAGAAGGCTTATTTCTGATTACACGATGAAGCATATGTCTGTTCTGATGATAGTAGGAGACATAGAAGATATATCTCGGAGGACTCTGTGCTATACGGATTGCAACTATCTTTATCTTCATCAACCTATGGACATGCCCTGAAACTTAGATCGGCTCTTATTTCGGTGAAATGAATGACAGCTGATTAATCACCGTAAGTATAGACTACTGATGGTGTCGTATCAAATTAGTGAGAGTACTAGGGGTTCCTGAATGAGTTCTTTTGAAGCCACGATCGAAGTAATGCTTGGCTTACAGATGTTTGCTTGTTTAAAGATGAACGGAGATTCAATATTGGCACCTTTATGATGGCTAACAAAGTTTCGCGACCACGAATCTTACTTCTTGGCAGGGCGGTACCTTCTTGGCATGATCAAAGTAGTGATGGTAAGAAACTCCAAGATGGTCCAGGGATATGCAGGTAGAGTTGATATACCAAAATGGAAGGTGTTGCGAGTGTATGCGCGCGCGTGTGCACACCACGCGTATGTAGTGTTGGTTGTGTTACTTTCCAATGGAACATATCAATCACATACCATCATACAACACAATACAATCACGATCTACATATATATTACCCAAAGTGGCACATGTTTGCCAAGCTATCCACACAGTCAAACAACATTCCTTGTTGACGCAATTGCGGCAAAATCCATATTACATGCACACATGTAACCAACAATAGAAACGGCGATTAGAGGAAAGAAGTCAATTGATTTAGAAGTTGAATTTCATTACGCCTTGAGTAACATCTTCAGCATAGACCGGCAGAAGTATGATCTTACACTGCTGAACAGCGAAGAACACATGAATGCATTCATCGGCGAAGCCTAGCCGTTCAAAGGCTTCGATCGCTTGAACTTACTATATAGAGAAGCATACGTTCCTGAACTGATTCGAATTGTTTCCCTTTCTTCTTTACGACCACCTTGGTTTACGATCCAATCGTCACCTCACCTATTTTCTCTCTCTCTTTTGCTTGGCCAGGTGCCATCAAAACTTTTCACTTCTACTACTTTTTGCATTTGCCATTCGCCCTCTTTTTACGTTGCTTTGAAAGCTGATCCCTTGACGGGATCTAACGACAAAAAGGTTCATTAACGAAAATAAAAAGAGCCAATTACTTCTTTGGCAAATCCAAAAAGCCTTTTTTAACGACCAACTCTCGCCGGACGAGCTCTTTGCCGTCGTTTGCATTCATTTTACGAAAAATAGACACTAAGAAACGATTATAAACAAAAATGCGTCTTTTACCAAGAGATACAGGTTTTGCCAGTTTGGCATCCACTCTTTCATTGGCCGTTGCCAATTATAAACCAATTCCACAACTGCCAGTCGAATCCAACTCGACAGGAGCAAAAGGCGGCAACCAATTGATGCCAGTCGGAGCAGGAGGTCAAGCAGCTCAACAAACTTTCCAGGTTCAGACTCCCAACCAGGCGAACACTTACGATCAATCACATCCTATCGGACAATGGGGTGAAGTAAGTGTGCTATACGTGCCAAACACTACTGATAGTAGTAGTGCAAATCAACTCAAAACAACAAGCACAGTCGGACCAGGCAAATGTCCAGTTCAGCAAAAGTATACACCCACGTCTGCTTTACCACCTCCTACCTACCCTCCTTTCGATCCTGTTCAAGCCAATGTATACAGATACCGTCAACAGCAAGGTGTCAACCTTGGTTCTTGGTTCGTGCAAGAAGGTTGGATGGAAGGTAATTTCATGTCTTGTGCTGCCGGCCCCAAACAAGCTGAATTTGATATCTTGAGCGGATTCGGAACATCTGCAAGCGGAATTGGAAATGCAACTGCATACATGGAAAAGCATTGGGATACTTGGATCACCGAAGATGATTTCCTCAATTTAGCTAGAATAGGTATCAATACCGTTCGTATCCCAATCGGGTATTGGTCAGTCGGTCCATACTTTTGCAAAGAATCACCTTTTGAGCCATATGCAGCAGTGTACGAATATTCATGGCGATACGTTGCCCGTGCGATCAATTGGGCAGGAAAATACAACATTGGTGTTGTATTGGATTTGCATGGTGCCTATGGATCTCAAAACGGTCAAGCACATTCAGGTTTGTCGAATGGAAAAATTGATTTCTACAACACAAAGAACATGGATTTAACAACGAATTTGTTGGTTTGGATCGCACATGAAATTTCTAACGTCACAAATGTAGTGGGAATTGAATTGTTGAACGAACCTCAAAATCGTCCTAGCTTGTGGCCGTGGTACACTCGTACAATGGATGCCATGCGTAATGCATCTATTGGCGCTCGCACCATTCCTCTCTACTTCCATGACGCTTTCGACTTGGACAAAGGTTCTGCATTCACTGCTAATCGTACCGATTTCGTCGTACAAGATTACCACTCTTACTTTGTGTATACCTCAGCAGATACTTCCATGTCTGCCGCACAACACACTTCTATCATCGGAGGAAGCTTTTCCCAAAATTTGCAGAATGAGTCTGCCGTTGGTCGCCGTAATTTGGTCGTCGGTGAATGGTCTTGCGCTTTGGCACCTAGCTCGTTGGCTAGTTCTTCGAACAAGGCTGCTGCTCAAACGGCTTTCTGTAAGACACAAGAAGATGTTTATCGTAATGCAGCTGCTGGTTGGATATTCTGGAGCTATAAGATGGAAAATTGTAATAGCAATGGCGGTTGGTGCTTCCAACAAGCAATCAAACAATTCTTACCGAAGACGTTTGATTCTTGGGGTTTGACAAATAAAACAGCTTCCTACTTCCGTTCAATCAACTCTACTTCCTTGCAAGCTCAAAGCAGCGTGTTAAACAGAATCGCAAAGATCCCCTATCCAAGCAAGATGGCAAACAATCTCAAGGTTCAACAACCCAACGGTACAGATGGAGGACTCAAAGCAGCTGCTGAAGCTGAAACTGATGCCGATTCAGATGCTACTAATGTCAATGTTGCCGGTATTGTAGGAATGGTGGACTCAAACAACGTCCAAGATCAAGAACAAGAAGAAGGTGCCCGGATCGGAATGGTCGAACACAACAGTACCGATGTACGAAAGCGTGGAACAGGTAGTCTGGCCGCTCGAGCAAGTGAAATTTCAAGAAGGGCGGCCAACAATGCTCAATTAGCCGCTCAATTTGGTTATAATGACGGTTTCAAATCTGCTCGTTACTTTGCTGCTGATGGCAGTCTCTCACGTTTGGGTTTCGCAATTCAATATCGTGCTGATTCTTACCGTGCAAGAGTTGCAAGAGGACTTTTGCAGAGAGGCAACTTGAACGACTACAAACAACAATACGCTGCTGGTGTTTTGGCCGGTGAGAAATTGGTTGCCCAAGTTATTGGGTCGAGTTGATTTGTTCCTGTGTGCACGATGTTCTTTTGGGCTCTTTGGTCACCTTTAATGCTTTTCGCTCACACTCTTTGATGATTTACGATCACTTTATGGTTTATCTTTTGTATATGATCACTTTTAATGTCTTTTTTTCGTATTTGTACAATTTTTAATGCAATCATGGTAATGGGGCCAGCCGGTCTCCCCTTTTTATCCCCCCTACTTCTCTTTTGTGTGATTTGATTAGTATCTACTTTGTCGCTCTCTCTTGGCAATTGATGATACCTTTCGTGCTTGCATACTTGTATCACTACTACTTCCATTTACAGGAACCATCTTCAATAATCTTGTGCCGTGAGCTGGTACATTCAACTCGGGTAATGCCTTGCTGTATGCTGATTCGCTCATCTTGGTTGCAGGCTTGGACTTTGATGCATTTTCGAAATTAACATTTGCCCAGAGGTCGTAAATGTGGAATTTCTTTTCTGCTTCAGAAGGTGTATCGATAAACATTTCATCGAATGTTGGCGTCAAAGTGACTTGTTTGTCGTCGAAATTTGTCAAAGAGACAGCATAAGTTTCATTGGCCAAAGAAGTCAACCATAATTGTTGTTTGCCTTTTGTCCAAATTCGTACGGCAGGCGTATGAGCGGAATCTTGATTCAAAGCAATCACATCTTCATTTCCAAGAATTGCCAAAGTACGATTCGTTAATGCTGCCATATCATTTCCCATGATCAAAGGGCTCTTTACCATTGCCCACATGCTGAAATGCGTAATTTCTTCTTCTTTGTTCATTCCACCATTTCCTACTTCCAACATATCCAAATCGTTCCAAGCAGCAGATGCTGCTTTTTGACCTAAAGGAGCGGCAAAGTTGATAATCTTTTCAACGCTGCAATGGAATCCAGCAAATCTGCAATCGGTCATTGATGTGCATGGGCAACGATCATCATCTCTGTTGAATGTGTCAAAGATATCACCGCTGATACGCCATGAATTCCACGTATCAGTAGCGAAATACCATGGACTATCCTCACCCCAATTGCACAAACCCATCACCATTGGACGACCAGTCTTGTTTACCGCATCACTCATTGCAACATAACGATTGAAACTGTTTTGAGGTGTTCCCATTCTTCCTTGATTATGACAATTATCGTATTTCAAAGCATCAAAGCCAGCATCTGCCCATGATTTAGCATCAACTTCTTCATGATCTAAAGAAGCTATCTTTCCACCACATGTGAGCGTACCAGCGGAAGAATAAATTCCTGCTTCGAAACCCATATTGTGTAATTGATCAGTGACGGATTTCAAACCTGTTGGGAATTTTTCTGGATTGGCAGGAATTTCTCCTGTTGTTGCATTTCTTTGATCTGCTTGCCAACAATCATCGATCCAAATGATATTGTATCCTTTGCTCTGTAATCCGCTTGCTTTGACTTGTCTTGCTGCTTGTAGAACTACATCTTCTGAAATGTTACATCCATGATAGTTCCATGTATTCCATCCCATATGTGGAGTTATACTTTTGCCATTATTCAATGCTTGTGTGAATGCTGCGAGAGCAGACAATGTCCACAGAGCCGTTAATGTTGTTGAAAAAGACTTCATCTTGGGTTAGTTTTGTGATAGAGATAGGACTTGATTTGACTCAGTAAAGTCAGCCTCTTTATATATCTTTTCGCCACTCCTCCTAATTTCAAACAATTTGTTCTATCTCCGTTCCTTCGGTAGAATCTTTTCTTGGTTCCGTGGAGAACTGGAGAATTAGCGTATGTATGTGGAAATGGGAATCAGCACTCTATCTCACCAGCAGTCATTACTCCTTCGGTTAAATGTTGCTGATCATTGACGTGGGGTGAATAGAATCTTCGCTAGGCAGGAGAATTCTTTCTGGAAAGACACCGTCTGGTATAGTGCCTTGTTCCTATTAAGAGTCTTAGTAAGATGAACGTCACCCGTTACATTTGGCCATTGTGATGATGCTTTTAGCGCCTTTTCTTCGTTCGAACTTCGGTCAATCTATTGCGCTAAAAAACATTCAAATCTTCTTGTCCTTCTCTGTTGTACTTCCTCATCCTCATTCATGTCTTGTCCTCAAACCAAAGCTAGCCTCATCATCTCCCGCGGAACGGATTATGATTCATTTGCACGTCTTGATTGTGACTTTGCTTGAGAGCCATGAGGAGGAACCGTAGGATTTGGAAGTGAATCTTTGAAGAGAGTTCCATCAAGCATTATTGCATTCTTGGAAGCGGAAGCGATCTCAGAATTCACATTTGTTTAAAGATTATAAACGTCAAATCCTTGCTTGACAGTGAACGGTGAAATGAGAAAGACTTCTTTGAATGAAGGCGCATGCGAACATTCTTGATTATCACAATTAGTCAAAGAAACTGCAAAGCTAGTGCCGGATAAGCCTGCAATCCAGATCTGTTGCTTTCCTTACTTCCAAAGTCGAACTCCAAAAAAATAATTTGAATCCTGATTTTCTTTAACTGCTATTCTGCTTGAATATTATATCTTTTGATTTACTGCATTGATGATAATTCAACATATTCCATCCCATTTGAGGGGTGATACACTTCCCATTTTGAAGCCCCGCAACCGTCGTATTGAATACAATGATGGTTGTGTAAATGATTGAAAGGTCTTTCACTTCTCATGTTTCTCGAGCTAGTCCAGGTAGATCGTAAACGTAGAGTTTGGGAATCGGAATGAGTTCTATGAATGAACACCCTTCTCATATAAGTTTGTGACCTGTCGCATCTTCCATATCAACTTTCACACATGGCACTGCTTCTCTTGGAGTGCGCCCTTTTGCCGTATCTGCTGGGGCTCAAAGTTCAAGTGGACGACACAGGAAAGAGGTGAAAGAGTAGAATTGCTTCCTTATATATGGTAGATGCTATAGCATATGATGTTCTCGGCAATCTCTTTACCTCGATCTTCAACTGCGAGTCTCTAGCTGAAGAGACTCAACTGAAATATAAGGCTATGATAAAATCAATTGTCGGGATTCTTCAGTTACAATTGTGCTTTAGCCAAAATTATTTCTCGACAGATCGTGGCGTGTGTAATTCTATCAAGTCGCTTTGCCAAGACAGCTTCAATCATCGGCGATACGTATGTACACTTGTGAATGTGTGTTTGCTTCCCACTCAAGCGATACTTTTAAGATATAACAGCTTCCCCACAATTGATGAATAGACCCCCGCGGAAGATTATAAGCCCTGTCCACGGAAAGTTTGATGACTGCTTAGTTAAGCAGACGAGATCATTTTGTTGTTGTTATATAATCTATGCATGCTCGTTGACGGAACTCAGCGTATCTATCGAATCAATCAATCGCGCGCGTTGAAAAGAAAATTCCCGCTTTGGATCTGGTTCTATTATATCTAGACTGAAAATCAGCCGGTTTTTGAAAAAAACACATGGCAACTTCAGATGCCGCCGGCAAAGGAAAGGTTGCATTCCTCCAGCCAAGAGAAACAAAGGCTAACAGTCTGATTGTGCAGTGTACGTATAAAACTTGTTTTGATTTGTCTGCATTTAGTTAGTGAGAGGGACATTGAATGAAGGGTATGTGGGTAAATGCATGCTTCCATGTGCTAGGAACTTGGAATCTAAGGGGCTAGATTGTATACGATCACGGTCTTCAATTCTAGCCTTTCATCGATAACCACCTCACATCATCACGATCTTACCTTTAGTATGTGCACCTAGAATCAACTTTACCACAACCAACAACATAACCTACGTCCACCTAATCCCGCCCTTTCGTGCTTCTCCCCTTTTGTCTTTGGCTCTTTTGACAATGACGCCATTCAAACATACCTTTATCACAATAATAGCCCTGGTGGCTCAGCTTTTACCTTGCATTCAAGCACAAGTTCAACCTACTACCACCTATCAACCTCCTCCGATCGCATCAGGAAATGTTTCGAGCAGTTCTTCTTCCAACAAAGTGAATGCAAGATGGAGTCAATTATTGGGAAATGCGTTGTACTTTTACGATATCCAGCGATCGGGTACGTTACCCAACAATTTCCGTGTTGATTGGAGAAACAATAGCGTTCCAAATGATGGAAGTGATGTCGGCTTAGATCTTTCAGGTGGTTTTTTCGATGCGGGAAATTATATCAAAGCAACATTTCCACTTTGTTGGGTTGTAACTCAATTAAGTTGGGGTGGAATGATGTTCGGAAAAGGATTTGATGATTCACAACAAACTGCTTATCTAGATTCAACATTAAGGGTCGCTTTGGATTGGTTAATGACTGCTTCTTCTAAGCAAGATGAAATGGTCGTTTTGATCGGATCAGATGACTTTTACTGGGGTGGCGATCAAAATATACCAACAAACGATCGTCCTTCTTATACGATCACTCGGGAGAAACCAGGAACTGATGTATTTGGTTCTTGTGCCAGTGCATTGACCAGTGCTTCAATGTTGTATGCAGGAACACCTTTGCCTATCAGTACAACGCAAAATGGTACAGTGGCTTCATTGCAAGATGCAAATTATTCCACAACTCTTCTTCAACGTGCTGAAACTTTGTTCGATCTCGCCCAATCATCAACACCTCAACAAGTTTATCAAAAAGCAACAAAAGGTGTTGCTTGGGCTTATCCAAGTACGGATTATGCTGATGAATTGGTTCTCTCATCTACTTTCTTGGCTCTCGCAACGGGTAATCAAACATATGCGGATTATGCACAAAAGACATATGCAACCAATCAATTCCCTTTCCCAAACGGTGCCTTGAACTGGGATCAACACACTTCTGCGACACCTGTCTTGCTCACCCAATTGTCAATCGCAAGGCCTTCCATGGGTGTAAGCATGAGTAAATATCAGACAGATTCAGAAAAGTGGTTGGATAATATCGTGAACAAAAACATGCCTCAAACATTCACAACGCCAGGTGGATTATTCTACTTTGACGGTGATAGTGATTCAGCAAGTTTGAATCCAAGTTTGAATGCAGCATTTTTGATGATGGTTTATCGTAGAATGGCAAGCAGCACAACCAAAGATCGTGGTTATCGTTCATTCGCAGAAAGTCAAATTGATTACGCTTTAGGCAAAAATCCGATGAATACAGTTTATGCTGTTGGAATACATAATAACAGTGCTGAAAATCCACAATCAGCTTTAGCATCTGGCGGTACGAACCCAAAATTGATCGATACAGTTCCTGCACAAGAAGCTCACGTTTTGTATTCCGGTATCGTTGGAGGACCGGATCAAAATGATAATTATTACGATCAAAGATCGAATTGGGAACAAACAGAAGTTGCCCTTGATAGTCAATCTGCCATGATCGTTCTTGCAGCACATCAATTAACAACAAATGCTTCTGATCCATTTTATACCGGAATGACCGAAGAAAGAGTCATTTTGCCGTACGATGCAGATGGAGGAGGTGGCGGAGGTTTGAGCACTGGAGCACAGATTGCAATCGCAGTTGTGGTGATTGTTGTCGTTCTTGGTCTCCTTGCAGGTTTGGCTTTCTGGCAACGGGAAAGATTGCGATCCCTTATCCGTCGACGTCGATTCGAGAAATACGAAAAATCTTAGAAAAAAATGCAAAGGTTATGGACATTACTTTTATCACATATTCTGCCAATTTTTCATTATTCGTTTATTGTACACTATTGTCATTGCGCTTGTATATAATACATCATGCTGAATTTCGGAATTTTGTCATCATCATAGGATACTGTCGAGGAAATCTTCATCAACCTGTTCCTTCTTGTGTGTCTTTTCCCTCTGTGCAATTTCGAGCTGCTTAACATCCTCTGCTCTGCGAGATATGTCGGGTACTCTTGGTGACGGAGTGTTCATCTCTGATAGGAATGCGTCCACATCATAATCTCCTGCTTTTTGGTTCGGGAAGTCGGCCTCATCTTCATAGAGATGGGAGGTAGAATTGGAATGCTTTCCCCTTGCAGCTGGTTTGGGAACATTCTCATCTTTGGCACGACGATTCTCACCTATATCCAATGAGATGGTCTTTGCACTAGCTTGTTGCAATACTCTTGCCCTTCTCTGATGCTTTTCTTGTCGTACTTTTTCCTCTTGTAATCTTTTTCCTTCTCTTTCTAGTTCTTTTCGCTGTTCTTCTGTCAGATTATGACGTGGCAATGAATGACTGATATCATTTGAATCTTGCTCAGCAGTACGATCCCTTTGCTTTTGTCGATCCAAAAGGTACAGTAGACTTGCATCTATATCAGCTGCATTTGTGTCCAAAGCATTTCTTGCCGCTTGTTCAGAAGAAAGTGCTTTGGATGTTTTGGAAGAATCTAGTCTAGCAACTCGTTCCAATAACCCACTGAGATCAACTTCAGGTTCCTCTTCTTCCTCTGCGTTCTCTTCACCTTCAGCCGTCTCTTTCGATGGTTCTTCATATCTCCATGAATTACTCGTTAGTTTGCGTGGAGCATACTTTGAACGTTGTCGTTTCTGTTCAGATGAATCACTTTCTCCACTCTCATCACCTTCCTCTTCCTCTTCTCCCTCTTCACTATCTTGTCCGGGAAGTGATGGAAATGCAGTCGGATCTAGTCTCCTTTGCATTCCACCTCTTCCGCCACCCCTTCCGCGTCCTCTGCCATCACTTGCTCCACCTCGAGCTGCATTATATCGCTTTGATGCTCTGGCTTTATACTTGTTCTGTAACACCATCAGTGGTGGGGATTAGTCAAAAGATGATATAGGAAGAAGAAAGTTAACTTGGATTGATGTCTTGTCATCTTCTTAAATTTACGCGTGCCCTCCACTCAAGAGAATTAAACACTAATGCATGAAATTAAGATTGAGGATGCTGTTTTGCATTTCACAACCACCACCAGTCATACATCATGGACAGCGGAGGAGGATATCTGATATCCAATCATGACATCGAAACAACAAAGATAGACAAAGTAGATCAATCTACAAACAATTCGTCGATCCAAGTACGCAAGCTAACACAAAAACAAGAATTAAGGTTGATGAATTATTTGGATGATGCATTTCAACAAATCGTTCGAGGTTTTTCAAAAAGATATACGACATCCAGTGCAACAAGTTTACCTACTTTGGAAATCTATCTTGCAAAAATGGATTCAATCTTACACATCATTGCAGAAATTCCACCTGTCGGACCATCTGCTCAACTTCTGATCAATTATTTGTTACGATATACTAATGAGATTACAGATGGAATACCGGGTTACGAGATTGGATCTAGATCTGCAGATCAATTGGTTGGCGATGAAGAAAAGGTTGCGGGAACATCGAATATTTCTTCAAGTTTGGAAAAAGCAATCGCATCGCTTGATTTATTGGATAGAGTATGGTCAGCCGTTTTACGTGGAAATATGATTGATATGAAGCAGGCCAAAGAACATAGCAAAACTGACATCGAAGTGGGAAAGAACTCACTGTCTTTCCCAGGACTAGGGACACCGTATACCCATAGTGCATCACACGAGCAACACCAAATAGAACAGAATCAAGGCAGATATCCGGAGAATGCACAGCAAAGAAGTCAAAGAGATAATCATTCCGTTGTAGGAAGTCGTGGGTTCTCCACTGTTGGTCAAACACAAAGAATCAGACTACGAAATGTGATTACGCTGGCAAAGGAGAACTTGTTTGCTTGGATGCGTACTCAATTAGATGCACCTTTACCACCTCAAATCGAAGAGAGTCGAAAGGAAGAAAAGAAGGAAAGTCTGAATTTGATAGAAGAGCAGGGCGATCTGGATACTGCAGATGGTGCTACAGATTCGCAAGATGCCGAAGAGGAAAATGAGATACAGCTTGAAGATGTAAAGACAGAATCTAACGATAACTACAATCACTACGACGATCTCTTTTCAAGACAGATTGACCCCGATGCTGAGGATGAAGATGACGAAGACAATACAGAGGATGATGGAGATGTAAAGCATGGACGCAAACGATCTCACACCTCTGAAGAAACCGAACAACCAACTCATAAACGGAAACATCAAGAAGAAGATCAAACTACAATCGCGCCAAGCGATGTAGAAAGCGAAGCAACTTTCAGAGGCAATTCCGCTCCTAATACTGCTGCTGTGATGCGATGGGATGTAGCTTTTGCTCGTATCTTTCAAAAGACATTGCGTTGCTTGAGCGACATACAAGATCGAACGCAAAGAGCCACAGAGAATGAAGACCACCAAGAACCTTGACCATAGAATGTCGCATTGTGTATTTGTCATGTAATTTTACTGTACTAATGTATATTCGCTCTAGATTGTCGTAACTAAGTCTGAGAATCGCACACGCCTTCGTGTCAAGATTAATGGTAATATTATTAAGAGATTTGCAAATACTAAAGGATTCCGAGTATGATGTGGGTATAAATATGATGCAGTGCATGCATCGTATTAGTTATGCTTGTGGTGCAGTCGATCATATACTCAAGTGGCAATTCCTGCTTTAGCACGATACGTTTCGCCATTCAATGTTACAGTTGGATCTCCGTTTTTGCCCTGTGCGAGAACGATGTCATCAGGTGATGCATCATTGCCATTTTCCTTGCCTCTCCTCCTTATAGATTCGGGCAATGACTTTTCATTCGAAACAACTTTCTCCTCTGATGATCCGTTTGCATCCTTGAAACTTTTCTTGAATTTCTGGTTAACCTTTTTCATCTTTGCAAACTTTTCCGCTGACATTCTCGTGCCGAATAAAACATCGAAATGAATAAAGAACGGTTGACTGTAATTATAACGTAAGCCTTGCATTTGATGATGAACATCATGATACTCAGCCGTATTGGGAAAGATAAGGTGTAATGGGTCGAGCCAAGGTGGGAAAGCGTATCCTCCATGATCGCAAACGGTCTTCATGATACTGAAAGTGAAAAAGACGATCGTTTGTCGAATCGTCATAAACGAGGCTGCAGCAGAAATTGCTGCTCCAGCAGAATCCAACAAGAATCCTTCAAATGGATGGTTGTACAGAGCTCCAAATGCGTATGGAACATACAATCGATGATGATGGGAGTGGAAGTTGTTGTACAGCCAACGAGATTCATGGAAGGCACGATGCAGAGCATACTCCCATGCGTCCATCACGAAACATGCCCAAACGAATTGAACAGATGGTATGCCCCACCAGTAAAGCCAATTGGCGAATTTAGGTCCAAGCAATCGTAAGAGATGTGTGCCCTTCGACATTCCCAAAGTTGAGATCGTTAATCCGGCAACTTTTTGTGCTAAATCTTGAACACGACCTGGATGATCGGCAAAGACTTGAGCAAGAGAAGTTTCATCGCTTTCCAAAACGAATATTCCTAACAAAGTCTGAAAGACTTGTTGAATGAGAACCATGAAGAGTACACGAGAAGCGCTTACCCTGTTCCGCTTTTGAATCTCTTCGGGTTCGTGTAATCTGTATTTTTCGAAAAAAGGGAATTGCATCGTATCCAAAAAGAAGAACCATCCTGATATTATCCAATACATCAATACGGGCGATAGTAGTGATAGGTTTTTGTCACTTATGAATGGCAAGATTGAAGGCCGGGTTGCATGATAAAACGGAAGTTCATAATGTACCGGTATTCCTTTAATGATCGTTTCCAAGCTTGTTGATTGAATACCGCCACCCCACGAACCAAACAAGCCGGAGCTTATTTGTGATCCATTCATGGCAGGAAGTAGTATGAATCGATAATGATGGTGTGTAATGATCAAAAGTTAAGCCGCATTTCACTTCCGTGTCTCTGTTTTCTTGTCGGCTTTCCAAAAATAATAAAATGAAAACCAAACAAAAGATTCACTGTCAATTTGCTGCATACCTGTTGTTGCACTTTAAAACGCGACCCTAATTCCCCTGCTAAAAAAATAATAATCAATAATCCAAGTGCGGTCTCTTGCTTTGATAATCTGTGTGCCAAAAGACCGTGTCAACCGGGAGAAATTACCTCTTTTCGGAATACGGAGACAAAGCTAAAAGCGGTATGGGTTCGTAAAAATAGATCAGAGTCTAGGAGATTAACCGCGGACGGAAATGCGGCCCAATATTATCTGATACCGCACACGGAACAGTAGAGCTCGTCATCATTTATACAATGTCACATTTACGTAATACATTATACTATACAATTGAATATGATACATTATCAACTTTACCCTTCATTCTTCTTTTTTGACATCAGCTTTAGCCATGTATTCTTCCACCCTCTTTGTTAAATCAGCTTTTACACCATCTTTTGGTAATCGATAATATTCGCAAATCGATTTAAGCTTTGCAACGGTGTATTTGCTTACATTTCCGTCTTGATGAAATTTCTTCAACTCTGGCTCATCTTCGTGAGAGAATTCTGGCGCACTTCTTTTCGTTCCAGCCGTTGAACTTGCAGGTTTGGGAGCGTGAATTACCCGTTTATCATGATCCACCAAGTCATTCCATGATTCGATCAAATGGCCTGCCCTCTTTTTGATCAAATTGTAGTTCGGAATCGTCTTGTCTTCCACATGATCCGGTGTTTCATCATTGAAAGCTACAGCTAGCAAAACTTTGTAATGATGATTGAGACTAGGGTTAGGGAAAAAGTCTGGATTGAATGCAGCATTGCGAGTGAATGCTTTCACGATTGCACCTGCTGACTCAATCTGTTCATCATTCGCTTGCATTTGATTGTCCCGATGTTTCGCTGGTGCTTCTCGAATATCATCTGCATACGGTAAGGGTACAACGTACATCCCAGGCGGTTCAGTCTGTCCTTCCGATCCTCTTTCTTCACGTTGAGGAATCAGGGCGGCAAAGCAAGGAATGACAAAAGTACGTGGTGCGAAAATCGCAATTGCGATCTTATCTTTGCTGGCCATACTCTCTAGCAAAGCACCGAAAGCTCTTTGACTGTTTTGCCATTGGGCATCCGATGGATAGATAAAGTAGGCATGCTTCACGTTCTCGTAGAAATGCAACTCCGATCGAGGTTTGAATCCAATAATGCGAATAGATGGCAATTGTCCGAATGAACGTAACTTACGCATCTCCCCTGGCGAGAAACGTACCTTGGAACGCATGTTATTCTCACTGCCAAAGTTGAAGGCAATGTCCACATCTCTATCCTTGTCAAGCTCTTTGCCTGTGTCTACGCATGTAAGAGCCGTTTCTGTCACAACTTCCTTGTATACGATTGGATCATCTTCATCCTCGCGATCCATAGCTTTGACTCGGACAGGAAGACCTTTGGTTGCCTTGATCACTGTGCAATATCCTTTGATGCCCATTGTCAATTGTGAGCCTATGAAAAGAGGAATAGAGAAGATGACTCGCTTGGGTGTCTCTCGAGCACCTACATCACCTTCCAAATGGTCAAATTTCGTGGTCGCATTCCAAGGTCTGCGAAGATAGCTTCCAGCACTATCTCCATCCTCATTTGTCAGGCTTCCACTTCCAAAATTCTCATCGTCGTCCGCATAGGCGCAAAAAAGGTCTCCGTAAAAATGCGCTGTATCGAATTCTTTCTCGTCTGTACTGATCAAAAAAGGTTCAAATTCGATTCCTTTTCTTGTCATACTTTTGACCTTTTCCAGTGCCAATCGATGTTGTTCCGTCTTACCCTTTTTATCGCCCATCGGATCATCTTCGCAAGTGACAAAAAAGATTCTCTTTGCACCTGCTTTGCCGGTATTGAATAGCATAGCTTCTGCATTGCCTAAAGCATGATGAATGCGCGATTGTTTATCGTTTGGCGCATACTTTGTCTGGAAGTAGGACGGTCCATTGTCCAAAGAATCCTGAAGATCGTCCTTTAGATCAGAGATCGGCGGAACAGATACTTGGGAGATATTCTGTACTGTGATACTATTTGGATAAGCAACGTTCTTGCCTGCATTTTGTACCTTTGTCTCTTTCGTATTGAACAATAAGATTCCACAGTGATCTGCTGGACTATTGACGAGCTTGCTTCTTTGGAAAGAGTAAGCAGCCTGCAGTGCTTTGTGAAGTAAGCTGACTTGCTTGCTATTCTTTTCTTCAGAATTCAGTGGTATCATTGTCTCATGCATCTTTGTTCCTGCATCGATTAACCACAAGACTGTGTCTCGTGTATTTGGTAAATCCCACTCCAACAATTCATCCTCATCTTCATCTGCGTCTTCTGCAGGTCCGCCTTTACGACGAAAACCCGAGGATCCTCCATTACTTCTCCAAGCCGGCATGATGTGTGCTTTTGAATGATGGTGACAAAGATGAAAAAGCCTTAGCGCAAACGATGCATGAGAACAACACTTATCCTATTTACGCGCTCAAAGCTGTCATTTTAAAAGGAACAACACAGAAGCGCGTAAGAACAAATAAACCACATGGTCATTGGTTTAATTTCGGCACCGGCCTCACGATGTACTCATTGCTTGCCATTTAACTATCATCATATACCTCCATCAGATTCGGGACAATGAGGGTAAACACGGTGGCCTATCTATTTTGCTTGTTCATAGTGAGCTGCCTGTCGGGGCTTGTTTCAGCAAATGACGCAATTGAGGAACCGAAACTTGGCCTCTTCGATAAGCTGGTTAAAATGGCAAAAGGAGGAGGAACTGAAGAATTGATTCCAATGCCAAAATGTATGCTAACGCTTTCAGGCGGAATCGATCAAGTTGAAGGAGACATTCAAGATGTGCTGGAGAAGGGCAAGGCATTGTCAATCTTGGTCACTGCAAAAACTGATCCAACTTCACTTCCGGCTGTCAAATCATATTACGATGCAGTGCGTCAATTATGCGGCGAAGAGGAACCACAAAGCGGTGAAGAGGGGGCTGCACAGGAATCTACTGCATTTGATGACCATTCGCCCCAAGAAGCATACGTCTTCGATCCTAGCGTACTTGATCGTATCGCATTTGCACATATGAGCTTTGATTCAGAAACAGGAATGATGTGGCGATGGTGGATTTGGAAAGTGCCCGCGATTGTGTTTATTTCATCGCCAACGTCTTCTTTGCGTTCTTATGACGTCAGATTTTGGAAAATTGCATTTAGCGTACCTTCTAGCGAAAAGTTGATTGCAATCCTCAAAGATCAAATATATGCAGAATTACCAGTTTGGGATTCCAACTTTGCTCCTGGAGGTAAATATCAAAATTATGCTCGTTTCTTCTCCCAGGGCTCTCTTGGTTTTATGTCAGTATTGGAACCGATCCCAAATTGGTTATTGGGCATTCTTGCTTCCATGCTTGGATCAATGCTAATAAGTTATCTTCATCGAAATGACGCCAAATCAACACAGCAACAGGCAAAGTCCGATGGCCCCGAGAGCAGAAAGACACAATAACCCTTTCAGCAAACAAGGAGTTGTGTATGATGACTCAGTCGTATGACGTTTTGCCTTTTAGCTGAGCGTTTCGCCCCAAGATGCCCATTACCACCTGCTCTGCTTACTGGGGCGTCTTTCACAAAGTTTCAGTGTATTGAACATGTATAGTAGCTCAAAAGAATAATGAAGACACTTATAAAAGGGGATTCTTTCCTGTTCCTGATCATTAGCCACCCCAGCAAATCATCATCTTTTCAGCTGATTAAGTCATTCGGTACAATGCTAAGCAAAAAGTACGCAACCTTTGTGCTATTTGCCATGTTGGGCTACGCAAAAGCTTTTCCGGTTTTACCGATGCACTTCTTTTTGCCTCATCATGATGAATTGGATGAATTTGGCGCTCCCGTTCACCATTTGCACGATGATCTCTACGCTGATGACGTAGATCATGATGATCATAATATGCACGATCATGATTTCAATCCGGCGTATGACTACTACATGGATCACGACAATTACGATCATGATTATTCAGCACCTGTGCATGATCCTTCTGTTCATACCGATCATGCTTATTATAGTCATAGCTATGGCATTGAACCATCAGTGAACGCAATCGAACTGGACGTCAATGCTCATCAAGATCGTCATCATTTAGCAGAAATGGCACGTGAATCTATGTTTGCAAACAGTAAAGCAAGTCACGGTTTTGATGCGACGATGGATTTCTTAGATGGCGTTCATCATGACCACCTTCACCATGATCATCGAAAGGATGGTCATCATGCAAGTGTACATGGTGTAAAGGAGCATTTGTATAATGATCACCATCATCCTCATCACGCATACAAAGGACAAAATGGTGCATATGATCAATTGTACGATGAACATCATTATCCATTAGAACACCACCAAGATCATGTTGCAGACCCTCATTCATTTGACTGGTTCCATCAAAATGTCCATGGATCAAATGACGTCCATGAAGCACAACACAGATTTGTCAAACGTGACTTGGCCAGCGAAAGCGAAATAGCATCAGCATCACATCCACTTGCAAAAGATGATCTAATCCACAAAGATTTGCAAAAGAACGATACATCTTCAAGCACAAAAGTTGCACTTGCTTCCACTCTAATCGGAGCTTCACCTAATCCGTTGGCGACAAAGATTCATCACGCTTCATCACAGGTTTCTACCAAGCCTGTGCCAGAGACCAAACAAGACCCTCTAGTAAAGAGGGATTCTATTCATCATCATCACAATCAACAACATCTCTTTTGATTGTATGCTGATCGTTCTAGTTGTCTATCTGTCTATGATTTCCACATTTGAAATAGATTCTTTTGCCTTTTGCTCCCGTGCTTTGATGGCGAGTGGGATTCTTGTGATCTCTTTGTACTACTTTTCTTCTCTTCTGAAGAACCATCAGAGAGTGTTTGGCGTTGTTGCGGTCTCGAAGTCTCTACTTCTTGAACTTTTACTGCAACAGGCACTTCTACCTCTTTCTCATCTTCTTGTTCATTTTTGCTCTTGTCATCACTGTTGCTCTTTGTTGTCTTTGGAGGTGATTGCCAAATTTGCTGTAACGTTTGCTGATTACGATCACTCGCCATATTTCCTATCCCTCCACGTTGCCTTTTCAGTCCGATCAAATGCGCCGTATCATTTTGACTGACCAATCCAAACAAGTTCATTCCTTCCGATCGTGCTGAAAGAGCTCTGGTGGATCGGTCCAATAATGCCAAAGTGAATATTCCCGTATTTTGCGTAAAAGGTTGTCTGACTTGACCAAAAGCGATCTCAAGCGCTGTTCTAATCCATAGGCCATGTGTGATGACGATAAAATGAGGTGGTATTGTATCATTTTGATGATCTTGAAGAAGAGATATCAAATATTCAAATTCATCTTTTACTCTTTGATGAAAAACTTGTGGAGGTTCAGACTGCAATCCTAATCGATCTTTTGGGTCAATAATATCCTTGACCGGTTTGACTTGTCCACGAGAATAGACGACACCTTCACGTTGTCCGAAACATCTCTCTGCTATCCTCTCTCGTATGATCACCTCTGGGTATGTATACTTTTTCTCCTCATGCGCTTTGGCAAAGTGGACATTTGAAGTTGAAACATCTCGGATTGCATCTGCGATTGATTGGGCTAAATGACGAGCTCTACCTGCGGGTGATGACAAAATGCTTGTTGGTGGTCTGCCAGGTACCAATAGAGGTGAGAGTGTATTCCCATGTGCTCGAACAACGTCACTATTGAATATCCAATGAATCGGTTTGGCATTTACCATTTGACCTTCAGAATTCCAAGTAAGATTGACTGATTTTGCAATCCTTTCACTCAGCCTACGAGCTTGTTGTTGACCGGTAACAGTTAATGGAGAATCAGTTGTACCTTGCAAGACATGAGAAATGTTTGCGATTGTTTCTGGATGTCGAATGAGCGACAAAAGAGGTAACCGGTTCACATCTTCGTCTTCATCAATGTTGCTATTGGTGGCTAATGTAGCCTTATCTGAGCTCATGTCACCGTATGTAGAGCATCTTCTCTTCTCGTTATCCACCCTAGCTTCTCAAAGTGTTAATGAGTCAAGAAGAAACCTTCTCGAGGTAAAGGGAGGTTACAGGGATTCGGATAGACTATGTCCTCTGGCACGGGATTGATTACATACAATGAGTGAGCTATGTGTGTTGTAGAAGGGGGGGGGGCAAGGTTCCCTTATGCTTGGGCTGAATTCAGGTTTAAGGCTTGTGTGTGTGTGTGTGCCCGTAACACGCGATCGAAGTACATTACCAGTTTATGAAAAATGTTCTCTCTGCGCCGCCCAATTTGCTGCTTCTCTTGTTGCCTGCGCGCAGGTTATATTGCAGTGCTAATCGTTGTGTACTTACACTTTTGCTCCGCCAAACTCGCTTACAACCATCACTATCAAAAAAGTACCGATCACTTAGAGCATTACTGCCATTCTCACAAGAGTAGACACAATACTCATTCGGATCGGCAATCGTCTTTTGGGATACTTTTAATCGCATCATCAATAACAACACTTCTTCTCAGCCTGCTTTGAAGAAGTTTCCAAGTCTGTTACACACATAGATTATCTTCCTTCCTCACACACATCAATTTTACGACTTAAACCTAACTTTGTGAGTATCTCATCTTGCAGTCAACACCACAGCGTTGCTCAGCAGGCAGTAACATACACTTGCTATCTTGCAGAATTGAACCTCTTATGAATAATCTTCTTGAACAAGTCAAACTAATCATTCGTCACCTTTACCCACATCTTCCTCTTCTCTCTTTCAGTATTTGACGAAATGGCTTTGAAGCGTATTAATAAAGAACTTGCAGACCTCGGTCGTGATCCGCCCACCTCATGCAGCGCAGGACCAACAGGAGACAACCTGTTCCAGTGGCAAGCAACAATCATGGGACCAAGTGATTCACCGTATGCAGGAGGAGTTTTCTTTTTGAGCATCACTTTCCCGACCGATTACCCATTCAAGCCACCAAAGGTCTCATTCTCGACAAAAATCTACCATCCCAACATCAACTCAAACGGAAGTATTTGTCTCGATATCTTGCGTGACCAATGGAGTCCAGCTTTAACTATTTCAAAAGGTGAGTGTGATCACACTGGCATTAATTCGGTCTGATACTGATTCATTTTATGCTCCTTCTACAGTTCTATTATCTATTTGTTCAATGTTGACCGATCCAAACCCTGACGACCCACTGGTTCCAGAAATTGCCAACCTGTATAAAACAGACCGACCACGATACGAAAGCACAGCAAGAGAATGGTGTCGCAAATACGCTATGTAAGGAAGGCTTTTGCAGTTTGACAAAGGCAAAGAAGGAAATGTCTCACAAGATAGTTCGGGTTGACAGAGAAATGTGATCAACATTTTGTAAGATCGCTTTTTGCTACCGTTCAATGTTAATGAGATCAATTCTTTCAACGCATTGCGGTGATTCTCTTTAATTTTCTCTCTCGATGACTATGGGTTTTATTGCGTTTCTTTCTCTTTTTCTTTGTCGCCTCTTCCTTTTGCACATTTTTATTCGCCACTTCTCATCGATCATACATACATCTTACACGCCACTACAATGATATAAATATAATTCATCTTTTTTTAACCACGCCGCCGCCGCCGGAAGCTATTCTCTGTTCCGGACGGAAGGATAAGTCATAAGCACGACAGACTCTTTTGCATGTTGAAAGGGCCGCTTACAAGATCCGTCGATCGAGGGAAAAGCAGCTGTTGATTGTGAACGCAAGCAAAAGAGTATCACCATTGTCACTATGTTGTGTACTGTACTATACACTGGACCGTGCGTGGGCTGAGATTAGGGTTTTGCGTAATATTGGGTTAGGGGAAAAATTAGACTGATAAAGTGCATTATTATAACTTTCAATCATTTTTTGAATGATTACCATCACCTATCATTACAATCGATCATCATTATAACAATCATCGCATTCGTATCGTAATCAAACCGAAACACATCACCCAAGATGGGTATGACCCATTTGGAATACCTTGCTTCAAGTAGGATATTTGGATGCAAGAAGTGCAGAACGCATTTATCAACGATTGAGTCTTTGATAAGCAGGGTGAGTGTTCGTCGAGGGAGAGGGAGTGTGAATGTGTGAAGATGGATGGCAAGCATTGACTGATAGACACAAATTTACTGACACCTCTTACAATCCCCATGCCAGAATTTCACTGGACAAACAGGACGTGCGTTTCTATTCGATGCCGTCGTCAACATCAAACTTGGTGATGCAGAAGATCGACATATGACAACAGGATTACATACCGTTCGCGATATCCGATGTGGAAAATGCGCACATACACTAGGATGGAAGTATGACAAAGCATACGTCACTTCGGAAAAGTACAAAGAAGGTAAATACATTCTAGAACGCAATTTGATGGATGATGTCGATTAAGAACCTTTTAGCAGCAACACAAAGCAATTTTCTCATTTAAAACCTAGCATGTATTTGTATCGTACAATTCAATCTTTCTCTCTGCCCCACTCTTCACCCCATAGAGCCCAAGTCTAATTCCGTCCATACTGCCCTATACGGTCTCCATGGCTTTCGAAGTTCATTTCGCATCAACGAATTAGGACCGCCTGGGCCAGGACCATATCGCTTGAACGGCCATCTGGGTGGATTGAGTGCGATTGAGAAGTGATTAGATTGACTGCTATCAGCATTATCGTCTGGGCCCGAATCGTCCTCTTCTTCAGAATTGTCTTCTTCTGCTTTATCCTGCTGCCTTTTCCGCTTTCGTGCTTTACCATTCGGAGCTTCATCCGGACCTCCTGGCCTTCTGAGTACTTGAAATCGATTCGAGTACGGTAGAGAAGGTTGATGTAAATCGCCATAAGGATGAGAAGGATGAAGTTCAGATGGTAGCGTTTCACCATCTTCTGCAATTGCGATTGGAAATAATTGTTCTTCTTCGAGAATATGAATATCAGGACAAAGAATGTCCAAAGTTGGCTTTTGCCAATCTTCAAATCTATCCATATCTAACCAATTATCTGATCCAGATGGAGCACCAATCTCTTCACCGCCTTGTTCGTATAAGTCATTATTTAATGCATCGGTCTGATGTTGATCTTGGTTATGTCTCTGTCCGCTGTTTGTTCCAGATCCCAGATCGGTTGCTGCTAATGATGAATAATACACTTCTCTTTGCATTCTACCATCTACCCACATCCTTTGTGGATCGTTGGATGAAGTGGAAGCATGATAATCCAGATTTAACATACCTCTAAGGGATGAAAGTTGACCATCATGATATGCATTTATCCTTCTTGCTCTCGTTCTGTTTGAGGAAGATGAAAGATTGACTGGTGCACGTAATCGTGATGAAGATATATGTGCGTCTGCTGACATGTTGTTGTTGGTGATCAAGTGTTGTTCTCATGCAGTCGAAGGCGTTAAGCCTAGCACTCACACACGCATGCAACCAAACGCGTTCGATTTGAGTTTAACAGAGCGTTCTAAAACTATACTGTGTACCAGTGACTTTATATAATCAGCCGGCCCACGTTCGCTCGACCATTGCTCACACGACCCAAGCACGGATATGATGATATCCTTGAACAAGTGAACGTCCCCTGACAGTGTCGTTGTTTAAAGAAGATTGAAAGGTTGATTTGGCTCAAAAATAGTGGCTAAAGGGAACGGATTCCAATATAGACTATGCATTGACAGATGTATGCACCCTATAGCACCGTAATACTCTAATTCCCTCCTTCTTCCTTTCATTCATAATGATACCATGATTAAGGTTTATAATGATAAAAGCAACCATACTTCCATTCAAAACAAATCGATGAAGATTCTATACAAATCAACAATCTTCACTTAAAATTTGCAATAAACATGTCAACGTCCCGCAATTATCCCGCTCCTCCCATCGTACCGACACATTCAGAAGGATTCATTCATCCACCAACTCCAACGTATTGGCAAATACACAATAATCCGCCAATCTATCCACCACAGCCATCACAGCAGAATGGCACACCGCAAAACTCTACTACCGCAACCAAGAAACCTGTCCGTGATAGTAAAAGACGTGCAACGCATAGTCAAATCGAACGAAGGCGAAGAGAAAAGATTAATGATCGATTGATCACTTTACGTTCGATTGTGCCTGCTTGTGTTGCGGAAATTGAAGAAAGAAAGCGAGTGAAATTTGAAGAAGAAGAGGAAGCAAGAAAGATTGCTACAGGAGAAATAAGTGCGAATGCTGTAAGAGGAGGTAAGCGAAAAAGAAATCGTAGAAGAGCAGCAGCGGCGGCGGCAACAAAGAAGGAAGGCGAAGGTGATGATAAAGAGGAGGAGCTAGGTTTACATAAACTTGAAGTCTTGACGCATACGATTGATTATATTTATCAATTGCAAGAGCGTATACTGGAATTGGAAACTGGTGTCATTCCTCAAAAGAGAAGAGTGAACGATGAAGAAGAACGAGAAGATGATCCAATGGATGTGGAAGAAAGCCGTGTTACAAGTGCAGGTGATCGTAAATCTTCACTCATGGAAGAAGATGAAGATGAAGAAAGTTCAGAAGCACATCTGGAAATGGCAGAATGGAAAGGAATTCAAGTCAAACCGACAGGAACAAAGAAAGACATTCGAAGACCTTCATATGGACGTCGATCAAACAGTTTGAATCCTTCTCCAAACATTTTTGGTAGCTTTGTCGGAGAATCACCTTTATTTTCCGCAACTGCAAGTTCATCTTCTGCATCCGTTTATACCACTTTGACATCTCCTATGATGTCATTATCAGCCGAATCGCCAATCATGTGTTTAGGAATGGGTTCTTCCTCTGCATCTCCAAAGGGAAACAAGGAACAAGAAGAAGTGAATTTGTTGGATAACAGTCTTCAATCAAACAGAAATAAGTCAATTTTATCAACCGCCATACCGAATTCGGGCGGCAAGAGTAGATCACCTTTGAAGATTGGCGGCGAACAAAGTTGGAGACTACCAAGTCCGGCACTGTCTGCTTTTGATTCTCATCAAAGGGCCAGGTCCAATACCACTTTACAAAAACTACCAAACTTTTCCAAACCCGCACCACAACACGATGATGCTCGACTTTTGTTGGCTTTCAGTACTTCTCCAGAAGTTTTTAGACCTACGAGCGCCGAAAGACTTTCAACGGTTCATCATGAAACTCATTCCAATCACGGTAAAAATTCCACTACCACCACCACCACCACCACCACCACAACGAAGCCGTTTAGGATGAGTAAAATAGTTGACGGTCGTTCTATCGTTTTAGATAGCGCTCCAGGCGGTACACAGCCTACTTCGCATTCCGCTTTATTACCAAGTCCACCCTTTTTGGCATTGGACAAGTCGCTTGAAAATCTCGATCAAAGATCATCACACCACCATCACAGCGATTAGACAAGGGAAGGAAAAGTATACGCTTTTTTGAAGTGTAGTTATTCATGTACATATATGTTTCATATACCAATCCAATATCTCCCGTGGAGGGAAGAAACAAACATCTTGAACAGAGGATTTACATCTTTGCCATGAATTGCATATTCTGACCACCATCGAGTGCTAAAGCGTTACCGGTCATATGTGCACCTGCTCGAGAAGCCAAGAAGAGGGCGAGACCTCCAATATCCTCTGGTGTTCCACAGCGACCTGTTGGTTGGATTCCTTCAAGCAAATCTTTGTTTTCCTGTAGTCCGTATGCCGTCATCCTAGAAGGGATAGAAGAAAAGGGTTAGACTTGATCACATATATGTTGTTCGATCATGCATCATAATACTCACTTACTGGGGAAGACACCTGGATGGAGCAAAGAAGGAAGAATTAGTCAGCATCATTCCTCAACATACTCAAGTGTTTTCAATACTCACCAGGACAGATGGCGTTGCAAAGAATGAATCGTTCGGCCAAAGAGACTGCCAATGTACGAGTGAGATGCACGGAAGCAGCTTTTGACGGTTGGTAAGACCAAGTACCATGACCTGGAGCAGCCAAGCCGTTCTCAGCAATCGGATTGAAAGCAGCAACGGATGCGATATTGATCACAGTACCATGTTCAACGTTAGATTTACCCTTTTCGAGTAAGGGCAATAAAGCAACGGTAAGATAAAATTGAGATTTAACATTCAAAGCAAACGTTTTATCCCATCCTTTATCTTCAGGGAAATCGTCCATTGGTGCTCCCCAAGTTAAGCCTGCATTGTTGACCAAGATATCCAATCTGTCTTCATGCTTTTTGAGTTGAGCGGCTAAGCTATCACAACCTGCTTTTGTACCAACATCAGCTTCGAGAGGAATGCAAGCTGGACCTTTACTTTGATCAGGTGAAAGTTTACTTAATTGTTCGGCTTGACGTTGTAAATCATTAAGTTTACGAGAAGCAATGTAAACTTTTGCTCCATTTCTCAAATAAGCACCTGCTATCATCTTTCCGATTCCGGTTGCACCTCCTGTTACAAGTGCAACTTTTCCTGTCAAATCGAATAAATGATTGCGACCCAATTCGGGCATCACATCAGGAGCAGCGTCTTTTGGCATTTTGAAGAATGATTTTTGTTTTGAGGATGTGATGGTAAAGAGCAATCGTTCACATTCTGGTAATCCAAAAGGTTCCTTGTAAGCCGGGCGGTTGCGCACGCATTGACTAAAAGCACACTGTGCACTTTCCCACACTTTTTTATGAACGCGCCGGCTAACGATCATACACCGGGCCCGACACAAGCATACATGCAGGGCGGGGTAATGATTCCTAATGAATTGAGGTGTAAATGAATAGTATACATTGCAAAACAAAACCAAAAAATGATTATTGAAGGAGTGGCTGACGTTCCAATGAATGCCATCTAGAACGAGTAGATGATTTGCGTGATCTAGCATCATGTTGATGATTGGCATAGATATGATAAGATCCTGTTGATGGAATCATGAGAGCGGAACCACCTTCATTCGAATGGATTGTGGGTCTCTTTCCACGCCAAGAGAACCATTGCATAATAATGATTGCATCAAAAATGAGAGTCCCGCCACTCCCTAGTAAGAAAGGCAAGCTTTCCATCAAATATGCCGTCTTTTCTTGCGGGGTATGAGGAGGTGATTGTGCCTTTGGGTTAACGAGAATGCTGATAGAATATAAAAAGTTGCCCGTTGCGGCAGCAATGAAGAGCAAAATACTCAAACCCTGAACGGATTTACGTTGCATATTTGTCCATATTTGTGGTAAACGTGAGGTCATATACAAAATCGTACATGTCCATGCACTTATCCTTCCGATCACACGTTCAAGAGAAGGCGATTCAACGGGCTCGTGCTCGGAAGGCGGTGACAACACATTTCCGAGGCTTATCGGACCCATCCCGGAAGTTCCGGCAGGGAAATTTTGGGAAGGAAGTCCGCCGCCAAACACAAATAGCGAAGCCACGCCCAACAGAACCAATCCCGATTGACGTGCAGATAAAGGTGTCATGTTACCCCTTGTTGAACTGCGACTAAGTGATGGACGAGAAGAATCTTTCCGGCGAACAGGTGACATGACCAAACTTGGATCTCTTCTACTGAAAGGCGAAGGAGGTTGTTCTGCAGCCGTAAATCGTTCTGCATTCTTTGCTTCAATCACACCAGCAGTGCGAACCATTCCACGACCTCGTTGGATGTCGGGAGAATGTAGCTTTGGTGCACCTGCTTCCCCAAAACGGATATTGGGCGTTGAAGTGAATAAATAATCGCTGCTTTGATTGTCGTCTCCGCCTTGAACAGAAGACATACTTGCAAACATATGATCCGGCACTTCATCCTGCTCTTCGCCTTCTTCACTGTCATTATGCTGATCTTTTCCTTGCCGTCCAATCTCACCTTCCGACATTGCTAAAGCCAATGCATGTTTTCTTCGAGCCTCTCTTCTTGCCATGCGTCTCTCTGTCTCAGCGGCAAGTTCAGCGACACTCTTTGCAGCTTCACCTAATGCTCGGTAATTGCTGTCCAGCTCGGTATTCCGACGAAGCAGATTTCTGGTCGTAATCACAGAACCACTCTTTGTCCTTCTTCGATCGCTCGAAATTGGTCTCCTAGTATCGTCTACAGTATGTATCGAATCTATGGAGTTCAACATGCCAGACCTTGTACTCTGTACGCTAGTCCCTCTTTGACTCATATTTGGTCGATCTCCGGCTTGGCCGCTAGACTCGAGAGTTTGCGATCGATAAGCATGTCGGATCTGCCTGGCATGCTTCTCTTTTGCCTTTGCCAATCTGCGATCTCTTTTCCAGTAATAGTAATACTGTATCAGAATACACACGTCAATGCAGCAAAAGTAGGTAGCGACTGCAATTTGAAATGGAAGTTGTTGTGTTAATACGCTTCCGATCAGATTTGTTGCATCGCCAGCCATCCATTGTGCCAAGAAAACAAATGAAAGTCCTTCACAACTTGAATTTTTGTAATTTTCATACAATTGAGGAGATTGTGCAAAAAGCCAAACGACAAAAGATGCCGTTCCGGCTATATTCGAGATTGCCTGACGATCGAAAAGTAGGCGAACATGATCGAAGGCCATCGTAAGAGGGATGAATTGGCCGGCTTCCCCCGTTTGCAGTGATGTGGTTTTGTTGGATGTTGATTAAAGCGACATCGGAAGAAGTGAATGTTGCTATATACTATATGTTTGTGTTGATGGTAAAGAGCATATATCAGGTACAAAGTACAGATAAGGTCGCGGGGGGAGTGCTGCTGCTGCTTATCAACTATAGTGAATGAAACAAGCACGCGTATATAGACTATTATGCATGTACAGTGTGTAGAGTACAGTACACGGCATGATAAGATGTCGCACGCATGTCAGATTTATTTTTGTTGATGCGTCATGCAGGGCGAATGCCTTTCTACACAGCCGCGCTGCGCAACTTTTGTGCCAAAAAATTCTCTCCACTTCTCCTTGCTACCATTACAATCCCTCGTCAATAACCATCAAACAAATATGAGGGCGGGAAGCATTTCAGCTTCGGCAAAGGCATTGGTGTTGCTCTTGCTAAGTTTGGGACTCGTTCAAGCAAAAGATGTACAGGCAAACGAACCAATTTCAGCACCAGAAGTAACTACTCCTAATCAGAACACTATCCCACACATCCCCTCTAATTCAAACACAAATGCCACCCACAAGAATCATTATGGCTTCTTCAATTTGGCAACTTCTGCCGTCGGTTCATTAATGGAAAATGTAGAGCATATCATTGACGATATCCTTCCAGTCGATCTGGACGAATCTTCTGTACTGAGTGGCGGCGGATTTGGTGATGATGGGACCACTCTGGCTTGGGGCGGTAGCACGTTGGAGGTCGTTAAAACACAAGCAAGCTATCTAACCAGAGCAGCTGCTTTCGGTCCTAGGATCGTCGATGAACAAGGTTTGCGAGGTACTTTACTACCCATAAGTGACTTTTATCGAATCTCTCACAAAGACGGCCAAGAAGTTACTGAAGAGAATATCGAAAAACCATTAGCCATCAACAACTTCGGATGTCCATACAAGGGCGGACCAGGATGGAGAGACGATGACGATGAAAATGGAAGTTTGACTGATCCCGAAAAGATCATTGTAGAAAAAGTGACAGCAAAGCCACCTTCTGATTGGATCGCATTGGTGGAACGCGGTGGAAATTGTTCTTTCGTGGCCAAAGTACGAGTCGCACAGGCCTTGGGCGCGGAAGCAGTGGTGGTCGGTGATGCTCCTAGCGAGAACGGGGGACGTGATGGACAGTCGGGTAACGATCCTGGATTGTCAGGTCAATTGGTAACAATGTATGCTCCGGGTGATACGAGTGATGTCATGATCCCGAGCACATTTGTTACAAGACCAAGTTATGTTGATTTGATGAGGCTGATTGATGAACAAGATCAAGAAGATCAAAAGGCTTGTTCTGCTCTCAAAAAGGAAGGTAAAGAGTGTGCCACTCACAAGACCGGACTAAAGGTGATCCTTTGGCGTGATGACATAATGTGGGAATGGCCTTTGATCGATTTAGCCTTTGTGCTATTGATGCTACCTTCACTGATGACCTTGGTTACAATCATCATTCATCGCTTCCGTATGATCAGACAGAGAAGAAGGGAAAGGGCCCCTGAAATTGCCGTTCTCAATTTGCCTTGTCTGATTTGGCGTGGAAATGGACAACCATGGGAAAAGGTTGAAGATGCACAAATGGTGGGCGATCAATCGGGTACAAAGGATTCAAATGTAAGTCAAAATATCCTCTCACGCACTTCAGCACAATTAACAGCATTCTGGAATCGCATACGAGGAGGACAAACGAGACAGGACATGGAATTGGGCGGAAACAATGGTGAAGGATCGCCATCTCCCTCTGCAGATGAAGCGGGTCCATCTACTTTGCCAGCGACTTCCTCTGCCAATGGAACGATGAAACCTTTAAAGACTGTTCCAGTCGCACCACCTGCACCACCACCGGATCGAACATACTACAGTTGCGATGAATGTGCAATTTGTCTTTCGGATTTCGTTGATGGTGATTTGGTTAGGGTGTTACCGTGTGGACACGTTTTCCATTTGCCAGAGATTGATTCATGGTTAACGAGGGTGAAGAAGTTTTGTCCGATCTGTAAACGAGATATCACAGTTCTTCCCCCACCTGCCCCACCAATTCCAGGAACAAATACTGCTGCTGCTACTACATCATCACCACCGACGACATCTATGTTACCCAATGAAGAGCAAGAGAATGAGACTGAGTCTCTACTTGTTCCTAATCGTCAGGTGTAAATTGTGTTTTCTATTTCTTCTGTATTGTATATCACTGCTCCCAGCTCTCAATCATTTGCTTTTATCTTTAAGACTGGATGTCTATTCAGACAGTCTCAACGCTTCTTTGCAGTATTGTTTCCTTGTCTTTATGCCATGCACTTGGACCTTATTATCCGAAATGAAATGCATGATCTGACGGCTATTTCGCCGAAAAAAAGAGGGGCAAAATCATGCGGTATTGTGCTTATACTCGGACGGAGATGCGTACCTTGGACCGCACTAAGTTTTTAGCGTCTTACTCTGCGCGGAGTTCAATGAACCTGAAGTGAAATAAAGATAAAGGCAATAAAGCAGTGAAAAGTTTAAAATAAGACAAGATCGTCCGACAATATTCCCACACAAACTCTAAAAAGAGAGTCTATCTCGTACCTGCAAGAGATTGTTCTGTCAATAATACAAAATACAGCATGTATTCAGCAAACTGAATTACCCACTTTCTTTTATCAACCATCAACCACATTCAAATCATGTCCAGCACAGAAAAGTTTAATGGCGAAAATGACGCCAGCTCCGATGGCAAGGAAGGGCCAATTAGCGAACATTCGCAACAACAACAACAACCAACAACAGCATTTGGCAAACTTAAAGGATTCTATGGCAATCCTATGTCTCAAATTGCATTGATTGGTTTCTGTTGCTTTTTATGTCCGGGTATGTTTAACGCTCTAAGTGGTATTGGGGGAGGTGGTCAACTGAATCCAAGAGTCAGTTCAAAATCCAATACGGCCTTAAATGCAGTCTTTGCCGGTGCATCGTCATTTATCGGTACATTCCATAACAAACTTGGTACTCGTTTAACTTTATTTTTGGGTGCATGCGGTTATCCACTTTATATCGCTTCTTTCTTATGTTATAATCATACACAAAACGAAGGTTTTGTTATTGCAGCAGGTGCAATTTTGGGTTTTTGTGCTTCGTTATTTTGGTCTGCACAAGGAGCGGTGATGTTAAGTTATCCGTTGGAACAAGATAAATCAAAGGCATTCGCATTGGTCTGGGTGATTTTCAATCTTGGTGCCGTGATTGGAAGCGCAATCGAATTGGGCCTCACATACAACTCAACTGCTTCAACTCTCAGTGATGGTGTGTATGTGGCCTTTTTGATTTTGACATTGCTGGGAGCTTGCTGTGCTTCCCTCTTGAAAGCACCTTCCTCGATGATACGATCTGACGGTACTCGTGTCTATGTTCCACCCCATACAACATGGAAGAAGGAGTTCGTTGGATTGTATCGTTTGGTCAGAACGGATTATTGGGTAATCTTTTTATTCCCTCTCTTCTTTTCATCAAATTTCTTCTATACATGGCAACAACAAGATTACAACGCTCCTCTATTCACCCTGCGAGCACGTTCTCTCAATTCGATGTTATATTGGATGGCACAAATGGTGGCAGCCTATTTGTTCTCTTTCGTCTTAGATTCCAAAACATTATCAAGACCAAAACGTATTTGGATCGGTTGGGGAGTCGTCTTCACTGTTATGTGGGCCGTTTGGGGCGGTTCATATGCCAAGCAAATCCAATACACACGTGCTGATGTGGTGGCAAGCTTGGGAAGTGTTCCTGATCCGATTGACATTTTGCCATCCAGAAGGTATGCAGGACCTGCTCTCTTGTATGCTTTCAGTGGATTTTTCGATGCGGTTTGGCAATCGTTTGCTTATGCTTTGATGGGAGCTTTTTCGAACGATATGTCCAAATTGGCATTCTTGGCTGGATTCTATAAATCAATTCAATCTGCCGGTGGTGCGACGGGTTTTGCGATGGATTCGGCAAGTGTGCCATACATGACAATCATGGCTGTCACATGGGCGTTGTGCGCTGCGGGTTTGGTGATCGCCTTACCTGTTTTGATGTTCAGAGTGACAGAAAGTACAAATCCTCTAACAGAAATCACTGCACCTGGTCGTGAAGAAGAAGTGAAAAAGGCAGCAGAGGAAGCGATCGAAAGAACCGGCGTCGTTCCAGCCCAATTACGTCAGATGGAAAAAGAGGAAGGTATCTCATTGGGTGTATGAAACAGGACAATATTTCTCTCTTCTAGTTGCTAATGCGAATTGCTCGTATCCCACCGCATTTTCTCTTCTTTGTACAGTACAGCTCCCCTATTTCTTGGAAATTGTGTCTAATTTGAATCGTCTGGTTAATGCCCTATCACGCAAAAACGGCGGGAAGTAGTATGTCAACCAAGTAATGGTTGATAATTCTCCATAAGTCAAATAAGATCTTCGTCTCCAAGCAGGAGCAGATAAGGAAGCTCTAATGGCTTTTGCCAAATCTGATGAAGGGGTACATTTACCGACTTGACTATAATTTGTCCTTGCACTGATTGCATCTTTGGCACCATAAAATGGCGAATCAGGTGTTGGGTAGGTTGCTGTTTCTAAAGCTTGCTTTCCGAATCCACTTTTAATTTTTCCCGGGGCTACGCATAAGACATGAATGCCCATCGGAGCAAGTTCGATACGTAAAACATCACTTAAACTGTGAACTGCAGCTTTGGAGTTCGAATAGGCTGCCGATAAGGGTAAATGAGCATACCCAGCAACTGAACCAATATTCACGATTGCTCCTTTACGACGTTTTGCCATATGAGTGGCCACTTCTTGTGACACACGAAGTAGACCAAAATACTGCATTTCAACAAAAAGTCAGCAATAATCTAGACAATCAAAACCCCTTCTGATTTCTACTCACATTCACTTCGAAAGTTTGTCTGTACTTTTCGATCGGTACTTCAATGGCCAAGCCTGCTGCTGCATTTACGCCGGCATTATTGACCAAAATGTCAATTTGACCAGATTCCTCAATGATTTTTTGAACGGCTGATTTGACAGTTTCTTCTTTTGTAACATCAATCACGATAGGATGAATTCTTGTATCTTTTGCCAATGATCCCAATGCTTCTAATTTACGTACTCCTGCATATACGATTGCACCATTTTGTGCGTATTCCGTACAAATTGAAGCACCAATTCCACCTTCGGTAGAGCCTGTTACGAATACGACAGTCTTTTGTGATGACATCTTTGTGTTTGTGATGATATGGACAAGAGAAGGTCAGGGATTGAATCTTCCTTTTCCCCACTTTCAATGCAGTTACATGCAGCGGATAGTCCGCTTTTCAAAGATACCTGTTTAAGCACAGCACACGCATTATCTTATTTGTACGCCGCCCTGGTTGGGCGTAAGAGGTAGCCGCACGCGTAAGTGCACAGTGATGTATATGTGGTGAAAGATGAAAATGCAGATTAAAATGGCATTAAAGCGTGGATGGGTTCCTGTCTAACACAATACCATCACCCTATTTAAATTGTACTTATACGATATGATATCCAACAAAGAAGGGATATGAACAAAAGATGGAAATTCAAGATACACCTAGAGAGGATGGACATGTTCCTCTTCTAGAAACACCAAAAGAAGAAGTGAATGGGGAGGCAATCATTGAAGAGCAAGCAGTCACACAAAATGTTGAGGAAATTCCGCCTACCAGCAATGGGAAACCTGATGAGATGGAAGTGGAAAATAACACCAATGAAGAGCAAGCTGTACAAGCACCCATTGTAGCAGAAGAGAAGCCAAGGTCATCACTTCGAACAAAGACGGACGAACCGATCAAAATGCATATACTACGAATCATCAATGCACAACGAAAGAATGACGCAGAAGTCAGCAAACCCCATCCAATTTGGACAGATGTCGTACAAGCAAATCTTAAGATCGCAAAGTCAGCCACAGCGACAGAGTGTAAACCTGTATTTCGGGGCCATTTAAGCATTGCCGAATTGGATGTTCCCCGAAAGATAGGACCAGAGATGAGCGAACAAATGCATGCCCGGCTGACATTACGACTACAAAAACATCGAAAGAAGATGTCCGTCAAAACTCAAAGGCTACGTGACACGTACAAAAAGCTACACAAACGATGGCGAGTACACTGCGATCGATTGGACAACATTGAAGATGCACGGCAGAATGAGGATGACCTGGAAAATTCTATCGGACCTAAGTTGCCCGATACCGCTAAAGAAGATGGTGATGGTGTAGCTCAATCGGCTGACACGCATATTGAAAAGACTGACATTTCACTATCAAACGGGGACAAGGACACAGTGATGGTCGAAAAAACCTCAGTAGAAGTTCCATCCTCCCAACAGGCAAATGCTGATGTTGTGGTAGACCGAATATCCGCAACAGTTACGCAACATGAAGACGGCGGTCATCGACGAAGCATTACAATGTCATCGACAAATTCATCTGCCAAAAGTGGACAGATGCTCTCGTCTATGCAATCGAATGCGCCAACATCTACGATTTTACCATCTTCGGGAAATTCGATGACCCGTTCTAATCGACGCAATACACAAAGCAGCGGCGGTTTGGTGGGCTTCGGGGATGCTGTACGATCAGAAGCAGAGTTTCTGGAAATTTTAGCCTCTCTGGAAAGTGCAGACATGCAAGATCCCAGTATGCGTGCTGCCCGTACCACTGCAGTGGAACCAGACATGATCTTGGATAGATGGTCATCAGCGGTAGCAAATGGATTGATGGATGAAGATCAAGACGGTGATGCAGAAGAACTGTATCTCGGAACAAAGGACAAGGGTTGGGGAAAAAGTGTTTATGATGATGATAACGGGTTCGTTGCTGATCCAAAAGCATTCTATGAATCCGATTTCGACCCGGACTTCTGGTCCGAAGAAGAAATGACGATTTTTGCCAGACGATATTCCTTATTCCCGAAACAGTTTGGCAAAATCGCTGCATCGTTACCACAGAAGACAACCGCTCAATGTGTCGCATACTACTATCTCACGAAGAAGGAAGATGGTCATGATTACAAAGCGTTATTGAATTCACGTAATCGTGATCGAAGACGAAAGACCCGACTCGTCAAACCTAAGAAGGGTCGTGGAAGTGCGTTGATGGCAGATTTGAAAGCAGCAACAGTAGAAGGGCCGGTTTCGTCGGCTATTGACGATGACGATGCATCACCTACTACACCCGTTTCACCTAATGCTATCCCTGCCACAGCTCGTCGTTCAGCCAGTGGAGCGGGTCGTGGCCGGAGTGCACAGGGTCAACGCAAACAGATGACCGGAATGAAAGGCTCGAATGATTCTGATCTTAGCAATACACAGATGTCTTCTGGTAAATCGATCGATGGTACAATGTCCACCTCAAAGCGTCCTCGCGGAGCTCGTGCAAAGGGTGCAGTATTGGTCGAGCCAAACGTAGAAATTATCGTTCCAGCACAACAAGGGGGAAATGTGGACGAAACGATATTAGCAGGAGGGACAATGAAAACATCTGTTGACGATCCCAATACGAAGCAACGCATTCGTCAACCGACGTCATCGTATTGGTCAGTAGCCGAACGAACCCAATTTTTGCGGTCACTGTCCATTAATGGAAAGGACTGGGATAGCGTTGCTCAGAATCTGTCTACAAAATCAGCTGCTCAAGCAAGGAATTACTTTGCACGTAACGAGAAAGAAGCAGACTTTGTCGAAGCGATCAATCTTGCTAACGAACAGGCAGGTAAGCCATTGGAAGAACGAATTGAAGCCGCTGACAAGCTGATGCATAGAAGAGCATTGCTTTCGAATAGCGAGCCACCGAGCATGCATTCTTCCATTCCGCCAATAGTCGAATCTGAAGCACATCCTGAGCTCTTACAGGAACCTTCTGCACGTTCAGGTTTAAATATTAATTCCCTGTTGAATTCTGATGGTGACGCAAATTCGGCTCGAAGTGCAAGACGTGCATCGGCGCAGGAGTGGTTCGGCAATGAACAACCGCCACCTTCAGCGAGCTATTCGCATCCAGCTCAACCTCCATACCGATCAACATCACCTTACGATCAAGTTCGAATGCCGTCAAGGGAAGGTTCATACGTACCTCCGTCATATGGTGTTGCACGCATGGACAATGCATATCGCAGTATTGAAGCACGTCATCAAAGCTTAGAACCATCGTCAAGGTATCCTGCCGTTCGATCACCTACTGCATTCACCTCAATGCCGCCCAGTCGATATCAGCAAAGAGAATACGAGAGTATTCCTTCCCGGTATGAAAATATTTCCAGTAGTAGAGGCATTCCAGAATTACCGCCAAGTCGGAGAGAATTGGAGCAAGATTGGCGTGGTGGACATTCACAGTTTGCTTATGAAACTTCAGCCATCCCTCGAGCTCAATCCAGTATAAGGGATGATCCACGAGCATCAATGATGCCGCCACCTCCTTCTTCAACGACATCAGACCAAAGATTCACAGCAGCACGACCATATGCACCTTCGCGTCCAGCAAATCTAGAGTATTCCCGTCCGACGCCGGAATATTCTCGTCCAGGCTCAGAGTATCCTCGTCCAAATTCTTCGTATGGGTATCCGGAATATGATTCAAGGGGACAATCCAATTTACGGCGGTCATCAGAAGTGTATGATTCAGGTAGATATGGTCGAGAAGAATCACTTCATATTCGATCTCATCAAAGTCCACTTCATGCCACTTCTCCTACACCACCTCCACCACCTTCTCAAACAACCCATCATTCACCTTTGATGGCTTCTCAAAGACATTATATGGATCAAGGACCTTATCGAAGTTCTATGCAAGGTCGAACGGGTGAGAATCCTTTACCAGATCAGATGCAAAGACCGTCTTTTGATCGTCGCACACCACCTCCAACCCTTCCATCCCCTCATTCATCCTTTTTTGGAAGACGATATGATGATCGTCATAGATGATGCTTAGATTGTATCTATACTATACCTAATCATCGTGAGAGTAAATTGTACAATTATGGTGCTGTAAAAAGAAGCCGCGGCTCAGATCCCGTTAAATCTCGTATCATAGCTATCTCTAAGTATTTAGCCTAATTTAATTTAAGCTTTTCTACTGAACGAGCCCCCGCCGCGTTCTACTGATCAGGCACACCAGATCAATCTGTCTTTCCTTCTGGCAACCATCATCATCGCACAACATGGCTTCCACTTCTGCAACATTACCCTCTGCAACCACTGCTCCTACCACAGGACCACCACTTCCGCCCAACAGTACAAGACTTCCACAAACGGCACAATTAGATGCTCTTTTAACTATCATTCGCGATAAAGGAACGAGTAGAAGTGATTTCATCTTTTATTCCGATCGAATTATTCGACTTTTGGTAGAAGAAGGTTTAAATCATCTTCCAACACTTGAAAAAACTGTTCAAACGCCAACAGGATTGCCGTACAAAGGCGTTTCGTTCGAAGGAAGAATTTGCGGTGTTTCAATCTTACGTGCGGGAGAAGCAATGGAAAGTGGATTACGTGAATGTTGTAGAAGTGTAAGGATTGGTAAAATTTTAATTCAACGTGATGAAGAAACTGCAAAACCAAAGCTTTTCTATGCAAAATTACCAGAAGATATTTCTCAACGATGGGTTCTTCTCTTGGATCCAATGTTGGCAACGGGTGGATCTGTAATGCAAGCTATTGATGTTTTACTGCAACAAGGCGTTCCACAAGATCGGATCTTGTTTTTGAACTTGGTTGCAAGTCCAGAAGGATTACAAGCCGTTTACAAGAAATTTCCACAAGTGCGTGTCATTTGTGGCTGGGTAGATGATGGCTTGGATGAGAACAACTATATTGTCCCAGGGTTGGGAGATTTTGGGGACAGATACTGGTCTTCTTGAACGGAATGGAAAAACACACAGCACACACAAAAATCATATTCGTACATTAGCACATCATTTAATTTTACATTTTGCTCAGGGTATCTTCTATGTGTGTTTCTCTAAAGCTTGCAAGTGTGTCAAGGTCGAACTTGCCTTTTCCAGTACCTTTTCTGGCATTCCCGCTAATTTGGCAATGTCCAATCCATGTGATTCTCGATTGAGTCCAGGTCGAATACGATGTGAGAATTGCACATTGCCATCTTCAGTCTTTTCCAAATCTGTGCAAAAATAATCTACGCCTTTTTCTCCTTCAAGCAAATCGGCAATTCCATGCAAATGCGTTGCAAACAAGCACTTGCATTGGATATCGGCAACCAATTGATGAGCTGTTGCATAAGCCAAAGCTGTTCCGGCAGTGTATGATGTTCCACGTCCAAGCTCATCACAGACGATTAGGCTACGTTTGGTGCTTCGTCTCAAGAATTGAGCCACTTCCAACATTTCCACCATAAAAGTAGATCGATCAGCATGAATTGCATCATGAGCACCAATTCTTGAAAAAATTTGATCAATCACGCCGATCGAACAATTCTTTGCAGGTACAAAGCTTCCTACTTGTGCCAAGATGGCAATAATGGCAACCATACGTAAAAGTGTACTCTTTCCTCCCATGTTGGGTCCTGTGATTAGATGGAGTCGACTTTGTGCGTTCATATAAATATCATTTGGCGTAAAGGGTCTTGATGTGCCTGTAGATTGATCGTTGCCTTTTGGCTGCAGTAAAGATTGCTCAACACCTAAGTGTCTACCGCCTTCGATCTTGAGCTCGTCACCATCATGTACAACAGGTCGTACAAGGTTCAACTCTTGTGCCAATGTTGCAAATCCTGCCAAAACGTCCAGCTCATGCATTAGTGCTGCATTCTTTCGAATCCTCGGCATATCGGTCAACACTTCCAATCGTAGTCGCTGCAGCTCCACCGCTTCTTTCTCTTGCAATTCTTGTTCGATTCGTGTTAAACGACCGCCAATGCGTGTGAACTGTGAATGATAATATGTACGTGTAGATTTGCTCTTGTATGCCAATGTCATCTCTTCTTCCATTTGTGCTAACTTGCTTGCCTCTCGAACATCACTCACATGAACAACGTACCCTTGACCTAACAAGAAACGTAGCGAAATCTTCTCGCCATACTTTTCGCGTAACTCGTTTTGTAAGATGGCAGCTTTACGACGAAGCATGAGATGCTCTTTGGTGAGCACACTTAGTTGCTCCGATGAATTAGGACGGATCAGATGCTCAAACGGTGGACCCCATCGTCGACTTTGCTCGTGATCATCATCTTGCTGGGTAGGAGCCGTTGCCCGTTTTCGTCTGGGAACCTTTTGTAGAGATACATTTCCAGTCGGACGTGAAACATCTTCTTGTGCTAGATTTTCCTCCATTTCCCTTGCTCGATCTTCTTGAGCTCGAAGACGTTTCTCAATCACGTTCTCGTCTATTGCATCACCTAGTCTCTGACCTAAAAGGGTAACATCCTCAAATGCGTTGACAACATCTTGCAATTTTGTCCATCCTTCTTTTTCTTGTTCGGAAATGGGGGATGACATATTGATCTCCGTCTTGATCTGCTGTACAAGATCGGCACTTAATCTTGCGAAATCACGAACTTCCAACAGGTCCTGTTCATCGTTACGTGATGTCAAGATACGCTGTAGCGCACGATGAATATCGCCTGCTCGCTTTTTCAACGTCCAGCGAAGATCGTGCGACATAAAGCCATGTTGATGAAAGAGCCCGACCAAAGCCTGTCTTCGATGAATAAGTGGTAAGGACTTGCTTGGAGAAGTGAGCCATTGTGCCAATAATCTAGCGCCTCCTTTCGTGACCGTTCTCCGTATATGAGATAATAAACTGCCTTTTGTGCTCAATTGTGAGAATGCATTCAAAGCAACTTCATCGCGTCTTTGTGTTGTACTGATTTCCAAAGCTGATAGTGTACTTGCATCAATTGTCATCACATCATCACGTCTGCGCCGGTTCACTCCTGCAGCTTCTGGCAATCCGGTCCAATCTTCTACATTGTCCATTGAGAAGTCCAACAGTCGTGTCCGTAAGTGTGCAGTAAGAATCTGTACAGCAAGATTCTCTGTCTCGTCTCCATCCTTCAGCATTTCTGAGTTCTCCTCAAGTTGTTGCTCTAAGGAGGTAAACGAGATGTACACCTTTGCTGGATCCAAGGCTTCCCAAAGCGGGCCATCTTTGATCACAAAATCTGAAGGATCAGATGAATCCCTATCGCCGTTCTGGTTATTGTGTGTAAAGACATTTGGCTGAAGAACAATTTCAATCGGATTCAGACGTGCCAGTTCGTCTCGCATGCTTTGCTCATCATGACAAATTGTTGTTCCAAAATCCGCCGTACTGACATCCAACCAAGCCAAACCAAATTGATTTGCATGCTTGCCCTTTGCAACGCTGACGATCCAATTGCTACTCAATGGATCCAAAAAAGTTTCGTCGATCAATGTGCCTGGACTGACTACACGTGTCACCCTTCTCTTGATGACGATTTTATCGTGTGTCACTTGTGGAATCGTAGAAGGAGCGAAAGGATTGGTAGCATGATGATGTCGATTAGATACATATCCTCCTGCAGTACGTGTTACACCGGTTATGGAAGAGGTAATCTCTTTGAATTCATCACAAATTGCAATCAACTTTCTATGATCGATCACCAACATTTTCAAATATTTTTCCAATTGTACGATCGGGAAGCCGGCCATAGGAACAGTTCTGCCACCCCATGTTCTCGTTGCCAATTTGATATTGACCAAACTTGCAAGAATAGGTGCTTGATCAAAGTATGACTCATAAAATCCTCCCACTCGTGTCAACAGGATGCACGATGGAAATTTGGCCATATTGATCAACACATCTTTTGCAAGCGGAGGCCACGATTGACCATTCGGTCCCAATTCTTTGGCTCTCGGTGCGTCAAAGTCACCATCATTTTCGTCTGAGGATATTTTCTTTGTAGTTCTCTTGCCTTTTCCTGTTGATTTCTTCCCGTCTGTTGTCCTTTTGGCTGCTTTTTTGGGTGACTGTGTGGTAGTGGCTTGACTTTGAGGTGCTTCAATTTTGCTTATGGATTGTCCTATAATGACTTCTTCGGGCCACTCATGAAAGTGTGCCTCGTCACGTATCCTTGCACAAGTATGAAACGAAGATAGACCCCTCTGAATACATTGCCCGTTCCTATTCCTTACCAACACCCTGGTTCCTCCCCGCAAGATGGTCCACATCTTGACCTTTGGTGGTTGAGAAGAAAGTACATTATATGTTTATGTCCGGACGCATTGGCCTTTCTTGCATTAGCGGGGAAATTTTAGCTGCTTTGAGTGAAGGTGTAAAACCGTTGTGAGTGACACACGAACAGTGAGCAACACTATAAAAACTCCAGTCTTTAGAGAAGTCATCATCACTGGTTGGATATATTGATAAGCTGATGCATACAAAGTCTATAGAATAAAAAGATTAAGCTATACTAATACAAATCATCAACACCATTCACTTGATTCGCGATCCAGATGCCAATTTGAGAGAATGCAAAACAGCAGGAAGATAGATCTTTCTACTTGCTCTTGCATTTCTTTGACGCCAGACGGCAATCCATACTTTTGCATCGGACTCGTTCAAGATGGTACATTGGCCATCCTTTTCCAATCCGCCAACACGTTCACGTTTGCCCGTACTTTCTATCCTTCGACTACCTTTCCAGGGCGCTTCCAATTCCAACTTTTGACTTTCATCGCCTCCCAAAGATGCAGAATATGCATCCTCTTCTAAACCTTTCACGAGACCAGGGAAGAGGCTTTGTCCTTTGGATGGCTTTTGCAGATATGCCAACACCAGCTCACGGCGATGTTTGCCATTCTTCTTGCGTTCTTCCAACGTTCCCGTTTCTGCTAACTCACGGAAGCTTGTTCCAACAACGGCAACGTCCAACTTCCTCTCATTCATCCACTCGCGTAACGCTTTCCAATATCCGTTCCAGCGATCTTCTCCGTCTCCATGACGTTCATGAACCCAATCGCTCAATCCGACAGGCACGCTCGAGAAACCAGCTCGGATCGAATCCGTAGCACTTGTACCAACGTTTGCAACTGATTCTTTGTAATCTCTTCGTAAAAGATCGTGCGTGTTCAATCTTGAAACGTCCAGCTTCTTCTCTGATAAAATTTCAAAATATTGCGTTGCTGCTTGCAAGACTGTTTTGGTATCCGCTTGAGAAACGTGCAATTCTCCTTGTTCTTCCATATCAGCTTGAATAGTTGCACCGCTAAACTTCTCCAAACCACTCACTTGCACTGCTGTTTGTACGAATGAGTTTCTTTGGGATGATCCAAACGTGGATCTTTCCAAGAGAATGTTAGCCGCTTCCAAGTCTACTTCAGTAGCTTTGCCTCTTGGAGCAGGACGCAAGTTATCTGTATCAATCAAGATAGCTGCCAATGCAATATCTGCCAAGGATGCCGGAAGCTCTTTGAGCTGGGTTGTACCTTTAAAGATATCCACAACCACACTTGCAGCACTTCCAATAGCTCCGTTCTCAGGTCCACGTAAGATACGAATTTTTGCATCCTTATGCGCTCCGTCATCAGCGTGGTGGTCAATGACAACCTCTACCAGCTTGTCAAATGTACTGTAGGGTTGCCAAGTTGAGCTTAGCTTGGGATGATCTACCAATCCGAGCAATAAGTCAGATCTTTGTGCCAATACGTCCATCTTGGGAAGATCGTCCATAAACAACAGGCTATCTTGGGAGATATTCAAAAGCGAAAGTAGAAATTGGTTCTCCGCTCGTAAAGGTAAATCACGTCTCTCTTGTTGGACCAATGGTGCAATGATTGTGGCTTTTGGGAAAGCATCCGAGTATTTCTGGTCACCCTCACTGATCGCTTTCGATAACAGGTAAGATGACAAGATTGCTGATGACATACTATCCGTATCACCAGCTTCATTGCCCATGATTAGAAGAATGGGAGCGTTTTCATCCTGTTTGCTTGAGCTGAGTCTGTCTAGAACTGCCTTCTTCCTCTCAGATAGATCATCGGCCAGCACAAACGATGACATTGTTGCTGTGTTTGGCTGTGCAGCAGGAGGTTCAAGTTGAGGAGTGGTGACTGGAGTGGCTGCTGCGATCGTGGTTGTAAGGGAAAGGAAAGAGTGATTGTTGGTTGCTAATGTAGGCTGATGACCCCAACGTATGGCCGAAAGACGAACAGATATTCCGTCAAAAAGGTAAAGGGTCAATCCAAAAATGCAAACAAATGCCAGCAATCGAGAAGGTCGTAAAAAGGTAAAGATTGTATATTGCCTTCGCATAAATACTAGTAAGCCAAGAAAGGATGATTTACCTTTCCTGAAGGTATCCGAATCCAAAAAGAGATGTCCTATTCGATGGTTGAGAAGGAGTAGAAGTAGTACAGAAACAAGAAACATTCTTATATGCCACAAATGAAAAGTTCTAGCGCGGCTTTAAGACTTTTTCATTGTGCCTTTCTTTTGCTCACGCGTGCGGTACCTTAACCTGTGTACCTTGAACAGCCTTTTGTTGCACGCCATCCTGTTGATGGAATTGTCAAACTGCCCCGCAAGTTGTAAAGTCACAGCACTCGAGGGTGATAATTGTTGATTATTGATACAGTACAAAGGTTGAAAGCCTCATTTAGGGCCAGGAAGCAATTTTTCGTTCGGGTGTAGCTTCCTCTGTTCTTCGCCAAGAAACATTCGTTTGAATAAGACGACTGAATGAGAAGGAGGGGGGGTGAAATGTTAAGATAAAATGTCTCCTTTGCACATGCTCATCCCCGAAACATACCACTTGTTGCAACCAAAACAGGAAAAGTGACTACCATAACCTAATATTCCATCACGAAAAGGTCAGTTCAACAAAAAGCTCCGATGGCGGTGCATCTGCTTTAGCCAATGCTACTCACCCGTATTCTCTGTTGATCTGGCGTCAATTTAGGTTTAGGTGGCATTGTTCAAGAGGAGGTAGGCGTATTAAAGGAAGATCATCGATGAATGAATGCTCAAGAAGAAAAAGGTGCTGCTCTGTTGTTATTAGCGTATTATTGTTACGGATAAGATACGCGTTTAAAGAGAAACAGGGGGAAAGCCACACTTGATTGCAGCATATATGAAATCGTGATGGTGGAGGCAGATTTCTGTTAGTATTGATCATCTGTTCATCCATCTCTATTCAAACAATTTGACATGCTCTATATCCAAAGATGACAGAGGAAAGCCCTTCAAATGTTCCATTACGTGCTGTGATTCATCGCAGACATCACATCAAACCACCTCCTCATCACGTAGTCTCACCAGCAAATAGCACCGGACAAACAATCTTGGACAATATACCCCTGCTTCCATCATTTCTACCTCCCAAGCAGCCAGAACAACTTTACAGCTCCGAAAAGACGTCCGTGTTTCTTTACGCAGGGCCCGGGTCATCGCGTTCGGACAAAGACGACAAACAAGCATCCCCCGAAATACCATCTCCAAACCCTGGTGAAAATTTGGTTCGGATCGGATTTCAGAATCCATGGGATAGCTGGCATAAGCCCACGCTATCAGAAGTATGGAATGGATTGCGTTGGACACAACAGGGAGAAGAGCCAAAGCATAAAGGCCATACCGAATTCGAGGCCTATCGTACTGCAATCGAAGAAGCGAGAAGGAAAGAATCAGGTCAGGCGAGCGAGCAAGAGGATGAGTCAAAGGGCACTCTGAATGCCTCTCAAGAGCATCTACTACCTTCAAAGGACGCAGGCGAATTGAAGGAATCCGATCTTGCAATCCACAAGCCAGACTTTTCCCAATCTCCGGATGATGCCACTTCAGTCAAAGCTACTTGGCTAGGACATGCGACTGTATTACTCCAGCTACCATCTTCCAAAGCCAATCCATCAAGCGAGCCCATACGAATCCTTTTCGATCCAATCTTCTCTCACAGATGTTCTCCAACGCAATACATTGGGCCATCAAGACTATATCCTGCCCCGTGCACAGTTGCCGATTTGCCAAAGATTGACGCTGTTTGCATCAGCCATTCACATTACGATCATTTGGATTACGATAGCATCATTCAGCTATGGCGTGCGAATGTTGAGGGAATTCGATTCATCGTTCCTTTGGGCAACAAAGCATGGTTTTTGGGACTTGGTTTGAATATTGACGAAGAACGTGTATCGGAATTGGATTGGTGGGACGAAGTATGGTTGACCCAGGAAGGGCGACAAGACGAAGGAAGGAAAGCTAGAGTCATCTGTACACCTGCACAACATGGATCAGGGCGATACGGATTTGATGCTAGCAGAAGTTTGTGGAGCAGTTGGACGATCGAATACACGCATACATCCCAACAAAAACCCTTCCGGGCTTTCTTTGGTGGCGATACAGGCTTTCAATTTCATTCTTCCTCTCCTCAAGCGACTCGATATCCAACATGTCCTGCATTTGCTGAAGTGCAGAAAGAGCTCGGCTCGCCACACCTTAGTTTTTTGCCAATCTCAGTCGGTGCGACATTTAACTTTGTCAAGTCGTACGATGCTCTTGGTGTCGTGCCAGAAATGGATGGAGGATTGACGGGAGCTAATCATATGACTCCGTTTGATGCAGTAAGGGTTGCAAAAATCTTGGCCGGTGAACCAGGTGAAGAAGATCGTCAGCCAGATCAAAGTTCGGGTCAGCAAAATGGATTTGATATACCTCAGCAATCTGTTGTCATGGCGATCCATTGGGGCACATTCGTAAGCGGAATGGATGAAATTCGAAGATCGATGCACGATTTGGAATCTGCATGTGCAGTGCAAGATGTTTTATATGCTCGACAGTACGATCACAGGACTAGAAAGGATACAAAGGGAATTATCACATTCGCATGCATCGACCATGGACAATCGATCTGGATGAATTTGCGTTAGTTACAAGAGGTCATTGAGCTGGTTTAGCTGGTCCAATGATAGTGATCAAAGTTTCGAAGCTAGCAGCGCGTTGGTCTGTGCTAATCAGCAAAGTGACATTCTTCATTGCATGGTCTTTTGGAGCTGGGCAGGTTCTTGTCAAAACCTGAAAGCTGTCGTTTGAAAGGGTACAAAAGGCAGACCAAATTGAAATTCCCTCCTTCCTCTCTTCCTTCATCTTTCGCTTTCTCTCTTTCCCCGTGCCAACCTCTCAACCCTCTCACAGACACCTCTTTGCTCTTTTGCTATTGCACTCTACGCACTCAAATCACAATTTTCAGAATGGTTAAAGCATTCAACATCAAGCCCAGCTATATCCTTTTGGCCCTCTTTGTGAGCGCCATCGTTGATGCCGCTCCAATTGACCGTCGTTCATTGGCACCGAGCAATTTGATCACCAGTGCTCCTTCCACCTCCCAAGCCAATGCCAATGCAAGTGCCAATGTCAATGCAAAGGCAAACGTGAATGCTAACGCAAAAGCAAATGCTCCACAAGGACAAAATGCAAATGTTCTTAACGCTGGCTCGCCAGTCAAATCTAGTGATCCAAACGGCCTTGATGCTGATGTTGACCTTTGCGATCTCGCTGGTGTCAACGGCTTGGTCAACTCAAATTGCAAGTCATCCACCCCAACTCCAGTTCAAGCTTCCACAAACACAAAAGGCGGCGTTCTCGATGTTGGTTTGTTGGACGGCGAGAAGGATGGAAGCAATGATAGCAATACGGCATCGGTGAATGTTTTGAACTCAGACGGTAGTCAAGATGGTGACAACGCTTCTGCTACTACCACACCTCTTCAAACAACCAAAGGTTCCGGATCTTCTACATCGAGCCAAGGCAGTCAAAGTGAGCAAGGTGAGCAAGGCGGCAAGAGCAGTCACGGTTCAAAGAAACACCCCCACGCTCATCCAAAGCCTGCACCCTCCCCAAGCAAAGCTGGTCAATTCAACAACAAAGGTCACGGTCACCAACCCAACCTTCCCCCCACCCAACCTTCCAACGGTAATACCAACACATTTGTTGACTGTTCTACCAATGGAGGCGTCCTTGGTTTGGGAGGCTTGAATGTCAATAGCTGCAACGGTGGCAATGGAGGTAATTCGCTTGGTGGTGGATCTTCGAACAAGAACAAGGGAGGACTTTTGCCTGGTGTTTTGCGCCGTTCAGATGCAATGGGTGATGTTCTAGAAAACATGCTCCCGTCGTCAGACGACGGTCAGGTCGAACGTCGTGATCACCCACACCCAGATGAACACCCGCACGCCCATCCTCACGGGCATCCCAAGCAGATGAACGCAAATGATTATTCAGATGTTCCAAAGAATGTGCAATATAGCCGTGATGTGCAAGCTCATCCTCATCCCGGACCAAGTCACCCGGAGCAACACCCGCAAGCCCATCCTCACGGACATCCCAAGCAAATGAAGGCAGATGATTCTTCAGATTTTCCAAAGAACGTGCAGTATAGCCGTGATGTGCAAGCTCATCCTCATCCCGGATCAAGTCACCCAAAGCAACATCCTCACCCTGGGCATCCTGAGCAGATGAAAGCAGATGATTCTTCAGATGTTCCAAAGAATGTGCAATATGCCCGTGACGTGCAAGCTCATCCTCATCCCGGACCAAGTCACCCAGAGCAACACCCGCACGCCCATCCCCACGGACATCCCGAGCAGATGAGAGCAGATGGTTCTTCAGATGTTCCAAAGAACGTGCAGTATAGCCGTGACGTGCAAGCTCATCCTCATCCCGGACCAAGTCACCCAAAGCAACATCCTAACCCTGCTCCTTCGCATCCAAGCCCTCAAAGCGCCCACCTCGCTCGTCGAGATGCGGCCAACAATCATCCCCATCCTCACCCTGCACCGATGGAGGATGAAAAAATGAGAAGTCGCAACGTGGATAGCCATCCTCATCCTCACCCTGCACCGACGGAGGATGAAAAGATTCAAAGTCGCAACGTGGATAGTCATCCCCATGCTCATCCTCACGGGCATCCCAAGCAAGATAGTAATGAAGTGAATTCTGGACCGCGTCCAAGCCCTAAGCTTAACGAACAATAATGACTCTAATCACGAACAATAATTTCTTTTCTAATGATTACTCTATACATACCACTCAATTTATCTTTTCAGACCAAAAGCATCTTTCTGTGTGACCATGCCTTAGTTTCTCCAGCGCCAGTGATAAGATTGGTCGATAAGCCCTAGGGCGGCAAAGCTCACGCGGTGCAAAAGGCTCGTGATAAAAGAAAGAGTGCAAGATAAAAAGACTTTAAAACTTTTCAACACGCCAAATTTTGGCTGAGGCAAAGTGCCTGAAAATACGCCAAAATTATATCAATCCGATCTTCGTGCGATTAATCTTCCTTCTTGGCTTCAACAACAACGACAACACCATCGATCTTTAACAGCACTAAATAGGACCTCATTGATGCGGTGACCAGAAGTGCTTCGACAGCTTTATCTACACAATCATCATCAATAAAAAAGGCAACCATTCCCGCTTCTTTGCAGTGAAAAAGACAACATGACGACTGTTGCAGGAGGAATCAAAGTCTTTGCTGGAACCAGTCATCCAGAGTTGGCTAACTTGGTTGCAAAACGACTGGGGCTACCATTGGGAAAAGCAACAGTGACTCGAAATGAATCAGGTGAATCAATCGTTCGAATTGCAGAATCAGTTCGTGAACATGATGTGTATATCATCAATACATCTTGCGTTTGTCCAACGCCTTCGGGTACGCCTGCTTCTCCCAATACATCCTTGATGGAACTGTTGATCATGATTCATGCTTGCAAAACTGCAAGTGCAAGAAGAATCACTGCCGTCATTCCCCATTTCTTTTACGCACGTCAAGATAAGAAGGACAAAAGTCGTGCTCCTATTTCAGCAAAATTGATCGCAAATATGATCGAGAAAGCAGGATGCGATCATGTGATCACGATGGACTTGCATGCCTCTCAAATTCAAGGATTCTTTGATGTTCCTGTGGATAACTTATATGCCGAGCCAGCAGCATTACAGTACATTCGTGAGATGGAAGATTGCGATGATGTGGTCATTGTTTCACCGGATGCTGGAGGTGCGAAAAGGGCAACATCATTGGCAGATCGATTGGAAGTGGAATTTGCACTTTTCCACAAGGAACGAAAAAAGGCAAACGAAGTTTCAAGAATGGTATTGGTGGGTAATGTACAGGATAAAGTGGCCATCTTGGTGGATGATATGGCGGATACATGCGGTACTCTAGAATTGGCTGCAAAACGGTTACAAGAAAGCGGTGCTTCGCGAGTGTTGGCGATTGTGACACATGGTATCCTAAGTCATCCAGCTTTGGATAGAATTATGTCAAGTAGCCTGGAAAAGCTCATTGTCACAAACACGATTCCACAAGCGGCAAATCGAGCTAAATGTCCAAAGATTGAAGAGATTGACATCAGTCACGTTTTGGCAGAAACGATCCGTCGCTCGCATTTCGGTGAAAGTATCTCTGTGCTGTTCAATCAAGTACCATACGACACAACACAGCCTTATCGACATGGTCGTGATACACCCGCCAGATCTTCTCCTTCTTCGCCTGTGCAAAGAAGTCAATTGTTACCTTCAGCATACAATCAACCTGATCCTCCTGTTGCTGCAAATTTTTTCGCTACAGAAGGTAATAGTGTACAAGCACCTTTGCACGTTCGTCAAAATACTCTAAAAGCATCAACGTCCCATAGCAAATTACTCGATTCACAAGCTGAAGAAGAGTATTCTGCTCAAGATTTTGCTAATCTAAAAACGCCGGAATTAACTTATCGTTCTAGCTATCCGAACGGAGCGGAAAGTACACCCAAAGCACAACCAAGCCAAGCAAACCAACCATGATGATGGAAGGCTGATCCATACACCTTGTACAAACACATTTTTTCTTGTTATAATTTCTTGAGCGACAGCTATGATACATTTGTTTACTGTGACCAGTCGGGAAGATCAGATACGGTGCCTTGAAAATCATACAATCCTGTTGGAGAGGAAGGTTGTGATTGTTTATCGGATTGCGAATCCATCCATTCTGCCCATCGACAAAGGTCAGCACGAGCGGGAGGGTTTCTGTTTGGAGTAAAAGGATGAAGAAGAGGCCCAAAGTATTCTTCTACCATCTTTTTCCCTTGCCATATCGTAGGATGGACTTGTCTGGCCTTGTGCTTGCCAGCAGGTTCGTCTAGACATAGCGAACGCAACCTTTTCTGATTTGCTTCGCTACTATGTTTGAGGAACCCTTCTTGTTCCACTAGAGTAGGCTCGGATGCATTACATTGTTCAGCTGTCGTACTTTGCTCCACGTCGGGCTGTACCATCTCATGCGATGCTGATTCGCTTGCTCGCGGGCTGGGAGATACAATATCCTTTGGATTGATGGTACTGCTACTCTGTGGATCAGATAAAGAGCAAGAAGCGCTTCTGTCTGCATAGTAAGCAGCTTGAGTTTGCGTTTGCACGCCGCTCGAATCGAGGCTTTCAGAGTATGTAGTGGGATGCTCAGCATCCTTTGGCGATGCTTGCTTATTGGATTCAGCTTCCTCCTCCACCTGCTCCGAATCAAAGTGAAAGAAGCTGAATTGGGTGTGATATACACCATCATCCGATTCAACCGAAAAGTTGGACTGTTGAGAATGTGTGACTGGCTCTACATCCTCTTTAAAAAGCTCTAAATCGTTTTGCGACAAAACTGGTGCGATAGAGGAACCCTTCTTACGCAATTCAGAAGGACTTCCGATGATTGTTTCACCCACATTTTGCATCATTTTTGCTTTTGGATTTCTTGCCATTCTTCGACTTTGCCGTTCTAGCTTACGTCGTTCGCTTCCGTACAACGTTCTTCGTTTCCAGTCATCAGATTGTCTCTTGGAATGCTCTTCAGTATTCTTTCGCTTTCTTGCCTCTTCTGATGCCAAAGAGTGTGCCAATGCATTAGCCCTATTCGATACCGATGAAGAGGGTTGAAGAATCGCGGAAGGTGCTGAAGTCGTTCTCGCTAAAGGTCGACTGCGCTCGATTGTTGTATTGTAATCATAGATGGATCCTGTGATATCAGCACTCGTATCTGGACCGTGCAGGAAGGGAGGAGTTGAACCAAACCTTTGCAGGACCGGAGATTCCCCAGCAAGTGCCATTCTCAACTTTGCAGATGCTCTCCTGTGATTGATCGAATCCAATACCAAAGCAGCATCATCGTCATCTCTTGCTCTTGCTTTACCTTTCCTATTGCTAGTGCGTGCAATCACTTCATCCGCTGTACTGTCATTTGTGCTAATTTGACCACTGTGTCCATCACTAGAATTGCGAAAAGTTGATGATTTCTCCTCTCTCTTCTTTCCGCTCAAGTTCTTCTTTTCGCCGGTATTGGCATTATTCTTTTGCCCTTCACCACCCGCTCGATCGCCCTTTAAAAGCAAAGCTGGATCTAGCACAGCAGCGAATGAAACTGCTTTAGGCATGGCAATCCATTCAACCCCTCGTTACCATTCTTCTCGGTGCTATTGGTGATGATGTAAGAAGGTTAGACTTCAAAACAGTCGTCTCGTGTTTTGTGTTGTGTTTATCTCTTACGCGCAGGCGCTAAAAAGAACAACACTTTCTCATTTTCATGTTTGCCTTCTTATAATATCATTCATCGTCATCATTTCTTTCAATATACAATCTACAATTTAGCCTGTAATGGCGATTTCTCATTTTCCTCTTTAGCAGCTAAAGCACGAATTTCTTTTCTCAAGATCTTCCCGCTTGGATTGACTGGAACTTGCTCTAAAATCCGTACACCTCCTCGTAATCGTTTATGGGAGGAAGTCTGTTTGGCGATAAATTCGGTAAGATCTTTGGCTAGCTGCTCGACATTTGATTGACCTTCTTGCTTGTGGTCGGGTTTTAGCTGAATGTATGCCCGAGGTAATTCGGTCACCAATTCTTTGTCGTAAATTCCAATCACTGCAGCTGCCGCCACTTTTGGGTGTTGTAATAACAATCCTTCCAATTCTGCAGGTGCGACTTGGTATCCCTTGTATTTGATCAACTCTTTCTTGCGGTCCACGATGGAGAAGTCACCCGTATCATGGACAACGGCAATATCCCCAGTCTTGAGCCATTGACCATCATCGGTAAAGGTTTCTTTTGTTGCCGCTTCGTTCTTCCAATATCCTCTGAATATGTTACCCGCTCTTACCAACAATTCACCTCTTTCGCCTTGTTTGACATCATTGCCATCATCGTCTACCACGCGTAACTCTAATCCGGGCATTGGAGGTCCACATGATCCTAACTTTCGCTTTTTTTGCATGCCCAACGTTCCTACCGTTGTTTCAGTCATTCCATGACCTTGAGCGATTTCACAACCAAAGACGTCCATCGCTCTTTGTTGTAATTCAGCATCCAAAGGTGCTGCACCAACGCACATAAGTTCGATTCGATTCAATTGTTTGACTTTTGGATGGGCCATTAGAACACGTAAAGCAGGTGGTGCAAGGTTTGCGAAATCAATCTTTTCATTTTTCACAACATCACAAAATTCTCCCGCATCAAACCTTTGCATGATTGCAACGTATGAACCTTTTTTGAAAAGTGGAAGGTGAACGGCATTGGCAAGTGCCATTGCATGGAAGAAAGGCGCAACTGCAACCGCTCGCCAGGGCTTATCGTAGAAATGTGGAATGCTCACTAGAGTGACCAACATGCTGACCATGTTTCGATGTGAGATCTGTTGAGGGGAAAGGACTCATTCATCAGCAGGGCACGGCGATTTTCAGCATTTGTCTACTCACCATAACTGCTTTTGGTAGCCCAGTCGTTCCTGAACTGCAAGGCAAATAAGCTGTCTCGTTCAGGTCATTGACTGTAACAGCTTTTGCTTTTCTTGCATCGGATTCAGAAGCAAGCAGATCATCTACGAATGTACTACCCTGTCCGTATGGCTGATCCATAATGATGCAGCTTTCTATCGATAATCCTGCATTTGTTATTTGTTTCAAAAGTGGCTTGACGGTAGCGATTGCTTTTGGTTCCACGAGGTTGGCGATATGTTTAAGCTCCTTTTCCGAGTAAGCAGGATTTGCAAATGCGACAATCAATCCTGCAAATACACATCCGAACACAGCTATCGGGAAACCAATCATGTTTGGCAAGATTGCCAATACGACATCGCCTTTCTTTAATCCTTTCTTTTGTTGCAAGCCTAATCCGAACCTGTGCAATTGCAGTTTGAGTTGGCCTCGACTGATGTGCAGGTGTGTCAGTGTCAGTGTTGTTCATCAGCATATTTTGAGTACACTCACCTGATCTCCTTGTGATCACCAAAGCATTCTTTAAATACAATTTGACCATCATCAAAAGATGTATCTGCGAATAACAGATCATAAATGCCTTTATTTGGCACTTGTGGCATAGGCGTTGAAGATTGATAGATTTTCATTTTGACATCCATCAAAAAGCAGGGAAGATGGTGGTGAACTGAACAACAAGAAGGGAGGCTATTTATCTATCCTTCAAGCTCTTACCGGCAAACGGGAATTTGAGAACCCTAGAAGCTCACCGGCTCGGACTTCATTCCGAAAAGTGCGGCGCGTTTTAGTGCTTACTACCCCGCAGAAGAAAGATGGCTTATCTTCTATAAAGGCACACATGCTCTTCACAGGGAGGCATGTCTTCCTTTGCTTCTTTATATAAGCATCAATTGCACATGATGGTGAAAGAGACAAGATCGAACATGATTCTGAATTTGAACCTTGTGTTCAGATGTATAGCAGTATTTCACGCACACGACAGACGCGAAGTCAAGATAAGATTGTATCAGAGTCGAGATATAGTACTTCTCCTTCATTGTCATCATAAATTGTTATATAAGCATCATTGTCGGAAAAGCCATGCCTGCTCAACAACCGGAAAAGCGGCTTTTGGCCCATGTGATTGATCGAGAGTAAGGAAAAGAGTGACCGCTTTGTGCTTACATGCATGCACTCCAGGCGTGCGAACACTTACCCCGCAATCAATTTATAACACTTTAGCGTGCAATCCTTAATAACACACTCACCTCTTGCTCTCTTGCCAATTCGGCAATGCATAACACATACTCTCGTAATGGTGGCAAGTTGAGCATTATACTTTTCCTTCCCCGCATTATCGGAAATTGAATTTAATGCGGCTTTTGATGGCCCAAACTCAATCCCTTCCTTTCTTGTGATTAAATCATATTTTTGGGCATATTATCAGCACTTGTCGGGAGTACCGAAACGATTGATGTTGTAATGCGCATTCATTCAAAGCTTTAACCCGATCCTAATCCTCCCTTTCTCACCACCACAACCATCTTGTCATCTCACACTCTTCTTCTCATTCACTCACACAAAGATGGCTCCCACAGCAACCACAAACGGCCACCAAGCAGGTCAACAAGAAATTGACTGCTTAGTGGTCGGAGGCGGTTTCGCAGGTGTACAATTACTGTACACAATGCGCAAACAAGGCTTCAATACCAAGTTGTACGAAGCAATGCCTGGTTTTGGTGGTATTTGGCGTAATGCTTGTTATCCAGGCGCTCGTGTTGATTCAGAATTACCAATTTATGGTTTAAAATTCCCTGAAGTGTACAGAAATTGGTCTTGGAGTCAACGTTATCCTGACTACAAGGAAATTCGTAAATATTTCGATCACGTCGACAAAGTGTTGGAATTGAGTAAGGATTGTCAGTTCAACACTCGAGTTCATTCGGCCCATTGGAACGACGAAACTTCTCGTTGGGATATCACTGCTGGCGATCAACAAAATCCAACCAAAATTTCAGCAAAGTACTTCTTCTTGTGCATCGGTTTTGCAGCAAAGATCAACTGGCCTGATATTCCTAACCGTGATCGTTACAAGGGTACACTCTATCATTCCGGATTCTGGCCTGAAGGCTTGGAACCTGAACACCTACGTGGCAAATCAATCGGTTTGGTAGGAACGGGTGCTTCTGGTGTTCAAATCACACAAGCATTAGGAAAAGTTGCCAAAGACATGACAGTCTTTGTTCGTACTCCAAATTTGACTTTGCCAATGGAAAACCCAAAGATGAGCAAAGAAACCCAAGATCTTTTCCGTGACGGTTGGGATGCAGTTTATGAAAAACGTAACAAGACGTTTGCAGGATTCCACTATGACTTTGACTATGATGATTGGACTCGTCATACGCCCGAACAACGTGAAGCATTCTACGAAGACATTTGGTCAAGGAAAGGATTCCACTTTTGGCTGGAAACATATGCTGATGTTTATTTCAAGAAAGATTGCAACGATACAGCTTATGCATTCTGGCATAAAAAGACTGCACCAATGGTGAAAGATGAAAAGAAACGTGCGATCCTTGTTCCTCCACCAGACAAAGCTCATCACACTTTCGGTACCGTTCGTCCTTCTTTGCAAGTTGACTACTACGACATCCTCAATCAAGACAACGTTGATGTAATCAGTGTAAAGGAGAACCCTATCAAAACATTCACAGAAACAGGTGTTGAATTAAGCGATGGAAAGAAGGTCGACTTTGAAGTGTTGGCGTTGGCAACCGGATACGATACGCACACCGGTGGATTCTTGCAAATTGACATTCGCGGAAAGGGCGGGAAACCATTGACTGAACATTGGAAAGAAGGTTGCAAGAGTCAATTGGGTTTGGCAACTTCAGGTTTCCCAAACATGTTCTTTGCTTATGGTCCTCATGGTCCAACGGCTTACAGTAACGGACCTTCAACGACAGACATTCAATGTGAATTTTTGGCAAGAATGTTAAATTGGTCGAAGGAAAATAACATCAAATCAATCGAAGCAAAACCTAAAGCAGAACAAGCATTCGTTAAACGAATCGATGATCTTTCCAAAGCAACACTTTTCCATCAATCTCACGGTTGGTATATGGGAAGAAATGTTAAGGGTAAACCTGTTCAAGCTTTGAATTATTCTGGTGGTATTCCAGCTTATATCAAAGATTTGGAAGAGAGTGAAGCTGCTGGTTATTCTGGTTTCGACGCTGTCAAGGCTTGATCAAGTATGCTTCGTGACTTTTTTCATATTCTTCTCTTCATGTATCTTTCTTCCACTTCATCTCACGAATCAATGACGTTGATTGTTTTTCAAAGTTGAAGAAGTTCTTAATGTGCCTGCCTGTGTGAAGGACAATAAGGACGGGTATTGGTTGCATTTGAAGAAATGGAGGAAAGTGCCCAAAAAATCGCAGCAGAGTGTGGTATTCGAACCCAACGACCCTCTTTTGTACCTGTACGCAAATATTTTTGCGGCTTAGCTGAACGAATCATTCGTGGTTCAGCGGCGGCAGGGTTATATCAGAGGCTTAGATTATCACTTTCCGAGTCGAGCATGGTTGTTCTTTTACAGCCACGACTGTTCTGGTGAGGGTCGTGGGTTCGAATCCCACACTCTGCTGCGATTTTTTGGGCACTTTTCTCCATTTCTTCAATTGCCCCTCCAAACAATTCCCGTCTTTGTCAAGCACAGTGCAAACGCCAAAGTGGAGCGAATTTCCGCATTTGTGAAGATTGAATGTGTGCAAAACGCGTCATTGACTGGCCAAATGCTGCTTTAAACAAGCACTGATTTTGATTTTTTGGACCTGCATTGATGCAAGCTAGATAACACACCAATTAAAAGCATTTAACCAGGCAAATCACCGGGGCCTGTCAATCACTGCACAGAAGCCTGGATGCGGCGAATTGATCGACAAGGGCAAAACGAACAAACAGAAATAGACCCTCGTACCCCTCACCATCACTACATCATAAACATCCATCATCATCATCATTATCACCAATCAACATAAACACACGAATGTATAGAATATGATCGCAACTCCCGCCCTGCGTAGATTAACGCGGGAAGTTGTTAAATTGCAAAAATCACCTCCGGATGGAATAGGAATCGAAGTGGGAGAACAAGATATTTTGGACATCGATGGATGGATTCAAGGTCCTGCCGGAACTCCTTATGCGGATGGATTCTTTAAAGTCAATTTCCAGTTTATTGGAACAGACTTTCCTGCTGGACCTCCAAAATGCTCAATGAGAACAAAGATCTTTCATCCAAACATTCATGCAAACGGAGAGATTTGCGTTTCAACACTCAAAAAGGACTGGAATCCAAGTTATGGAATCGAACATATCCTAACGGTGATCAAATGTTTACTCATTTCACCAAATCCCGACAGTGCTTTGGATCCCGAAGCTGCTTCCCTCCTACAAGAAGCATACGAAGAATATGCCTCAACGGCTTCGATTTGGACTCGCATTCATGCTTCTTATCGACCTGGATGTATGCCAGAAACGATCAACGTTCGTCCTTCTGTTTCTTCATCACGCTCCTTTGAGCAGCCCTCTGGCTCAAAGAAGATGGAGGTAGAAGAAGTCAATATCACTATGGAGAATGCGTTGGGAGCAGCAGCACAACCGTTGGCGAGGAGTGGATCGACGAATGCAAACCTACATCATAAAGCATCATTCGATCTTCAAGGAGTACGAGCGGGAGCAACTTTGCAACAACAGCAGTGCGTCTCCCCTAATCGATCAGCCAACAGCATCTCAGCTGCTACAATTCTTCAGTCAGGAACAGCTGCAGCGGCGGCAGCGGCCTCGGCAGCTGCAATGACGGCAGCCATGACTGCGGGAATGAATAAAGTCTCTTTGCAGGATTCCACCTTGATACCCGCATCAAAAATGTCAATCTTTGATCAACATGAGATCAAATCATCTTTCGCACGTAAACGAGTACCCGTTGTTCGGAGAGGGATCAAGCGACTATGAGAGTAGGGGTTAAAACTCATGTATTTATTGCTCTTTTTGTACGATTCTCTTGCAAAGTTGTATGTGTGTATAAAATGCATCTATATCCATATATGTACATCAGCCTGTTGTATTGAAACTCGGTTCAAAATCAACTCTTCTTCTTTTTCTGCTTTTTCTTGATAGGCACTATGGCCTTACGTCTATGCAAGAAGGCAATCAGAGTCAAATCTACTAAAAGCGTTAAAGAGACAGGACTTACCTCGTTTTCATATTCTCTCTAGCATATGCATTTTTCAACAGTCTGATTCTATCTGGAATGACCAGCAAACGTAAACGAGAACGATTCTTCTGTTTTTCCGGTCTACTCAAAGTAGCCCAATGCGGACATCTCATAGTATGTGGATTTTTCACAGTACCACAATCAGCCGTAGTTGCTGGAAGTGTGATGATTCGGCGATCGTCTGTTTTGTGCAACCGATACAGAGCTTTCGTTGCAGACTTTTCTGTCTCATCATAATCGGAAGGCAGCATGCGTTCCCTATCACTTGTTCGCGGAGAAGAGTTACTCGAACTGGAAGATGAAACTGTGATCTTCCAAATCTGGATAACGAAGATGAGGAGAAGGATTATCTTGAGCGACATTATTCAAAGGGAAAAGGGGGGTTCATCGAAGATCGGAGTGACCTGTGGCTCGACATAGGAAGATTAAGAAATGAAATGCATTTTGCGTACACAGAATATAAATTTGCACACAGCATAAAAACACAGCAAGGCCTTTGATGAAAACAGGAGTACATTGTTGAAAATAAACAAGTAGAACAAGTCGCAGCTCTAAATAACATTATCTTGCTTCGCTTCCACTTTTGTAGCTATAGCAGCCGGAACAAAGTCTCGTAACTCTGTATTACGTCTTTCAGGTCCGATGGCAACCCAAAAGACCGTAATGAAGAGGATGATAAAAGCAGTAGTGGCCATGACGGGCTCATATGCTTCAACTCTTGTACCGTTTGCTAAAGTCTTGACTCTTGATTCGGAAATTGCGTTAACAACTTGAGCCCCAGGAGAAGCAATCATTGTTCCCAATTGATATGCCGTTCCGGTAAAGAAGGCTCTGAACGCTTTGGGAGAAAGTTCGTTCAAGTGAGAAGGCAATATTCCACAATAACCCTGGACGAAAAGGTAGAAGAATATACAACCAATCGTCAAACCTGCAGGAGAGGTCGGTAAAACAGCAGCGGGAATGAAAAAGATTGCCATCACGGTGCAGAAGATTGCCATCCTTCTTCGACCAAGATACGAGAATTGACTTAAAGCTCCTCCAAATAACATTCCCGAGAAGCTTCCGATATTGCAAAGCATAGCAATGATACTTGCTGTTCGATTGTTCATCCCTTTTGCCGATTCCAAAAAGGTGAAATGATTATTGCCAAACGCATTGTTTACCCATGAATTCAAGCTGACAAAGATTGCACAATAAATAAGCATTGTCCAATCTTGAACGATCATCTGCTTGAAATTCCTTATGAAACGACTAATCTTGACTTTAAACCGTCTTGCGTTTGGATTTGCTTCGATTTCAACTATACGAGAATGTCGGAATTGCGGTGAATCTGGAACAATGGCACGTACGATTGCAGCAAAGAATGAAATCGCCGCACCAACCCAAAACATTAACTTGTATGTCTCAGGAGCTGCACCGAAAGCCATATTCAAGCCAGCAGCAGTGATCGAAGCACATGGAATCGCAGTTTGCAATAGACCCCCTAAGATGCCTCTCGCTTCCAGTGGACTTGAATCGAAAATCATCGATGTTAAACCACTCACACCACCCATCCCTATACCAAAAAATGCCCTGCTACAGATGAACCCATTCAAAGAATCAGCACGAATAGAACCGATTTGAAAAATGCCTAGCAAGCACAAGTTGAAAGCCAACGGCCATCGTCTGCCATGATAGTCAGACAGGAGTCCAAATATGCAAGCTCCAATGGGACGAGTAAGTAGAGTTAAGGTGATGGCTGTGCTTACACGAGTTTTTGAGGTTTCGAAATGCAGTGCAATCTTTCTTGTACCTATTGCCAAAGACAGAAAATCAACAAAATCTGCATATAACGCCAGCCAAGCAACGAAGAAGTACATCCAATGACTTATCTTCATCAATCGTAACACTTTGATCGGATTTGTAAGACCAGAAGAAGGTGGGTGTGGTCTGATGGGACCAATGGAAGCAACAAACGATTGATCTAATGCAGGGTCTGGTACATCTTGTTCGAACGAGACTTTCTTTTTTGCTTTTTTATCCGGCTCTGCATCTAGTAGCTTGACTTCTTGATCTGCGTCTGAAAGCTTGACTTCCTTCAACTCGGAAGCTGGTGACTCTTCTTCCGGTTGATGGGCTTTTGGTGGTTCAGTGACTGGACCTTGAATGTCAAAAACGGAAAAGAGTACTTCATTCTGACTCGTATCCTTCATTTGCTTTTCTGATTTGGTCAATTTGTCTGGTATATAGTCGTCATCATCGAATGTGTTTCCTCGCTTTTTGAACAATGATTTGACGTTGTGACCCGCATCTTTTACTAAAGATTTGAAAAGTGCACTTTTTCGATTTGAACGATTCATGTTTGACAGTGTTTGATGGTGTACGAGAAAAGACAGTGATTTGTTTGTGAGGGTGATAACGTCGAAAAAGGTTGTCTAGCAAGTTCAATAATCTTATTTCCCGTTGCATGAAATGACAGAACCCCTGTCAATTCATTTCCACAATTCTCAATGCGTCACTTTCGGGTATGTTCATCAACGCGTTTTGGGTCAAAAATGGCTTTCGAAGGAGAGAGGGGAAGAATGCAAAAATATGGATTGAAGAAATGACACGAATCCTGGAATCGAAACCAGATTTGTACAAGAATGAGAGAAAGAACGAGAGGAAATACGAGCAAAATGAGAGAAAGATGCAGAAATGAAAGTAGATTATAGAGAGAATCTTATTTACGTTGGCCACCACTCGATTTTAGGGCGGGTGTGAAACTCTGAAGATCGGCTTCTCGACGTTCGGGTCCAATTGAAACCCAAACAACTTTCAGTAATAGGCAAATAGCCGCTCCAATAGCAATCGTGGGACTATAAGCTTCCACTAGAGTTCCCTTTGGTCCTTTGACATGGTGTGAATCTGCAATAGCTGTGGCAATTTGGGTTGCAGGTGCGGCCAACATTACACCGAGCTGTTGAACTGTTCCAGTAAAGAATGCTCTAAATGCACCAGGTGATAATTCGTTCAAATGAGAATGCATAACGCCTGAATAACCGTGAAGAAACATGTAGAAGAAATTGCAACCAAGCGCGAGTCCCCATGCTGTATTTGGTAGGATTGCTGCTGGTAAAATGCAGAATGACATTATTGCGCATAAAACTGCCATTCTTCTTCTACCAAAGAATGAAACTTGACTTATTGCCCCTCCAAGAATCATACCAAGAATCGTTCCAATTGCCAAAAGCATCATGACGATACTTGCCGTTTTGTTGCTCAATCCTTTCTCCGACATTAAAAAGACGAAATAATTGGCACTAAAGATGCCGTTGATCCAACCGTTTAAGCTTACAAAGATTGTGCAATAAATAAAAATTGGCCAAGATTCAGAAAACATCATTCGAAATTGATATCCAAACCTACGTATCTTGCTTCTATACTTTCCTTCCCCAGGTCCGATCAAGATGTCATCTTCCACTTGACAAAATTGTGGAGATTCTGGCAATAAAGCTCGTAGCAAAGCAGCAAAGAACGTGATTCCAACGCCTACCCAAAACATCTTTTTGAATGAGTCTGGACTGTCACCGAAAGACATATTTAGACCTGCAGCTGTGACTCCTGCATAGCTAATTGCACAGTGCAAAAGCCCTCCAAGCATTCCTCTTGTTTGAGCAGGTGCACTATCATACACTTGCGAAGTCATTCCATAAAATCCTCCGATGCAAATTGAAGCCAGTACTCGAATAAAAAGGAACACGGAGAATGATTTAGCAAAGATCGAAGATAATTGAAAGCATCCCAGCAAAGTTAGAGCAATAGCCAATGGCCAACGTCTTCCTTTCAAATCCGATAACAAGCCAAATACGACTCCACCAATAGGACGAAAGAGCAACGTTAACGTAATTGCTGTGGTGAATTCGGTCTTTGAGATCGCATAATAGAGTGATAATTTTCGAATACAAATCACCATCATGATACTGTCCAAGAAATCGGCATACAATGCTAACCAAGCAACGTAAAAAGTGAACCAATTATGCCAAGTCAATGCTCTAAAGGCTGTGAATGGGTTGGACAAATGCTTCTGTTTCTGTTCTTCTTCTTGTATTTTTGAGGTTGAAGACGTGTACGATGTCATACTTTCATAATGCTTCATTGCAAGCTTTTCCATTTCCAAGTGTAGATCGTTCTTTCCTCTCTCCTCCATAGACATCTCTCCAATGAATATTGGCTCTTCATTGATGACTGACTTTGGTCTTGAGGTTTGACCGCCTTTTGCGTAGAGTAATGACCAAACATTATGACGTGCCTCTTTGAACAAATAGTCAACGAAACCAATGAAGCGAGCCATCTTTGTTGAACTATGGTTCTGATGGTCAAAACGTAAGAGGACGAAAGGGTAAAACAGCTGTTTTATAACAAACACTTGATCACCCTTTCAGTCTATCTATAGATCGCAAAATAGAATGACAAAGGAGTTATCCGCAATGTCGTGTATGAATCGGATAGGAGAACACCTTAACAGGTTCTTCACGAATGGTAAAACGTTTTAGGAGACCTTCTAATCAAGCGAAAACCTTTCCTGAAGATCTTCTGGGTTTTCTCTCGCTTTTCTGTGATGTGGATGAAGTTAACCTAGATGTCTCTCAACATCAACACTCATTAAATAGAGAACAAGACGAGCATACAAAAGTTTTTTTTTCTCGCGGCAAGGATGTGGGTCTGGCCAATGATTGCGAAGCCCCTCCAAGGAAAGAAGAAACAATACACAACGAAAGGGACTGGACACCTTCTTCCGCCAAGAGTTGAAGCAGAAGGTGGCGTTTCGGCTTTTGCCCCTCAATGCAACGGGACACATCTTAACAAATCATTCTCCCTTCATGTTTTCATACAGCATTGCGTCGCGCTGCAGCTGGCGTAAAGATTTTCAGGGGCCAATCACTCGGCGTCGTTATTGAATTTCAATGGCAAAAACTCCTGTCTCCTTATGAAAGCTCTTAAATATGATGCATCATATGCAAATGGTCTTATGTAAGCTTTCATTGAATGTTGAACGATGAAAAGAAAACTTAAAACACATGAATTAAACAAAACTTTGATCGCTGTTGGTCTCCTCCCCATTATCGGATCGGACGGAAGGATCTTTGAGTATTCCTTTGTTGGCCGGAATAAATTTGTCAAAATTAGCCGAATGTTTTTCGGGGCCAATGGCAGTCAAAACAATCACTAAAAAGTACATAATTGCCGTCGCAATTCCGATGACTGGCCCATACACTTTAACAGTTTCCACTTCTCCCGTTGAACTTACTTTCTGCGTTTGATAAGAAGCGGCTAAAGCATTGATAATAACTTCACTCGGAGAAGCAAGAGTGATGCCTAGCTGGTATGCCGATCCAGACATTACGGAACGGAAAACAGGCGAGCTGAGCTCGCTAATGTGGATTGATATAACGCTGTTTGCCATATTGCTTGCCATGACGAAAAAGAATCCTCCAATGCTTGGAGCCGTGGGATGTGAAGGAAGGATATAGGCCGTAAGGAAACACAACGCAATAAATGAAGCAATGATCACGCAGAGTCTACGACCAGTACCTTGCGAGAATCCTGCACCAGAACAACTTCCGATGAAGCCGCCTACGGAAACAATCATGACTGTTACTCCGATTTGGTCATCCCTCCGGCAATCGTGATAGGTATCATGTCTTTCGATCGAGCAGTGAGGGTTTTTATCTGATTGCGGGTCAGCGGATAAGTTTCGAGCATATGTGTCTATTTTCAGTTAAGATGCTGATGCTGAATAGCTCACCAACGCCAACATCAAGCGGGCCGCACTGAAAAGCTGGCTGATCTGCATAATGATCTTTCAGAGATGGCGTCTCCGCTCGGCTGCCCTTTCAAGCTAGATCCTGGTACGAAAAGAATGATTTTGATGCTATATAAAGCTACAAAGAACGATTTGAGCATAAATATAAATGGACTTACTTTTTCTAGGTATACAGAAATATTTTTAGCTTCTATGTGTTTGCTATACAAGATTGCTTATGACTATGCCTATGCAACAGTTGCCTCGCCATTAGGCTCGGATGGTTGCTCATCCGAAGGAACGACTGGACGATCATCAACCTGTGTTGTGCCGAACGTTGCCGGTATGAACTTATCGATAGGAGCAGAATGTTTCTCCGGTCCAATTGCGGTGAACAAAAGCACCAAAGCGTACAATATTGCTGTTGCGATTCCTATCACAGGACCATAAGCTTGAATATCATGAACTATACCATCTTTATCCCTTTGTTTGATGGTATAAGAGGATGCGATTGCATTGATGATTACTGCAACGGGAGATGATAAGCTTGCTCCGAGTTGATATGATGTTCCGGCCATCACTGATCGAAACGCAGGTGGACTGAGCTCACTAATGTGAATTGAAATCACACTCATCGCCGTATTTCCTGCCATGATGAAGAAGAAGCCACCTGCACTCAAGGCTTGGTAAGTTCGAGGGAAAATGTATCCCGGTAGTAGACACAGAGAAACAAGGATAGCAATAATTACGCACAACCTTCTCCCAGTCTTTTGTGACAAGCCTGCACCTGAACAACTTCCAATGAATCCACCGGTAGCAACAATCATGATCGTCTTTGTGATCGATTGATCATCCAACTTCTTCCCTTCTGCAAGAAATACGGGGTACGTGTCTGCACAGGCATGGGAAGCAGAACAAAGAAGCCCTACAAACAAACTTGAATAAACGAACGTTCCCCAATGTAGCTTGAGCATTTCGCGGAAATTTTTCATAAACGTAGACACTCTCACTTTGACATCTTTTGCTTTTTCTTGCAATTTTTTCATTCTTGTCTTTCCCGCTTGTTCGTTTTCCGGTTCGATTCCCGATCTGGACTGAGTGAATTGCGGTGATTCGGTAACGAAGAAACGAAAAAGTGCAGCCAAAGCGGAAAAGACAGCACCAACGTAAAAGATTGTTCTCCAATCATGACGATCACCTTGGTGTTTGTCTAGAGCCATCTTTACGCCTGCTGTCAAAAAGATTGCCATATCGCCTGCGCTCCATAAAAGTCCAGTCGTAAGACCTTTTGTTTCGATTGGCGAACGATCCAAAACACTTTGAATTGCGTTTCCAAAAATGCCACCCATCCCAATTCCATAAAATGTCCGACAAATCAAGAATCCCTGTAAATTTGTACATTTTGTTGTGAGGATTTGCATTATTGAAAGATAAAGACAATTCACTATCAATGGTTTCTTTCTTCCACAATCACCCAAAAGACCAAAAATGATTGCGCCAATGACACGAGTAAGCATTGACAATGTCAAACCCGAGCTTATGGCCGTATTTGTGGTTTTGAAGTACTTTGCCACTTCAACCGATTCAACGGCAACTGTACTATACTCGAAAAAGTCAATCATCACACAAAAGTATGCTGAGAGAAATGTACACCAATCTGTGAACGTAAGCATGGAAAGCAAACGGACCGGATTGAGATTGACAGTGCGTTCATCTGTATGTCTGTGAAACAAGCTTAGCACATTTAGACGGCTCTTGGTCACGATGGAGCGAATAGAGAGCATTTTGATGAAGCTCAAGGTAAAAGAGAGAGAAAAGGATTCACATTCATGCAGACTAGATATACCTGTTCTCTTGTAAAGTGTGTCAAGTATGTCAGGCACACAATTCAATGCAATCACACCTTTCATGCACCCGGCGCCGTTCTTCTTTTCCCTGCAACTCCCCTTCGGCTTATGGAATGACTTCTCTCAATAACGCGATCATTCGTACGACAAAAAAGAAAGAACAAATAACAAGTCAATCCGCGGCGAAGATCACACTTCAATGCTGCCAAAAAAAGAATTGCTATACTTCTTATAAACGCCCCTTTGTGTTGAGATGCTGTGAGCATGCGATTCGCATTTAGGTTGTAAGCCCGAATTGATCCGTCATCTCCTACTGCCTCCCTTTCAGTCGATACAAAAGCGATGAACATGAAAGTGAGAAAATTAAGCAATTCTGCTTCGGATCCGATAGAGGGCGTAATGATCGCAATGACATCCGTGGGGCTAAGGAAGATTTTGTTTTGTTTGCATTTATATGCTGTGAAGATAGTGCTATACCTGCATTCACCAATAGCAATAAAAGCCAAATGAGCGCCTATTCAATCTCATAAGCTGTACTTACGAGAACAGGGCGATGCTTGTTTGCAATCTGCAAAATACTGATTTGCGTAACGGCCATTCCGCGTAAAGATCGACTTACAAACACAAACAAGCAAGATTCATCCTTGGCTTTTGGTATTTTCGTCATTTGTGCGATGCATTTAATCACACAGAACCCCGAACGAATTCATCCATTCATTCCAGGTCCGCATTCAAATCCGAAAACCAACCGAGAATTCCCGAATTGAAGAGAGCATGATGTAAAAATCTGTTGGCAAATTCATTGATTGCGGTGAAACACTCAAGACAAATCATGAGATGGTGATGACCGTTCCGCTGAGGAAAAATGTCCGCTTTTCACACGGTGACAGATCCAGTCTGAGTTCATTGCGATTAAGAATCGCCAATTTTCATTTTTATTGCAAGAATATACATGCTAATCTGTACCGCTGCAATCAAAATTCGTTGCGGGAAAGAGAAAGCGAACCGCTCATTCTTCATCATCGCTTTGCTCTTCCAAGAACTTCACAAGAGGTTCAGTCACTTTTAGGAAATGAGCTTTTCCTTGTGGCTTAGCACCTTTTTGTGCCCAATACAAGATGGCTTGATCGGATAAGACATCATCGTTGTAAAGCACTTTGAGAATATTCGGGAACGCTTTGGTTAAACGAGTATCTTCATGTGCATTGACCTGAATCGTATTGATCAAGACTATTTCGCATTTGGCATTATTGCAAAAAGGTTCCAAGATGGGTGCCATCGATTTGACTTCCTTTAATGCTTGTGCATCATGCTTTTCTGCGCTTGCATCCCACGTCACAACAGACAATAAAGCATCCCAAACGATCGGCACAAATTCTTCCAAAGCCAATCCGTGTCGTTCACGTACTTCCTTCAAAAAGTCCACCACATCTTCATCAGAAGCTTTTTCGCTTTCTTCTACGTCTGCTCCACGCATTTCCTTGATACGTTGTACAACGCTATCCCGAGTTTCACGGGTAGCACGACGGGAGAAATAATCAGCCACAGGTGCCAGGCCTGCAGAACGGAAATGGGTTCCTACCAAACCAGGTTGTGAACGACGAGTTTGGGGAAAGAAGAGTAAAGGATCTTTCACACCTCCTTTGCGCAATGTAGAGCCCAAAGAATCCATACTGTTTTCAGCAAGATAGGTGCGGAAGACGACTTCCATGAAACCCAAACTGACGCCTTCTTTGACCAAATGCTCCTTTTGCAACGTCAACAAAACGTTTGCGTTGACCAAATTCATTTGGATAAGCAAAGCTGTTGCTACTGCCAGCTTCTTACGCTCTTCGACCGGATAACGAGAAGCATATTGGATCAAATTGCTCAAATTTTGTTCCTCCAAAGGCTTTTGTAAGAATTTGAATCTTCTGATCAACTTCTCTAGCGTGCTGACGATCGGTTTGACATTTTCGATATCGGCAGCCTTTGAAGCAAAGACGGAAAATTTGCTCAAAGGGATATCTTCGTCCAAATAAGATCCTCCAGGAGCCAATAAACCACCTGTGAAGAAGATTTCGAAAAACTGATCGGAATATTTACGATAATCGAGAGTGTTTCCTGCTTTATCTAATGCTTGTAAAACGCCTTCCCAATCATTCTCTTGAACGGGTTCTAAAAATTTCAAAAGTTGTTCTGCAAATTCTTCCGGTTCAAACTTTGCTTGACTTTTTGCAACACCTTTTCTTTGTTTAATCTTAACGCCACTTAACGATGGCTTCTCCGCTTTTTGTGGCGCGGCCGTTGGCGGAGGCGTAGAGGTCATGAACCGCTTTGAAGGATTGGTTTTGTTGAGCGGAAAAAAAGATGGGTGAAAAGACCAAGAGAAGATGGAGAACAAAGGCAAGATTCCTTTGTCGTTTATCAGAGATCCGAGAAGGGTGTCGTAGGTGAAAGTGTTTTTTTGAGCAAAAAACTTTCAGCCAAACACACAAGATGATCGCGATGGTGGAGAAGGAATGATGATGAGAAGCAATTGTAAGAGAATTTATTAAACTCTTTTTTATTTGGCTCGCTTCAAAGAGGCTGTAGAGCAGTGTATTCTTATGTCGCGCGGGCACACACACCAGTGAAGCGTTGTCGCGTGTTGGTAATGAGGCGCGCCTGTGTTCTGTGTTGTTCATAAAGCTCCGCGTGGCTTCGTGCAGTAGGACGGCAAAGCACACACACAGAGAGAGAGAGAGAGGATGAATGCATGCAAACAAAGTATGGGGTTCCTGAATCACCGTGCCACCTGTCCATCATCATCCCCCATTACATCATTCCCAGCACAATGCAGTTTTAATCGCAAATAGAGCTCAAGCCAAGCTCATCAACTCACTTGGCTGCAAATAGAAACAACACCACCATCAAAATGTCAATTTTATCCACTTTGGCCTATTATCGAACGGCTGTGTTTTATTACATCTTTGGTGGAATTACCTTTCTGCCGCTATGTGCAGCTGTTGTCTTTATTCATTTCTGGCTCACTGCACCGCCATACGAGGCTAAATCGAACGTTGAAGATTTGGGAGATGTTATAGGAGAAGGAGAATTGAGCGAAGAGAGAAAGAAACAAGCACTAGATTTAGCAATATGGAATCAAAAAGCAGAGAAAGAAGCAGAAGAGAGAAAAGGAAAAGAAAGTGAAGAGGAGAGCACGTCAACGGCCATTCCTGGTGCTGCACGTCGTGTCAATCCACCTGTCCCTCAAAAGCGACCTCATCGTGCTGGCTGGCTAACGGTTCGAAGGCATTTCCAGAACGATGGCGTCAATCTCGCACTCAAGGATGCCGCCCAACAAGCGGCCAAAAAGTCCAATGCACAAGCAGCAAAAGCAGCAGCAGCAACAGCAAACAACGGAGCAGATGCAAAATCGCAAGGCTATATGTCGTCAGTGTACAAAAGTGTGTTAAATTTTAGAAACAAAGATCCGGCCAAAGGTCCACTTTTGGACGCAAACCGAGGCCGAGAGTCACCTTCTGACAGACCTTCAGGATCCTCAACGCCAGAGCAAACTCCACTTGATCGTCCTCCAACAAGCATTTCCTCAACCAGCAAAAATAGCAATAATAGCCTTGCTGCTGCCCAGGCATCAGCTGCAAAAGAGACATTTTATTGTATCCTCAAAGGACCGATCCTTTACCTCTATTCTTCAGCCGACCCAAGCAACCCTGAAACGGAATGTCATGCTGCCATCGATCTGCGCGGCAAAAGGATCAGTATCTTTGTCGCCCATGAAGGTGACACGATGGGTGAGCCTATCCCAGAAAGTTCATCAGAAGCGATGAGCACAAATACATCTACAGACAGTATAATGGCAAAGCGAAAAGATAAGGGGGCTCAAACGTCTTCAAGCAAACGACCTACAAAAAGAGCATTTGTACGTGATGGAGAATTATTTGTCAAACGCAATGCCATCCGAATTGTATCCATGGGAGGAGCTGGCATGGTCACAAGCGAGAAAGTTCGATTTGCAGAATGGTTCGTATTTGCAAAGAATGCCTACCAACTAGAAGACTGGTACCATGCCTTCATCTCAGCGTCACTCTTGCCTGAAGGTTTGCATGCCGATCAAGAGCTAGATCTCGTCGGCTCCGTATTCTCAAACGAAGACATGACAAATCTTTTGGCTAATCTTGACAATGTGCCTGATCCAATCCCGTTACGTTGGCTCAATGCTATGGTGGGTCGAATCTTTTTCAGTATATACAAGACTGCTTGGCTGGAAGATTATATCACACACAAGTTTCGAAAGAAGATTAGTCGAGTACGCACACCTGGCTTCTTGAGCGATATTCGGGTACGAGAAATCGATCTGGGTCATACTGCTCCAGCATTCAGCAGGCCCATGTTAAAATCTTTGACGGGTGATGGAGAAGCCAGTATGGAAGTATCGGTTCACTATCGAGGCTCCCTACGCCTCACGATTTCAACCGTCTTGACGATCTCTTTGGGTTCAAGATTCAAGCAGTATAATGTCTCTCTTGTGCTTGCGGTCATTCTCAATTCATTGGAAGGAAATTTGTTGCTGCACATCAAGCCACCTCCCAGTAATCGTCTTTGGTTCGGCTTCACCAAACTTCCAACCATGGACATTTCTGTAGAGCCAGTTGTGAGCGAGAGGAAGGTGCAATGGAGTATGGTCAAGCGGCTCATCGAAGGAAGAATTCGAGAGCTAATGACGGAATCGCTTGTTGTACCCAATATGGATGATATTCCATTCTTTGATACACGTTCATTCGATCAAAGAGGAGGGATCTGGTCTGACGCTGCCAAAGGCGCGCAAAAGATGGATCTAGATACGGTGACGAACGATGAGCCAACATCACTCTCAGCAGACGTCGATGTTCAACGTCAAAGCAAGAGCACTCCTGCCTCCGTCTTGGACATGTCCACAGAAGATAGTACGCTTGGCAGTAGCTCTGCTGTGGATACGAATGATGGCAAGTATTTACGCAATCGAAGTATGACTGGAGATGCAAGCCATAGCGAAAGCGCACTTTTATCTGCTTCTCCTGCTGCAGCAGGTCTGTCATCCTTGTTGGCACGCGATCAAGCAGCATCTTCAGGATCAACAAGTACGGGTGCAGGGAAAGGACCAAGTAAACGCAGATCATGGTTTGTGGGTCGCTCACATTCTCCATCTCGAGCTCCGGGTGGTCGAAAGTCCAACTTGCAGCATAGCAGCTTAGCATGGGGCAGCGCAAGTCTTTCGACAGGGGACGATGCCTTGACCCACGAACGCAATAAGCCGAGCATCTCGTCTTCCATTGGAGAACAAGGCAACGAAACAGATACTTCCACCGCAGAGAGTCAGCTTGATGCTCATGAAAGTGATGCATACCCGGAATCGGAACAGGCAGACCCAGAGTCTCAAGGTGATGCCTTTACACGTCAAGATGATATACCTGCTGTGCAGATACACGGAATGGATATAGAGGGAGAAGGAGATGAAGAAGATTTCAACGACGCAATGTTTACAGCAAAAGCAGAACATTTCAATGATTCATCTGAAGACACAGCAATGGAGCATACTCAAACACCTGACATTGCTCCAACCCCACCACCCCACGTTCCTCCTCGTCCTCCAATCAAAACGACTGGATCGTCATCATTCTTGCCTCCACCATCGCGTTCAGCACGGCCTTCACCTGTTTCGTCTGCCTCTGTTGATCAAGAGCAACAACGTTCGCCTGCAATGCAAAGCTTAGCATCCATTCAGAAAGAAAGGTATAGCGGAACGCCTACACAAGCACATACAGCGGATGAAGCACATTCACGAAGCGCAGCAACACAAGCTGCCCTTTTGCATGGATGGAACAAAGCCAAGGCAAGCATGGCAGATCGTGATAGCAGACAAGCAGCTGCAAAAGAAGCAAAAGACGCTTTTAAGAGAGGTTGGGCAAATTGGAATGCAAAGAGATCAGGACAAGGTATGTCCAATGCTGGGGTGGATACAATCTTGACAAGTTCAGACAGGCTAGGAGAGTCTGGTCCTTCCCGCAGTAGCACCATCACAACGCCTTCTAGCGAAACCGGCTGGCTTGCAAGCAGCCCTGAAGATCCAGCTAGCCTCGGTGTCGGCTTTGATGGGCATGGGCTGAACACTTCTCCTTCGATCTTATCATTGGACAATACTCGCACACATGATGAAACGCTTACGCCCACTAGCAGTAGGGCCAGCTCGGTTGTCGGACGTAGACAACCCTACAGGGAACACCGAGCAGATCGATTAAAGAAGGATACTGAACCGACTACTTCACGTCCTTCGTCTAGTGCTTCCTCGATACGCTCCTTTGATCAGTCTGCGTTACAACCTCCTCCTGTGCCAGCAAGGGATAATGAAGTGGGAGAGTCAAAGCAGGCTATGCCGAATGGTGGATCGATCCCTGCTCCATATGTGGCGGAGGGAGATGCTTGGGATGCTGAAACGCCCAGTCTGACCGCACCTGTACCTGCCGCTCATCGTGATTCGCATACGGAAGCTCGCACAAATCTCTCTTCGTCACCTGTAACCGCGCGGAGATCGAACGCTGCCGTTTCTGGTAGTCCAGGCAGCGGAACAGGAGTGACACTGTCATCCTCGGCTGATGGTCAAGGTAAACCATCTTACTTTTTGCCTGGACAAGCTACAGCGACGATTGGATTGTCGGGTGTCGATTTGCCGTCTTTGCCGGCACATGATACACCATCTGCACAGGTAACAGTGCCAGTGCGAGCAAAAGAAGGGGAGTCATCAGAGATTCAGAGAAGAGGTAGTGGTACAAGTGTGAGCCGAGAGCCGAAAGTTACATCGCCAGATCGACGGATGTCACGTACAAGTATAGGTGCACAAGAATTACCGCAAGCGGGATCACCTGATGGTGCAACAACATCGCCAAGCATGCAGCCAAAAGGTATCAAACAACAACCGATTCGAGCTACGATGATGACCGTTCCTGGTATTCCATCTATGCAAAAGGCAGGACCACAATCATTTGAAGCGCCAAAACCAGTTGTTGAGGCTTCACCGAAAGGCCGGACGAGCAATTTGAGCGATCAACCTTTAGGTGGAGGAGGAAGTCCACGATTGGGTTTGGGTGATTTAATGTCGCGAATCCCATCTTTTGGAACTGCATCGACGGCAGGACAATCAGAAAGTATTGCTGCGCCTTTGAGCGAGAATGGAGGAGGTCCATCTGCTCCCCCTTCGGTTTCCTCGGTTTCAGTTCAAGATAATACAGTCACACCTGCCTTGAATGATGTTGAAAGCATCAAGGAAGAGAGCGAAAAGAGCACCACCACCAAGAGTCTTGAAGGAACAGATTCTGCGCTGCAATCGGCGGTCGAAGGACCAAGCGTGGAAGAAGTCAAAGATCAAGAGCCAAAAGAGGATACGACGCCATCCTCGAAAAGGCCTGTGCCGATCCCACCAACTTTACCACGACGACTTTCGGTAGCGGAAAGGCTTGAAAGCACAGTCAAACCTGCAAAAACGGATGATGATGATCAATCAAAAGACTTATAAAAAATCGATGAAGAGTCTTATCATTCCACCGTTAAATCACATCACAACTGTATATTGAACGCACAATTTCACACTTCTTAACGTAAAGGCATTATGCAGATTTGCGATCTGAATGATTGTACAAGAGTATGAGAAAGAAAGATTCCAATGTACACCCTTAATTCCTCGTTCGTTAGTAGCAAACTTTTGTTTGTTCGCTTTGTCTATTTCGATCACCTCAATGACTTCCCTTGCTCTTCGCTCCCTCTTCCATCTCCTTCTTCAGATGCTTCTTGTACCACTACTTTTGGCACGCTCACTTTTCCGTTCATCTTGTATCCTCCATTGCTTGCTGACGCGGCAGTAGCAGGGACCGATATTCCATCCGCGCCTATCTGAGCGGAATTGGATGATGATGATGATGAGTTGTTCTGTCCACTACCCGGGGCACTTCCAGCTTTGACCCTTTGATCTAATGCTTTCAATGCCATTGCTCTTCTCCTTTCTGCTTCTGCTCTCGTACTTCCTGCTCCAGGTGTTTGAGGTGAGATTCCAACTGACATGGAAGGTAATCCACTTCCCACCCCTAACTCAACATCTCCCATTGCAGAGTATTGCCAAGGTTGAACGACGCCCAACTTCAAAAAGACGCCATAAAGCGTATTGGAAACGAATGTGACGGGTTTGTGCATAAAGGGCGGGAACCAGCTTACAAGACTGAAAGTTTCACTGCGATCACCTCGTATTCCGTTATCGTTCATTTTGAAGAAACGCAAGTAGGCCCAAGAAAACAGCCAACCGAATTGAATCAGAATGAATGGAGATGGGTATCCCAAGACACAGATAATGTTGGAAAATGTGACGTAAGCCATCGGTAGATCACGAACGCGCACTTTGAGACCGAATTTGAATTGAACTTGATGTTCAGGTATTAGCTGTGCCAAAGCGACCAAGAATGCAGTTTGCAATGCTTCCAAGCCATGATATTGCACTCCATACATCATCTTTTCACCTCTTGTAACAACGTAAAGTGCAACGGCAAGAAACCAAGCAACGACATTGGAAACGATAATGACGATGAATGAGAATCGAATCATTTCTACTGGACCCCATATCCGTTCCAAATATCGACCAGCGAGAGGGAGAGAGACGATGGAGATGATAAATTCGAAAAAGCTTGTTTCACAAAATGCAGCTGTGAGTAATGTCCAAGGATACCAAAAACTACTGCCAGGCACGATGACTAGCCAAGGAAATGCAACAGCACTATCATCTCTAGAAAAAGATATCAAATGGATGCCATCTTCTGTCATTGTAACCCGCAAGAATGCTAGCATGAGCGAGAAACCTAACAAGGCAGCAGTCATTGACCGAGTAGCGATCGGTATAGACGAAATAAACGAAGCAAGATTGACGACAGCCATCTTTGCGAAATTTTCCAGCGAGGGTATGTGATGGTGTTTCTTTTTGTTCGTTCAGTTCATCAAAGATTGAGAATGTGACCACATTGACCAATAGTTGTTGTTGTATTATGGTTGGTTGTTGGTAAAGACAGTGAATGCAATTCAAACGATTAAACTTTCGCGCGCAGGCCAGCACCGGGCGCTTGAAATGGAAAGAATGAAAAAAGAAACTAGCGTCATTCATTACTGGCACCGCGCTATGGCTGTAGAGTGGTGAGTGCGCAGCGCGTTTGAAGGGCATCAAGGCTGACTGTAATCAAACAAGTACTTTGTTGCGCGCGCAATTGTATGGCCTTTTTCTCTGGTAACACTCATTAATACACCACCTCTTTTTCCGTCCGCATTAAAACATCCAACAAAGATTCAACAAATCACCATCTCTTTATCATCCATCCACCAGTAAAGCACACAATCAACGCGCTAAAGAAGGATTCATCCACTCTTTCATCGCTTTGTCCACTATCAAACTTATCCGAAACAGTCCGCATGATCGCATCGAGAATATCATAGGTTGGAAAGGGCAAAAAAGGGAAAGGTTCAATGAGGTAAAGACGAGCACTTCATTCTCTTGTACAATCTCCCATCATCTCCGGCCCGATTCGATTTTAGCTCAAGAAGCACCTTTCGATCATCCTGGAAGACATCGATTCGTTCTCGTGTATTTCTACTCTTTTTTTCTCTCTCTTCTGGATTGCATTCATTCGATCGTTCAGAGAACGATTGATCCGCCTCTTACATTATGTCCACCTCTGCTCCAATTCTTTCCGCATCGCAGATCAATCTGCTGATCTATCACTATTTGAAGGAGAGCGGATTTCATCATTCTTGTTTCAACTTTCGACATGAAAGCAGGCTGGATGATGAACCTCTCAGTCACGAAGCAGTCATTGAGCCTGGAAGGCTAATTCAAGTCTTGGAAAAAGGATTGCTCTATATGAGCGTTGAAGCTCATGTTGACGATGACGGAAGGGAAAAGCCATGTTCTGCTCCATTCTCTATCATTGGACCCGATCATACTTGCGATGGAATATCAAAATCCTCCCGGTCACAATCCGGAAAGCCATCCGAGGTGCCCCAAAGGCTAACGCCATCTCCGCCCCCTCGACCCGCTGTCAGAATGGTGGAGACATCAGTGCAAACTCAACCGGAGAGGAAAAGTGTTTCTAGAGCGTCATCCGTTGCACCTTCCAATGAAGGGTCTACCACAAATGGGAGGCATGCGACATCAGAAGATCGATCATCCAAAGTTGCATCCACATCAAAGAGCAAGCTAGAAGTTGTTCCCGAAGAAGCAACAACATCTGAAGGTGGTAAACGCAAATCAGACGCAAAGGCATCCAAAGGGGAGAAGAGAGCGAAGCGTGATTCGACGCCTAAAGCGAATGGTCGAGTGACTCCTCTGGAGACTGCTACAAACGGCTCTGAGCATGAAGAGGGTGAAAGAGAAAACGGAGAAAGTCAAGAAGCCGACTCAACGGCTACAGCGCCTCCTGCAAAGAAGAATAAGAGGGGCGCAAATGCATCGAAAAACACGAATACGACGAACAACGGAACAACAAAAGGAGCCAACAAGGGTAATGCCAACGCTTGGGTACCTTCACTAACAGGTAAAGCAAAGGGAAAACAGATTGGTGCACAGAATATCGCAAAACTAAGAGGGCACACCGCAGAGGTTTTCGTATCGGCATGGAACCCAGCTGTTCCTGGACTTTTAGCATCCGGAGCGGGAGATGCAACTGTACGTATTTGGGATCTAGGTGCTGCATTGAACGGAGGAGATTTGGTCGATTTTGAGTCAATCACGCCAACCGTCTGTAAACATCTACCCTCAACACATGCCAAGGATGTTTCCGCTTTGAGTTGGAATCCAGATGGAACACTTCTCGCCAGTGGATCGTACGATGGTATTCTGCGTTTGTGGACACCTCAGGGAGATTTGCACTTGGTCATGTCCATGCATCAAGGACCTATTTTTGCTGTTCGCTGGAATCGCAAGGGTAACTTTATCCTAAGTGGATCCGCTGACGGTACGGCAATCGTTTGGGACCTGAACAGCGGCAAAGTACGACAACAATTCAGTTCGCATTCTGATTCCGTTTTAGATATCGATTGGCTTACAGGGTCGTTGGATGGAAACCCTTCCAAGGATGCAGACAATACACTGGCTACTTGCAGCGCTGATAACAGTATCAATATTCTTCGCTTAGGTGAGAATAAGCCGATAAAGACTTTGAAAGGACATTCAGATGAGGTGAATGCGATTCGATTCGATCCAACCGGTACTTTGCTAGCTTCCGTTTCAGACGATGCAACAGCTCGGATATGGAACCTAGAAACCATCTTGGGACCCTCTGTGATCGGAGGATCATTGAACGCTCGGAACTCTTCCGGTAACCCATCGGCGTCAGGTAAACGAAGCAGTACAACGCCTCGGCCGACAAGAGGCGGCAGTGCAGACCGTATGGACGTGGACGATGAATCGAGTGTAGGCGATACAAGCGGTGGCATAGCAGGAGATCTTTTGGGTTCTGGTGCAAACCCGTATTGTCGCTTTGTTTTATCAGGTCACAAGAAAGACATTTTTGCTGTTGCGTGGGCTCCTCACGTCCGAGAAAGTAACACTCCTCGACTCTTGGCTACTGCATCTTTTGATAACACAGCCCGAATCTGGAATGCAGAAGACGGATCATGTTTACGGGTCTTTCAAGAACACACAGATAGCGTATACAGCGTTTGCTTTAGTCCCGATCGAAGATTTTTGGTGACGGGAGGAATGGATCATCGACTTTTCGTATCGAGCGTGGAAACGGGCGATGTTGTGATGGCACATGCAGCCGCTGGTGGTATCTTTGATGTTTCCTGGCACGCCAATAGACGACGCAAAGCAATCGAGGGCGTGAATGCAAAGGCAGGCAATACTGGCGATGCTGATGCGACGATGAAAGTGAAGGAAGAAGAAGGCGAGGAGAAGGCTGAAGGAGTAGAAAACAACTCCAACACTGCCACTTTGGACGCCGTGAATGGAATGCAGGGACAACATCATTTGGCTTTATCACAAGCGGATAAAAGCTTGGTTGTTCTCGATTTGAGTCAACTGAGTGAATCGTAAGCCCCGATTCATTGAAGTACAATTTCCCTACTCAAGTGTTTTTTATTTTTATTTGCTGTGCTTTCTTTACAAAAATTGGGCCAAGCGTAACCTTTTGGTCTTTACCTGCTTACTGGACTTTTTTTCCTTCTTCAATTTGATTAATTGTTTCTTTTTGTGTGATTTATATAATTCCTAGAATCATGTACTTTTTACCTGCTTCTCCCTTTTTTTTGTTGTCATTGTGATGACTTGACAAGGGTGTTTTGATATTGATTGTTGTACACATTATTCTACAGGTGCAATTCATAAATTTTATTATCATTAACACTGCAAATGCATTTTGGAATCGGTCGTATCGGACCATCATTGATTTTGATTAGCGGTGTTATTGGGGCTGGATTGTTCCTAGGCGGTGAAGAATCCAGTGTCATTTTTGAGAAGTTGAAATTTGTGACAACTTTCAACGGCTTTGAATTGCAGAACTATGCGAATGAAAAGTATAAATGCATTATATGGTATTATCTATCATAATGTTGACGAAAGTCCTCTTCAAAATGTGGAAGGACAAAATGAGGCTGCTTGCCCTCATTCTTTTTGTTTCCGCAACGGTGGATGGTGGGATTGCAGTAAGTCTATTAGCAGATGAAGGAAAAGTAGAGGCTAAACTTGTTTTTATTCTTACCCCTTTATCGTACAAACGCAGAATTCTGACGGAATACTCATATTGAAACGCTCAGGATTTCGTAACGAAATCCAACAATCATCGGCGGCCATTTCAGCTGCTCAACTGAAAGTGGAAGCAGCAAAGAAGAAAGCTATAACGGAAAGAGAAGGCATAGAAATGCATACCAAAATGCCTAGCTTGAATTTGGATAAATCTGAACGAAAGGGTTATATACCACCCGAACATCTTTCTCGCAAAACCCCGCCCGGTATGAAACAATCGAGAAATAAGGGCAAGGCAATTGAAAGTAGGTATTGATTCACAAATCTCAAAAGACAGCAGGGGATACTGACTCTTCCCCTTACTGCAGTTCCTGTGAAGAAGAAGGAAAAGAAGAAAAAGCCTGCTACACTGCTTTTTCCTGATTCCGGTTCTAGTGATCCTACAACGGTTAAGCAAATGACACAAAAAAATGCACCGAAAGAGGAGCATCACAGCCACCCTTCACCTTGAAAAGACTTTTGATGGCCTACTAGTCTTCGGCGACTTTTAAGAAATGCTCCGAAAAAAATTGAAGAATTACCAAAGGCGCTGAATTTGTACGCCATGAGTACAAAATCTGATGTAAAGACTAGAGCTTGTAAAGTACTCAACTTTTATCGAAACTCTCTTCCTACCCCAACAATCTTTGCGATGATGATGCAAATGATTCTCCGTGTTGTCATCCTCTCTGTGCTGCTTCAAAGTGGCGTTTATCTGGTAAGATTTGATCTAAGCATACTGTCAAACCACTCGCTTATTCTCACTGACTGCCCTACAACCAGTCTGGAGCAGCTAGCTCAAGTAATACACACGGTGAAAAGGCAGCCAATTTCGGTGGAGATCTGGTATCACATACAGTCGACTTACAGGCCGTTCGAGCAGCAATCAAAGCGAGAAAGGAAGCTGAGAAGCTGCAACGAGAAGGGAAAGAGATGATCACTTTTCGTTCTGGCTTGAGCCTGAAACATAGCATCATCCCAGGTTACTTGCCACCAACGAAACTTCCATCATCACCAAAAACGAAGCGAGAGAAATCGCAATGATGGGGAGTATAAAAATGTCATTGAACGCAAGAAATATTCTACAAAAAGTATGCGTGAAAGGGTCATCTTATCCGCTTTTGGCCTTTCCTGTTCTGGCTTTCTTTTTGTCAGCTTTGACAATCTTTTGTTTCTTTTCAGCCAGCTTACGTGCCTCTTCTCCACGTTTTCCTTGCGAATAGGATAATTTAGTGTACAATTTACGTTGACGGTTACTCATCAACATTTTAGCCATATTCTTTGCTTCTTCTTCATCTTGTGCAGCTGTTGTTGTTCTGCCTTTCTTTGATCCGCGTTTACGGGCTGCCTTCTTTGCAACATCATGTGCTTCTTGTAATTCGTGCAATGCATCTTCTCCGCCTGCAGCTTCGGCTTCCAATTCTGCAGAAGCCACCAAATCTTCATTCAACGGATCAGCGAGCAAGGCAACCAAAGCAGGTCGCTGTGCAACCTTGTCGTCGTCGTCTTCTGCAACTTCTTGCTCATCTGCCACACTCTCATCATCGCTGTCGTCTTCTTCCTCTTCAGCCTTCTCGAGGGCTGTTTGAGCATCGCTATTTTGTACACTCGCTTCTGCTGGTACGTATCCACCACGACGACGAACTTCATCATCATCAACGAATGGACTCAAATGTGGTGGGAGTGTTTGTCCAGGTGCGTAAAGAGCAGCACCTAGGATCTTTTTTGAGTTGATGCAATCCACCACCCATTGAGGCTGAACGAACACACGCTTTCCTTCATGTTGACGTGCAGCACTGTTCACTGCAGGTCTGTCGATAATGTGATGTGTGATTCTAGGATCATTTTCTTTGAATGCCGATCCTGATCCTGAAACCTCATCCCATCCGATCTGCGATGTCGAAGCACCAAAGCTGCGAAGAATAAACTCCAACACACCCCGTGGACATTCACGAGAGATATAAAAGTAGTATGGCGAGAATAGACTTTGTTGTGGGCTAGAAGCAGAACTTGCATCAAGATCAGCAAGTGTGATCAATCGTGCCGATTCTTCTCCATCTTTTGCAGGTCTTTCGACAAAGTCATCAGTCAAAGCCACATCAGCCGAACTTCCTGATGGTCCTGCTTCCGCACCTCCAATCATTGCATCGACCTCTTGATCGTCTTCTGCTTGAGTTGCATTGACAGCCTTGATCTGTCTTCGCACTTCTGATGCACTGACCTTCTTTGAGGATGCACTGGCTTTCGTTGTCTGTCTTCCTTTTGCACCTCCTTCATCTTGACCACTCAATCCATCCAAAGCAGCTTTTGCTTGTTCCGTTAGTTGAAATGCGCCAACGCCTGCTCCTTGGCCTTCCAAAGCATCATCAAGAGCTGGTGGATAGACGAGATTGATATCTGTGTACAGCTTGAAAAGGATAAATCCCATCAATGTTTGGTATAGCTCCAAAAAGGTAGACATGATTCTGAAATCGACTTCGTGCGGGATATGTTGGGTGAACATATAAGGCACGAGCCAAGTGATTGATTGACCTCTGATTTCTGCTTGGAAATAGATACCCTTGATGCTCAAGAACACCTTTCGCAGAGCACGAGCTTTCATGACGTACAATTGCCATTGAGCACATAGTCTTGCACATGCTTGAATAGTTTCCGGTTGAACGTTGGCGTTGGAAGGCAAGTTGGCAAATAACATCAACAAGCTCAAAGCATCATCTACATCCTTTAGTGAATCATCGAATGTTGGGTATCGTTCTTTGATGATGTGATCCAATCTGTATACGGGTTTATTCTCGTTCAATCCTTTTGCCATTGCCCATTCTCTTCTTCCTACTGCTCTGGACAGCTTTTTGGCGAATGTCTTATAGTCACGTAAGGACTGCAGAACTGGTTCATGCTGTAAGTATGCGATGTCCTTGTTGTAAAAGAATGTCGTTGGAGCTGTGCTACCTTTGTTTGCCTTTTTGACGTTTCTAGGTTGACGTGGGAAGATGCCCTTCAAGATGCATAAACGTCGGAAATCACTCAATGACACTTGCAGCTTTTTAACAGCTTGTGATCGTGTGATATAATTCTTTGCAGCACCAGAAGTGCCCTTTTTCTTAATTCTTGCCATCTTTTGCTAGGGTGATTATGGTGTCTATGATGGTCAAAGGTGTATTTTCGCCCTTCCTAGCCTTCTTGTGCATTGCATCAACATTTTCCAGAAAAATTCTCAAAATTATTTTGACCACGTGATATCGGCTTAATTTTCAACTTTAAAACGCGCTTTTTATCTATGGCGTACGGAAATCTCCGGCCTTTAGCCGTATCGGAGTTGAGGAAAAAAGTGCAGGGCGTGAAATTTTATAATTTTACAGTAATTGAGAGAAAGGAAGAAGAATCACTCTTGCACGCCCGTGCATTGCCGAAAGTGTTACTTATCGGAGCAATCCAGACCGCTCTCCCTAAATACTCTTGACAGCTGACCACCATCTCCTACTACATCATCATGTTGGCATCTCGTGCAATTGCCTCCTCTTCGCGCATGGCCCTTAGGGTGAGTACACAGTTCGCAAGCATAGCATACACTAGTGCAACTCAAGCCGATTGACAGTCTGGCAACCCTCCACCGCGTAAAGGGGGTTGGTGAACATCACTTTTCCCCACAGTCTTTCTTACTAACATCCATCACTCTCTCCCTTTTATGAAATAGGTCAGTGCTCCTTCTGCCCGTCTAACTGTAGCAACCAAAGTCACACCTGTCGCTCGCCGTACATTCGCAACTACTTCAATCATGTCTAACAAATTCCGTACCGAAAAGGACACCTTTGGTCCTTTGGAAGTGCCTGCTGATCGATACTGGGGTGCTCAAACTCAAAGATCACTACAAAACTTTGACATCGGTGGAGAACAAGAACGTATGCCATTGCCATTGATCCAAGCATTCGGTGTATTGAAAAAAGCTGCCGCTCATGTCAATCAAAAGTATGGTTTGGACCCTAAAGTTGCCAATGCAATCTCTCAAGCTGCTGATGAAGTTATCTCGGGTAAATTGGCAAGTCATTTCCCTCTTGTCGTTTTCCAAACCGGTTCAGGAACACAAACAAACATGAACGTGAACGAGGTGATTAGCAACCGTGCAATCGAAATCTTGGGAGGTGAATTGGGATCCAAAACTCCAGTCCACCCAAACGACCACGTCAACATGAGTCAAAGCAGTAACGATACTTTCCCTACCGCTATGCACGTTGCTTCTGTTTTGCAAATCACACAAAAGCTCATTCCCGCATTGAAAGAATTACGGGAAGCTTTGGACAAGAAGCGTGCCGAATTTGACGATATTATCAAAATCGGTCGTACTCACTTGCAAGACGCAACACCATTAACATTGGGACAAGAATTCTCTGGATACGTTCAACAATTGGACAACAGCATCGCACGTGCTGAAGGTGTCTTGCCTCGCTTGAGTATGTTGGCTCAAGGTGGTACAGCTGTTGGAACCGGATTAAACACATACAAAGGATTCGACACCGCCGTCGCAGCAGAGATCTCCAAGATTACAGGAGACAAATTCGAAACTGCACCAAACAAGTTTGAAGCGTTGGCAACCCATGATGCCATGGTCGAAGCCAGTGGTGCGATGAACACCATTGCAGTGAGCTTCATGAAGATCGCCAACGATATCCGTTACCTTGGTTCAGGACCTCGTTGTGGTTTGGGAGAATTATCTTTGCCAGAGAATGAGCCTGGATCATCGATCATGCCTGGTAAGGTGAACCCTACCCAATGTGAAGCCTTGACAATGGTTGCTGCACAAGTGATGGGAAACAACACCACGATCAGCATTGCAGGAAGCAATGGTCAGTTTGAATTGAACGTGTTCAAGCCTGTGTTGGCAAAGAACTTGTTACAATCAATCCGTCTTTTGGCTGATGGAGCACGCAGTTTCACAAAGAACTGTGTTGTTGGAATTGAAGCAAACCGTAAGACGATCCACCGTTTGTTGAACGAGAGTTTGATGTTGGCTACCATCTTGAACAGTCATTTGGGTTATGACAAGGTTGCACAATGTGCAAAGAAGGCACACAAAGAAGGAACTACATTGAAGGAAGCAACAGTCTCCCTTGGTTATTTGACACCTGAAGAATTTGATGATAAGGTCAGACCTGAATTAATGTTGGGACCAAACGATCCTCCAAAGTAGATAGTTTCCAAAACATGCTCAGATGGCATGTACAAAATTACTGCTTTATTTAATAGATATGTTACGTTTTGTAGTCTCCAGGCACTGCTTTCTGAATAATAATAATAAATTTGTGAGGTAGAGAAAGGTGGGTAGAATTTACATGTGATATGAGACTATTTATAATTGACAAATGGGCTAATTATGGGCACCAAGACTGTGGTTCGTCAGCCTTTGTGGCGGAACAGGCGTTAAGGCGTGATACGGCGTGATACGGCAAGTGACGCCTGTACACGTGCCAGGCGTACCGTATACGTCATATCCCAACAAGATAATTTTCATACTCTCCCGATCTGTCTGCCTGCCTCCCGCTCCTCTTTAGAGCACGCGTGCTAATTTACACGAGCGCTACGCGACGCGGTGAAATGTTGGTAGAATAGACCAACACTTGTGCATTTGCACGTTTGAGTTCTTCTTTCTCGCCATTTGCATACACACTTATAGAGCCAAGATGGAATCGATACTGGCAAAGGAGATAAAAGCATTCCGCAAAGGATTCAAGAAGCAACATGGAAGAGATCCAACAAGGAAAGATATGGCAAAAGAAGGGGATATGGCGGAAAAATACGATGCCTGGCTTTCGCTGAAGTCTGGACAAAAGGGAGGACCTTCAACTTCTTCGCATTCATCACAGAAAGAGCAGGGTAGCATCGCACCAACAATCCAATCACGAAAACGTAGTCTAGAAGGAGAAAAGGATACTGACGAACATGGAACAATGGCGCCTCCTCCAGTCACACCCAAGAAAAAGATACACAAATCTGATTTTGATGTTGCAGGCTCCCGACTGTTCAAGACACCTACCCGATCAGAAGCAGTTCATGATCATGAGATGAGAGAATCGATTGACAATAGCGGTGGATCTGTTCGTAGCCTGATCGATGTTCCTACTACGCCTTCCCGAAAATCACCTTCGAAAAAGTCAATGAGAGCTCCAACTACTCCTTCTTCAACGCATTTTGACGATGGCACAAGTCCCTCCAAGCTACGAACGCTGATCGATTCATTCGCTGCAACCCGGTCTAGAGGGACAGTCACTCCTACGAAGAAGAAGATCCAAGGCCACGACGAAGATGAAAAATTAGCTTCTCATCTACATTCATCATATCAAACAAAGAATGGGAATACGAACAATCATCGACAAAATGGTAGCATGTTCACACCAAGAACCAAAGCAAGAAAGAGACTTCGAGGAGAAGTTGTCATCACGCCAGGAAAAACGCCGCAAAAGTCCACAATCGGAAAGCAACAAGTCACACCCACAAAAACAATAAGGCCATCAAAACGGCAGAGAGGGATGGGCACTTTGAAAGATTATGGAATCGTACCGATTGCTGGTCCACAAGCAAAGATGAATGCTGCAGCAATGATGAAGATGAAGGGTGCGAACCAACTTCGTTCGGATGAAGAAGAGGACGAAGATGATGACCTGATCGGACCATCTCCCAGTAGACAAAGGATTGTTAACGTTCAAGTTCAGTCGTCTTTTCGGCCTTTGTTTGATAATGCAGAACACCCCTCTGCAGATCTTGACGATGAGGATGATGCGGGAATGGAGGAATTGCAGTCCAGTCCGACAGGTTTGACACAATCTACACATGCTGCTGACACAGCATTGACTACGCCAGCTGAAGAAGATCCGGAAGCGGAAATGGATTCAGATGAAGAAGAAAGAATGTATCTTCGGGAGTATACACGAAGGTACCATCCATACGATCACAACCGACATTCAATCACGCAATCGGGCAATAAGGAGAACCTAGATGATGTGATTGATGAAGAGGAGGATGGTATGTTGGTCGGCATCGGTCTTCCAACGTTGAGGACCGAACAGGTCCGTGATGAAAGCGATGAAGAGAACTTGTTCGAAAATCTCTCCATCCACTCACCTCAAGGCAAAAAGGCAAGACAACAACAAAGACGTCAGAATGCTAGAGATTTACGCAATCTTTTGCAAGCTGATAAGATCTTTGACAAAGCTGCTGCACTGGCATCCAAGGGAGCCAATGATGAAAGTGAAGATGAAGGTGATGAGAAAGCTGAAAGTGGTGCTGCTTCAAAACAAGCAGGAGGCAAGAATGATCAAAAGCCTCTCTCCTCTCTCAAAACGGCAAGGATGATGCGTGGAAAAGTGACAAAAGCACAAAGGCGTGCACTTGCAGCTGCTGAAGCGATGGAAGAGGTAGAAAAAGAGTTGGCCGTAAAAGGGGATGCTGCTCCTCGTGCCCCACGAAAAAAGGGCAAAAAGTCGATGATCTTACGAAGAGGGCGGGACGATGAAAGTGAAGAAGATGACGATGTCGAGCACAACATCGATGACGATCATCTTACTGCTTCTGCCCATGCTCAGGAAGATGATGAATGGGCAAGTGATGTAGACAGCGCAGAGTATGGTCTGGGAGATGGTTACATGGATGAGATGGATGTCATGTAGAACGAGATAATATTATACACATACAACTACTAATACAACTTTGGTGCTCTTCATTACCTACTTGTGCTTGATTGCTGATTCAAAGGAGGTTGCTTTGATCGTGGATCTTATTCTTGCGATAAAAGACTGGACGAATCACTATTTTCTCCCTGCGCAGTGGCTTGTCGGTATGCCAATAACTCTATCCCACTTTCTGGTTCCTCTGAACCAGATCGGGAAAAGCTTGAAACAGATGAAGAAAAATCTTCCTGATTGAATACTGCAGCAGAAATGTTTCCCATACCGTATTTCCCGCCATCAGCATCTTCATCTGCTTCTTTGTCAAGACCAGGAGCAAGTTGATCGCTCAATTCACGTGGTAACATTTTTCTGGCAAGTGAAACGAGATTTGTTTGTGAATCCAAAATGCCTTGATCTTTCATAAAGTATACCATATCTTTAGCAGTGATGACTCGACTAGAATCATCGTTGTATTCGCTCAAAGTGTCTGCAAGAGATTCAAAGAATTCATGCGTGATATCTTCAACAGCTTCAAGAACTTCTTTGTCCAAAGCAACTTTCTTGTGTTTCACTCTTGAGTTTGGCCTACTAGGTCCAGGAATGATACCGACGCTGACATTTGGCATGACCATCTTTCGAAAAAGCTTTTTGACCAAATTTGAAGGTATAGATTTCACTGGTCCATTTGTCAATCTTGAAATTCTCACCTTTTTTTTCGTCCTGACAGACCGTTTCTTGAGAAGTGAAGATCGATTGACAGCCTTTGATTTGCCTCTGCTCTTTCCGTATGTTTCGCTAATATCATTATCTGCTTGGTTCGAAGAAGCGGTACCATTATCTTCTTCATTCGAAGAGCTCAGAGATTCTCGACTATCGCTATCGCTTGCGAGATCGGACAATTCCTCATACCCCCCACGCGGGATGCGCATCGGCAATTCCTCTTCCCGCTCGGATTCTGGATCATCATTTGCCACACTTTCAGAACCTTGCTGTCTAGGCAATGGAATCTCCTCCTCTTCGTCAGGGATGTCTTCATACTGCATTCCACCTTGGTCAAAGTCATTCGGTGCAGGAGTTGCAGTCTTGTCGCCAAACGCCGAAGATTCATCCTCTTCCTGAAGAAGATCGTTGAACATATTCAAAGATTGTCTGGTCCGATTTGATGGATGCGGGAGAGCGAATCCTTCTGCAGCTATCCTTTCCGCCAAGATACGTTGCAGTTCCGACTCTCTGTCTTCAAAGTCGGGTAAATGCGTCGCAAAAGATTTTCCTGGGATGGTGTTGTCGTTAAAATCGCTATCTGGGCTGCCAAAATTGGCAAACAAATTTGTTGAGAGACGGCTTTGACGAGGATCTAGCCTCCTCCCTTGTCCCAATTCAGAGATTGCAGCACTTGTGTTTGCCATACTATGCCGCTGTTGCAAATTCGTTGATGGTCGTTGCCTTCGTGATGAGTTCGAGGGGGTAGGTCCCATCGAGCTTGATTCTGCCGGTTGCTGCCTCCCATCGCTAGCCGGCAGATCGTTCATCTGTCGTGTTTCAGATTGTTTGTCCCCCCGTATTTGCTCAAGGACGCTGCTTGGAGTGGATAGAAGAGATCCCGGTGCGGCTGCAAATCTGCGTAAGATGTCCATTGGTGATTCTTCTCTGCCTGTACCCCATCCAGCAAGCCAGCCGGGCTTATCACGCTTTTGACCACTTGAGCTACTGTGAAAGAATTGCGATGATGATGGTTCCTGCATTTGGCTATTCCGCAGAACGCTTCCCGCTGACCCCCTTCTAGAAGGGCCACCTTTTTCGCTTACGATAGAGGCTCGATTGGAAATTGGCTGCTTCCTTTGAGCTGCATATGGGGTTGATGCAACTGGCACGTTGGAACGGTCTCGGTACGCATCTGTTGTATCATCTATTCCCGCATCATCATCTTCTTTATCTGCTTGCGAATTTTTTGCCTTCTTCAACTTCCTTTGCGAATGGTTGCGTGATGAAGGCGTCAGTCCTAGCTTTCGTACCTCTGGCGTATCTGGGAATAATCGCTTTGTGCTCTTAGTAGGTGTAAATTCACCTGATGGCCTCGCAAAGTGGTTCCCGCTTGATCTTCCTGTCGTCTGTCTTCGCTTTTGTTTTGCTGCTTTTGATAGCATGTCAGCTGCTGAGATTGGTGAATCGACAGCTGCATCCCGCCACTCATCAACCTCCTCCGGCGCACTACCTGAACCACTTGACATTGTTGCGTCAAATCACGTATCCGTCATCATCAGTGCGAGTGTCACAATGGAGGAGGAAAGCGGGAAAGTGTTTGGTTGCTTTTTGCTAATTAAAGGCCAAGCGCGCTAATAATAGTTCACGCGTAGAAAATGCAACCTACGCGTTAGCGGCTATAGCTTGGCTTGCATAACGAAGAAAGTGTTGGATATGTGATCGCCATGATAGCATGATCTTGTGCGATAAGGAATAAAGCCATATTCCACTGTCATATTGAGCACGTGCGACTGATTATAATAAATAATGACGTGTTATATAAAAAGTCCTCTTAATCGGACTTTCGATGGTAATTCTAGGAAACTTGCATGAGTACCTAAAAACCCTCACGGAAAATATAAATCAGTGCTGAGTTGACCTTTTCGCTTTTTATTCGCCATCAAGAACCTCATAAGTAACCTTTATATCTTTCTCTTCTCTCCAAACATTATACTCCACACATTTAATGTATCGATTTTCAATCGCGCTGGCGTGATTCTTTATTTTACGAAAAGATAGAAGAAGAATTCGGTAAAGGCTGTGAGTTACCCGATGATAGCGAATACGAAGATTTCAAACATCTAACTCGTCAAAAATCAGTGATAAATAGTAGTCGTGATATAATTCCTGGGCTATCGAACGGCAGGAAGCGAAAAGGGGTAGTATAAAATCAAGTCAGCCGCCTGAAAAAGCAGTAATAAATCTAGCTTAAGATATATAATTTAATATAAATGAATATTATGTCATAACTGTTAACATAATAGATGATCTGAATTCAATTAATGTCCGTTAGAATGTACATGAATTACCCGCAACTTGATCTTGAGGTGGGTATTTGCTTTAGCCATATATCTGACTTCAAATCTACTTCGGATAATAATCCGCGATCGTGGCTTCTATTATTGATCAAAGAGGCGTTCAATCAGCTTTCAGGCATAAGAAGAAAGTGCGGATGTTGAAGTTGTGGGGTAGATTTTCGTCATACAGTAGATCAGGCACAGCTTTATTCTCATTTCCCCACGATTTGAATATATTGCTTGCCTTCTCTATCATTCATCCTAAAATAGGATCCTCGATTCGGGACTATGGCTTAGCCGACTCGCTTAAGAAAATAAAAAGGCGCGGCCTAACTCTAGAAGTCGCGTAGGAGTTTGAAAAACACTGCTATTTAGCCTATTAGGAAGAGTTGATTTTAACGAGTGAGCTAAAATAATTGTGGCTTTTCATTTCCACGCGGTTTGTCCGATGATGAGAGTAAAGACGGCTTTTCATCCGTATAATGAAGATCTCGCTTAAGAGGAATAGATATGTATCATATCTTGGTATCTTGCTTTGATTTCCTCTGTCACGACATCTTCTTATCAGGAATATAGGGATGAAGATAAATGCGAATGATAAGAAAGTTTGACCATTGATATCACCTTAGATAGCTTATCTTTTGTTGAAATGACCTAGGCCGTTCCTGATAGAGGTAAACGGATAAATGTCCTAAATTTACCGGATAAGAAAAAAGAGTAAGGGATACAAAAACGGCGAGAATGGCGACTAAGGAACCTCCCCTTTCTTCTTTGTTCATGATAAGGGTTGAATCCCGTCCTCCGCCGGGAGAAGATTGCTTTACTGGGCTAGGCACGAGTATAAATTTACTGAAATGGGGCACTGCTTTCAAGCCACGCGGCGGGCTTTGCGCCTCACTTTTGAAGCCTTTACTCGAGCAGTGTGTGTACTCTGTCTGTCAAATCTATTCCATTATTCTGCAGACTGTGATTGTCTACGAATGGAAGCCTTACAAGGTTAGCGTATAACTCACTTTTTGACGGTCCAGACCCTCGTTTAAGATCCAGTGCATCACCTGTCTGAAACTGTTTTCTTCCAATAAGGTTGCGCACATAAATTGTTCTGGGCGGGGTAATTAGCGGCTATTTCAGCATGATAAACAAAGCCATACGCCGATGCAGGTAAAGTGCACTGTTTGATACATGTCAACTTGTCAAAATTGAGGGCGGCATGACATGTTCCTGAACATTTCCATAACCCTACCGCTCTTGAAAATGCAGGCGGTATGCTTATTGAAGGCGCCGTAGGGTTATGAAACAGTCCTCCTGTGCACCTTTTATCTTTTCATACCTTCATTTTCCCCTTTTTTGCATTTCGGATGGGCAATTGACCAGCATAAATGCTAAAGGGAACCGAAATGAAGTCGCATGTCAAGGCAGACGAGCAGTATGTATTCCGGCATAGAGCGTATAAGCAGTACACTCACTTTATCATCCTTCTTACTGATACGGGGTAAAGACAAAACGTATAAAGAGCATGCAAACCTATTTCCCCTTCCCCTCCCTCCTCTCCTTCAACTTGTATCCCTCTAATCGAGCATTTGCAAAAATGGATCGCAAGGATGATATCTACAAAAATGACTCGCCCGCTGACGAGCAGAAAGAGTACCTCGGCACACTCGAACGTCAAGAAAGCGAGATCAACGATTTGGGTCAAAAGAGAGGCGAACACTTGCAACATGCTCTTAAACCTCGCCATGTCGCGATGATTTCGATAGGCGGCGTCATTGGCACTGGGTTGTTCCTAGGCACGGCCAATTCATTGAAAAATGGTGGTCCAGTCGGTTTATGGTTGGGCTATATCGTCATGGGTTCAGTTTGTTTTGCCGTGATGCAATGTTTGGGTGAAGCCGTTTCTTATCTTCCTGTTCCTGGTGGTCATATTCGCTTGGCCGATCGTTTCGTTTCGCCTGCTATGGCTTTCGCTTTGGGATGGAATTACTGGTACAACTGGGTTATTGTCTTGCCTGCCGAATTATCTGCCGCCGCCGTCTTGATTTCTTACTGGGATCCTCACACTTCTCCTGCCGTCTACATTACTGTTTGTTTGGTCGTTGTCATAGCAATTAATTTGCTTGGCGTTCGTGTATACGGTGAAACGGAGTTCTGGTTCTGCTCTATCAAAGTTCTTACAATTGTCGGCCTAATCATCTTATCGTTCCTCATCGATGTTGGTGTCGGAGATCAAGGTGTTTTGGGTTTCCATTATTGGAAGCACCCTGGACCTTTTGCTCAATACAACGGCATTTCTGGATCTTTGGGTCGCTTCCTTGGTTTCTGGTCTGTTCTAATCAACGCCGCCTTCTCTTTCATCGGAACGGAAATTACCGGTATTGCCGCAGGCGAAGCGCGCAACCCACGCAAAACTGTTCCATCTGCAATTCGCAAAGTGTTCTGGCGAATTCTCTTGTTCTACATCTTGGGTACATTGGCCATCTCTGTTGTTTGTCCATCCGACGCACCCGATCTATCCTTCAAGGCCAAGACCGCCACCAAGTCACCTTTCGTCATCGCCATCAAAGCTGCCGGTATCAAGGGTCTACCATCCGTCATCAACGCTGCTTTACTGACCTCTGCGACAAGTGCCGCGAGCTCAGATTTATTCACTAGCAGTAGAGCTCTGTACTCATTGGCACTGAATGGTCAAGCACCACGTATCTTTGCTCGCACAAACAGATATGGATTGCCATATCTTTCCGTTATTGTCTCGATTTTGTTCAGTCTTTTGGCCTACATGTCCGTGAAGACTGGATCTGGAACTGCTTTCGGATACTTTGCCAATTTGACCTCCGTTTGTGGATTGGTTACTTGGTCCGTTATCGGTTGCTTGCACTTACGTTTCCGTACCGCAATGCAAGTTCAAGGTGTTTCCGCTGATGTTTTGCCATACAAAGCACCACTTTCCAAATGGTTTGGTGGAAAGTTCTTCTCCTACTATACAATCGGCTGGACTTTGTTGGTCATTCTGTTCTGTGATTGGAGTGTGTTCCTCAACGGCAATTGGAGCACATCGGACTTCATCACAAACTACTTCCCCGTTCCTTTCTTCGGAGTCTTGTATGCCTTTGCCGCATGGAGATGGGGAGGTAAATTCCGCAAAGCAGAAGAGATTGATTTGCACACTGGATTGCAAACAATCATCGACAATGAAGTCGAAGAACCCGTTCCAAAGAACTTGTGGGAGAAAGTCTGGGCTTTCCTCAGTTAATTATTTTTCTCTCACACACACTCAATCTCTCGGATGTATATATTCGTCACGGCTTTCCGTAATGGCAATCAAAATGATTCTCTATACAATCATATTTTGTGTGCTTTTAAGTTCTCTAAGATGCTTATAGGCATAAATAGTAATAAGGTTGAAATCCCCTACGTCCAAAGTGATGTGATGTAAGGACTACTTTTATAGGACCGATCGTGAAAAAGTGTGTGTTTACTTATATTAGCGAGCCAGCCAATCATCAGCGTTTGCTTCTGCTAACCCGACTGCTTTCCCTTACGTCTAAAGTGATGTGATGTAAGGACTACTTTTATTGGTCCGATCATTCTTTTCCTTATCGAGGCGCGGCTTCGATCAGCGTTAAAAGATAGAGGTAGCTTTTCCCTTTATACTTATTCGTCTTTTTTTCTTATATGACTTCACGCTTGATAAATATGATGTAAGAGCTATTCTTATTAGACTAGTTATTCTTATCTTTACTGAGCTGTGGTATCGACCAGTGTTAAAAGACAGAGGTGACTTTTCCTTTTATAGTGATACGAGAGTGTTTTTTATTAGACTGATCGTTCTTCTTATCTTTACTAAGTTAAAATAGTATAAAATACTAAAAGATTTTTACTCTATTTTTTTCCTTTCTTTAATAGATAATTATAATTCTTAATATAAGAGTATATAAGTAGCTCTCTTTATATTTTTTATCTTTTATCTATACTATTATATTTAAATATATTTTATTCTATATTTTTATAGTTATATAATATATCTAATTTATTTTAATTTAAATAAATTTTTAATATTAAATATAAAAAGATTATAGCTCTTATATATTTTAAAGATAATTTATTTATTTTTATTAATAATTAATTAATAGATATAATCTATTATAATAAATAAATAATAATTATTAATAAATATTATTATATTAATATTAATTATAATAAATAAAAGATTAAAATTAAATTCCTTTTAGTTAAAGATTATATATAATAAATATATAAAGATAATAAAGAAATAAAATTTATAATTATATTAAATAATTATAATAAAGTATTATTAAATAAATTAGATTTTAAATAACTTTTTATCTATAATTATTTATATTCTTCTTTCTTTCTAGCTTTATAAATTATAAATAATATCTTATCTATAGTTACCTATATTTTTCTTTCTTTTTATTTTTTTATCGATTCTTAATTCTATTCTCTTAATTCGATATTCTTAATTTTATATATATATTTATAAGATTCGAACAAGATAAAAAGTTATACTATAGGTCTAACCGTTAAGTTTTCTTAGTGATAGACTATCTAAAGATCTAGTATAGTATATAGTATAAAATATTAGCAGGTAAGAGTTATATATACAACTATGCCCAAGGATTTTCAGCAAGCGAGTTCCTCATAGTTTAGTGGCTATGACATATCCCTGTCAGGATTATCCTTCTAAGGGTAGTATCTCACGGTTCGGATAAGACCCGGGTTCAATTCCCGGTGAGGAAGTTTACTTTTTTTTTCTAAAATTAATAATTCACATTTGGTTTCAGATTTGTTTACCTGCCATGGCACCTTACAAGCGAGTTCTTCATAGTTTAGTGGCAATGACGTATCCTTGTCAGTATTATCCTTCCAAGGGTAGTATCTTACAGTTCGGATAAGACCCGGGTTCAATTCCCGGTGAGGAAGTACTTTTTTTTCTAAAAATTAATATTTTACATTTGGTTTGAGACGCGTCTACCTGGCGCATTATCTCTTAATTTAAGGTTATAATTTTAATTCTTCCTCTTTCATCCTGACACCATCACACATGAATCTGTCAGCAAGCCTTTCATTTTCCTCAGGTACGACCTTGCGACCTGTGCTGGATTGTCTATTTTTTGTTTTTACATGATACTCACCTTTTTCATCTTTCCTTCTTTGATCTAACTTCTGGTTTATGTCCTCTCAGCAACGTCATCGACATGCTCGGAGCAGATCTCCAGCGGGTGAGGGTAGCAGCAATGGGCGTCATGCAGTGAAGAGAGCGAGAGTAGAAGATAAGGAAGCGGAATATGATGATCCTTTCGACTTTCAGACAGATGATGATGAAGCAAGATTGATCGAAGAACGCAGAAAACGCCGAATGGCTATTGTCCAAAAGTACAAAACACAGGATGTTGCTGCTCCCATTCTGGAGGAATCAAAGGGCTCTGAATTAAAGCTGAAAGTTGATGACTATGTCACTCCTCCAGCGATGCAGTTCTCGAATAATGGTGGTATCGAGCTTGCTAAAAGCGAGAATGATGCTGGCTTGCTTGAACCGGAAAAACAGGGTATGTCAGCTGCTGAGTATAATCCTGACCTGGATCGTGCGCCGAACAAGGAGCATGTGCTGGAAGAAGAACAAGCAAGTGCATTTGACAATGCTGATGGCGATAGCGAGTATGAGGAGGTAGAGGTCGATGATGATGATGAGGTGGATGATATCTTCGCCCTGGGAGTTTCGGACGCACCGAAGACGAAGATCATCCGAGTGAAAAAGAATAGACCAAAAGTCCAAGAGGCCAAGCCAGCAAGCGAAACCACTGTCAAGGATCGCGATGTACCCGCCACACTTACGGACAACTGGGATGATGCAGAGGGATACTATCGTATCTCTCTAGGCGAGAAGATTGGTGAGGGTGGACGTTATCATGTGTTCGCCAATCTTGGTCGAGGTATGTTCAGTGCGGTAGTAAGGGCTCGTGACACACAACAGAACGACAAAGAGGTGGCAATCAAGGTGATCAGATCGCAGGAATCTATGTACAAAGCGGGAATGAAGGAAATCTCAATTCTGCAAAAGCTTGCGAACCTTGATCCCGATGATCGACGCCATCTCGTTCGCCTGCTTGGATATTTTGAACATCGAAATCATCTTTGCATGGTGTTTGAATCGCTCCATATGAATCTACGTGAAGTCGTTCGTCGGTTTGGCAATGATGTTGGATTGAATCTGAGAGCTGTGCGTGCTTATGCTCATCAAATATTTCTCGCTTTGGCTCTGATGCGTAAAGCTGAGATCATGCATGCAGATTTGAAGCCGGACAACATTCTGGTCAACGAGAGCAAAACTGCGATAAAGGTCTGTGATTTGGGTTCAGCATCTTCAATCAGTGAAATGGAGATCACGCCTTATTTGGTCAGTCGATTCTATCGTGCACCTGAAATCATTCTTGGGCTCCCATATGATTGTGCTTTGGACATGTGGTCGATCGGCTGTACTTTGTTCGAACTTTTCACCGGAAGGATCCTTTTTCCCGGCAAGAGCAATAATCACATGTTGATGCTCATGCAAGAGCTCAAAGGGAAGTTCACCACCAAACAGATCCGCAAAGGCCGCTTCAGTGGAATGCACTTTGATGATCAAAATGCGTTTATTAGCCGTGAACGGGATCGTGCAACGGGAAGTGATGTTCTGAAGAAGATTGCAAATTTCAACCCAGTCCAAGCTGGAACTGATCTGCGGTCTCGATTGTTACCTCCACAAGCTATCAAAGGGATGTCACAACATGATCTACGTTTGACAAATAGCTTCATCGATCTTTTGAGCAGAACGTTAGAGCTGGATCCTGCTAGACGCATCACACCTGTTCAAGCGTTACAGCATCCTCTCTTCAGCGGATGATATATTTATTTTCATACATTTGTACATTAAGCAATACAACACATTACAAGCACTATCTATCCATTGTTGCAGTCCGGTCCTCTGCTGCTATAATCTTACCTTGCGTAAAGGCAAGCCGAGCAACTCGTTTCGAAATGTTTGAGATACTGTAATCATTACCACGTGGAACAAAGAACATTCCTTGAGGAGCAATGGTGAATGTTGAATGATGAATTTGAACTTCTACGCATCCTTCGAGAACTGTAAAGGTGTAATAATTATCTTTGCTATTCTTCAACGGTTTTTTACCATCAACAAGTAAGAATAAAACACCCGTTGCCATGAAATCTTCCACCACAAACACCTTTTCGAAGCCAAACGTACATCCGACTGCCATTCTTGGTCGAACTTGATCGGATGTACAGGCAATCTGTTTATCAATTTCCGATTCGGTGAAAACATCATACACTTTTGCATGCGTTTCGGTGTCTTTATCCCAACCATCTTCGACATTTCGTGTAGGTTGAGTGGGATCCAATGCGGTTGATGGTGTGCTTGCTTTTCGAGTTGAACTCTTTCCCTCAATAGCCTTCTTCTTTGGCAGCTTTAATCCACTAAACGTTCCTTCTCCTTCAGCTCTAGGAATGCGAATGATCTCCTTCAAGACGGCAACGGGTGGAGCAACAGTCATCACACCATCTTCGAATGCATCGGCATCAATCGTGCTATCGCCAACACTGCCGCTTTGATCGGGATCTTCTCGGATCTTCGGTAAAGAAAGACGGCCAAATCTTGCACGTTCACCACGCCAATACTCCAGCGGCTTATATTTGTAACGAGAACTACGTCTGATTCCTTCTTCGGGTTCTTCTGAGCCTGCTATCCTGCGATGATGGGAAGATGGAATTTTTTCGATTAATGCACCATCCACAGCCTTGCTCTTTGTTTTGATCTGTTTTCGCGATTTGTTCGTTCCATCATCTTCATCGTCAGCATCAAGATATTTGCTTCTTTTCTTTGGTGCTGCTTTCCGTTTTGCAGGCTTGCTTGGACTTTTTACAGCAGATGTCTTGCTGTTCTTCTGCTTTGCAGGCTTGATCGGGCTCATCATAACAGACACATTGCTGCTCTTCTCAGAAAAAACGCTTTTACGAGGTCTGCTCTCCACGACGTCATCCGATAAATATTCAGGCTCATCGTATGCATCACTTAAAAGTGGAAGAGCAACGGGCGAAGAGGACATTGGAGGTTCACTGGCCATTCTCACAGAAGCTGGACTTTCCGTTTCAAGTCTTGAGCGTGATCGTTGAATCTGCATTGATCGTTCTGTCAAATCACTGATTGGCGGAGGACGCATAGGTGAAGATGACATTATTGGCATATCGTACTGCTCATCCTCATCGATGATGCTTTCACGAACCACACTCGAATGAAAGCCTGAATTCGGTCCCGATTCGATTGACATGTCACTTGCAGAGCGCGGCGAGCTCAACGTCATTTTCGACCTATTCAGAGACATGTTTTTCGTGGCAGTCACATCAGGATCCCGATTTTCATCGCCGTACTGCGGCTCATGATCGTAAGCAAAAGAAGATGATGAAGTGCCATAAGTGGTGGAATGCCTTTGCGTGACAGATTTGCGTAATGTTGTCCTTGGAGAAGGAGCTGTACTTTCTTGAATGATCATACTACTTCCACCCACATTGCTTTTTGTTGATGGTCTTGCAGATACTATACCTGATCGTCTTGAGCTGAGAATTGATTGACGGGAAGCTACAGTTGATATACTGTCATCTGACCCCATCAATGCCATCTTTCCAGCTTGAAAGTATGCTTCCAAATCATATGGATCTCCTGCCACTTGCATTCCCGTTCTTGGGCCAACTCCGGGCTCGTAAAACTTTCTTGCGTGCGACATTGTGTGCAAAATGATGGTGGGAATCAAAGGATGTGTGTGTGTGTGTGTGTGTGTTGTTGTTGTTGTTGTTAGTAGGTTCCGATTCTCCACCCGCGAGAACAACACTTTTAAAAGAATAAACAAGCAGCGCTGCGCGTCGGCGCGTAGAAGCTCACCCTTAGTGCCTGACACAGTAAACCTTAACACCATCATGCTTTGTTTGTATGCTATAAATTTTACTGATATGCAAATGATACATGTTAATTGTAGTTACTATATAGACCTGTCGAACTGAATTTCTGTCCAGCACGAACGACCTTTTCAACGGCTTCAAGGAAATCCTTCTCGGTTGCCATCTTACGACGGGCACGGATGGCAAACATTCCCGCTTCAGTTGCAACACTGCGTAATTCAGCACCAGTTGTGTTGGGACATAGACGTGCAATCAAATCGAAACGGATGTCCTTTTCAACGCTCATTGAGCGGGCATGGATGCGCAAGATGTGGGCACGACCTTCGTTGTCAGGCAAACCAAATTCAACTTTACGATCCAATCTTCCTGGACGTAAAAGAGCAGGATCCAGGGTATCAGGTCTGTTGGTAGCCATCAAAACCTTGATATTACCGCGGGGATCGAAACCATCAAGTTGATTGATCAATTCCAACATCGTTCTTTGCACTTCATTGTCTCCACCTGCACCATCATCAAAACGGGCACCACCAATGGCGTCTACTTCATCAAAGAAGATGATGCATGCCTTCTTTGTTCGTGCCATTTCAAACAATTCACGAACCATTCTTGCACCTTCACCAACATACTTTTGCACCAATTCAGATCCAATTACACGAATAAAGGTTGCATCTGTTCGATTGGCCACAGCTCTGGCACTGAGCGTCTTTCCTGTTCCTGGAGGTCCATAGAGCAAAACACCTTTTGGAGGATCGATACCCAAGTTGACAAACTTTTCCGGTGCTAGAAGTGGTGTTTCTACAACTTCACGCAGCTTCTCAATCTGTTCTTTGCATCCTCCCACATCTCCATATGTCACGTCAGGTTTCTCTTCAACCTGCATCATTGTCACACTCGGGTCAATCTTGGGCGGTAGAGGGATTTGGATTTGGTATTTTGTACGATCGACTCCCACTCTCATTCCTTCTTCGATATCTGTTGGAGCAACACGATCACCCAATCCGACAACGAACTTTGCAATCTGCTTCACGTTGATGACATACTTGTCTTCCTCTTCTGCATTTGCGCCTCCACCGAATGCTCTACTGAGACCGCCGAGACCACCCAAAGCGCCTGCTAGGCCACCTGTCCGATCACCTTCACCGTTGGCGCCTTCGCCTCCTCCTTCTGAAGAGCTTTCTGATCCACTTGCACCGTTCTGTTGTGCTTGTCCTTCCTGTCCGTTCTCTTTTGCTTTTCCAGAATCTGCTTTGATGATTTTTGTACATCGCGCCACTTGCAATGGTTGTTCTTGTGCCATTCTTTGACGATCGGCTGCCAAATCCCATAGATTTGGTGGTGCTAATCCTGTATCGCTCTCTTTTACTCCCATTCGTTCGTTCACACGTTTTTGCACTTCTTTCAATTCATTTTCGATCGATTTCAATCTTTGTGCATATGGTCCTTGTCCGTATGTTTTGAGGAGTTGGATATCTCCTTCATCTAGTGCCACAATCTTTTCTTCATCTTTTTGATCTTCATCTGCTTTCTTGTATTTCTCCCAATCAGCACGAGGTGGCATTTTTGTCTACTGTGATGGGGTTGTAGTTGTGATGGTTATAATGAAGTGGAATCCAATCCCATCATCAAAGTACGCTTCTCCTTCTCGAACGCGCGTCTACGCTTTCTGTCTGTGCGTCAGCTCTTATTATACCTCCATTTTGATATAATGCTGATATAAGCCCAAACCCAAGCCTATTGCTTATTGCGGGTAAAAAACGAAAGACAAGCGCGCAGCCCAGCGCACGACCCCCTCTTCCAGTCAAATGATTGCTGATAGGGGGGATTTGGCTCTCCACCATCCCTTCCCTATCTGTTTTTCCTTCGATTCTTCCCTAGACAGCGATAGAATAGACATCATGGCAGCAGTAGCAGCAAATCAGAAAGGTCTCTCAAAGGTAGGTACTTTCACAAAACTCTCTCATAGCGATATCGAGTTGACCCTCCCTTTCCCCTTTAGATGAGCGATGAGGAACGTGAGAACCGTATGGGTCGTGTATACGGTGTTTCAGGTCCAGTCGTGGTGGCAGAAAACATGATTGGTTCATCCATGTACGAACTTGTTCGTGTTGGTCATGATGATTTGGTCGGTGAAATCATTCGTGTTGATGCTGATAGGGTTACAATTCAAGTTTACGAAGAAACAAGTGGTGTTTCCGTCGGTGATCCAGTCATGGGAACTCGTCAACCACTCAGTGTGGAATTGGGTCCAGGATTGATGGAAAACATCTATGATGGCATTCAAAGACCATTGGAAGGTATTATGAAAAAGAGTGGTGGTATTTATATCCCCCGTGGTATCAATACTCAGGCTTTAAATCGTGAATTGCAATGGGACTTCAAACCTACTACCCTCAAAGTTGGAGATACGATCAGCGGTGGTGACATCTATGGTACCGTCTTCGAAAACACCTTGCTATCCGATCACAAGATCATGCTGCCACCTCGTGCACGCGGAAAGATCACCCATATCGCCGAAGAAGGAAGTTACACAGTGGATGACGTTGTTCTAGAAACCGAATTCGAAGGCAAAAAGACAAAGCATACAATGTGTGCCCTTTGGCCCGTTCGTGCGCCTCGTCCAGTTGCCGAAAAGTTAACAGCAGACACTCCTCTGTTGACTGGTCAACGTATTTTGGACTCCCTCTTCCCTTGCGTTCAAGGTGGTACGACTGCTATTCCAGGTGCTTTCGGATGCGGTAAGACTGTCATTAGTCAAGCTTTGTCCAAATACTCAAACTCAGATATCATCACATACGTTGGTTGCGGTGAAAGAGGAAACGAGATGGCCGAAGTGTTGGCAGAATTCCCCGAATTGACATTGCAAAGGGACGGAAAGGAAGAACCAATCATGAAACGTACAACATTGGTAGCAAACACATCCAACATGCCTGTCGCAGCTCGTGAAGCTTCCATTTATACCGGTATCACACTTTCAGAATATTTCCGTGATCAAGGTTACAACGTTGCCATGATGGCCGATTCCACTTCTCGTTGGGCAGAAGCATTGCGTGAAATTTCAGGTCGATTGGCCGAAATGCCTGCTGATTCAGGTTACCCGGCTTACCTCGGTTCCAAATTGGCCAGTTTCTACGAACGTGCAGGAAAGGTCACTTGTTTGGGTAGCCCAGAACGTCAAGGAAGTGTTTCTATCGTCGGTGCTGTCTCACCTCCAGGTGGTGATTTCTCTGATCCAGTCACAGCATCAACACTTGGTATCGTTGGTGCTTTCTGGGGTTTGGACAAGAAGTTGGCTCAAAGAAAGCATTTCCCTTCGGTCAATTGGGATGTGTCTTACTCCAAATACATCAGTGATTTGGAACCATTCTACGAATCAAATCACCCCGGTTTCACAGGCTTGCGTGCCACCGCCAAGTCCGTCTTGCAAAAAGACTCTGAATTGGCTGAAATTGTGCAATTGGTGGGAAAGAGTGCATTAGGAGAAAATGACAAGGTAACATTGGAAGTTGCACAAATTTTAAAGAATGACTTTTTGCAACAAAATGGTGTTTCAGATTATGATGCTTATTGTCCTCAATTCAAGACTTCTGGTATGTTGAGAAATATGGTTTTATTCCACGATAAAGCACAACAAGCTGCTACAAATGGTGCAACTTGGAGCAAGATCAAAGAACATTGCTCGGACGCCATTTACGGTTTAACTCAACAAAAGTTCTTGAACCCCAAAGATGGTGAAAAAGCAGTTACCGGTAAACTTGAAGAGCTAAGTCAACAAATCGAAGAGAGTTTCCAAAGTTTGGAAGATTGAGCTTTCAGTAGATATCTTTATATGCATATGTTTACCTCTTTTTATATATTTTCAAGCATGTTCCTCATACGTCAGTGATTGGATCGATACAATTAACAATTGTTTATGGTGACATTGAGTGAGATTAAGCGGGCTCTAAGGGGGACCTAGCCGGTAGAGTAAAGGGGTTGTTTGAGTGCTCTCATTTTGTGGCGTGCTGTATCGGGTAAGAATTTAAAAATTAGCAACATGACTAGAGCTTGCAGTGCGAAGAGATTGCTTACCTTTTTTGTATGTTCAGCGGCTGATTGAGGGAGGAGGTAGAAAAGTCAGTCTTGGCATGAAACGAATAAATCTCGATACATACCTAATTTATCAAATTGCGCTTTATCTTGTTGGTATATTTCAGCTGTTGATGCGAAAAGGTGAGATTGATTGATCAGTATGTTGGATATGAAGCACCTCCAACTCCACTCACCGATGCTAGCAACCAAGGCATCTTCGATGGCTGGCTCTAGTAGTAATTGTCGCATTGCCAGAAGCACTATAGGGAGGTGAAGATTGTGAGTCAGCTTGAGGAAATGGATATTTAAGAATGCCTTTGATTGCATACCTGTTGCCGTTTTTGTGCTAGGTTTCCATGCTTCTGATTTGAGTAATGCAACACACATATTACCTTCTGCATCAACGTTTGGATGATAGATTGGCGTTTGAAAGCGAATTTTTGGACCTTTGAATGGGTATTCAACCGGAAATTCAACCAACAAATTAAACGTTCCCGCAGCATAAGGTGTATTATCAGGACCTTTCATCTTTGCGATCCATTTGTATATATTTTCTTCATTTGTTTCAATTTCTATACCTTCGATTGGTTCTTTTGTTAAATCGCTTAACTCTTTTGCGATTCTTTTGGCACTTGCCATATTGGTGTGTATGTGTGATGGTAGTTAACGATTGGAGTTGATGAGAACAACCAACAAATTTGACTCGCTTTGCATATGTTCAAACAGGCACTTTTCCCCTTTTTCTCTGGTAGGGTGCCCCTACTCCCTTTCTCCACACTTACACACGCGCAGCGCATAGAAGTGCAGCCATACAAACACACACACACACACCAAATTATGTACACGCCTTCTAACCGAGAGGCGGCGCCGTGAAGTTCTGCAAATATGAACTTTTGCATCCCGATCGATCATAGCTCACGGTTAAAGCTTTAAAGTCCATAGCATTTCTCATCATCAGAATAAATACGTACATAAACAATGTCAAGAAAATTAAACAAGACCAGATAGGGCAGGTCGCAAATAGCAATACATTTAAAAGAGCATCTACTCAAGGATGCGAACAATCAGGTAACGTCAAACCAGCTTTGAGCGTTTTGTTGGAGTTGAACAGTCCCCAATAGGGCTCAACACCTCCATAGATGGCTTTCCAAGGCTCATCGAACATTTCAAAGAAGAAATATTTGGAAAATTGATCTCCTGCTGTAACATTTGCGTTTGCTTGACAAACATAAGTGCTCAAGAAAGTGTTTAATTCAGGAACTCCGGCAACGGCTGCTTGATAAGTCATTGCAGCCGTATCATTTGCACTTGTTGGCCATCCAGTTTCAGCAATGTACAATGGAGGCTTATTGGTTGCCAATAAAGCCGATGCAGGTTCTTGATTTGCTGTAAAAGACCAAACCCAACCGGCTGCTTGATCAACGGGTAATCCTCCAAACCATGCATGAACGTTTGCCATAACATAATCACTTCCTTGTCCTAATGATGTTGTTATCATACTGCCTGCGTCAGCAGTACCGACTGGAATCGTTTTGGTAAGATTGAGCGTTTTGAGAGCATCTCGCATTTGTTGCATCTTTGCCAACAATTGATCTTCCGGTCCACCGTTCAACAAATACTCATTTCCTACCGTCACTCCATCAACGTGATCAGGACCATGTTTCTTGATCGCGGCAATGACTTCACTCATTTGACGGTTCCATGTCGTATTACTGGGATCATCAGCAGGTTGCGGAACCCATGCAGCCAAATAAACAGTCATGTTCACCTTTGTTACATCAATAGCTTGCAAAACGTATTCGGGAACATTGCAATCTGCACCGTATGTTCTGACCCTGGTTGTCAATTGTGACATCAACTGAATATCTTCAATCACTGCGTCTTGACTATCGCCACAAGCAGGATATTGTGCATTCAAAGGTGTATAACACATTCCATAGAAGCTTTGATGTAGGTTTGGATCTTTGCTGAACTGACTGGGATCGTTTCCATTTTCTTGGACTACTCCCAAAGCTCCGTCAGTGGAAGATTTCTTGTGCATGCTCACTCCGATTGCAACACCCGCAATCACGGCTATCAGAACAATTGCACCTATGATCCATGCCCATTTACGTTTTCCACTGAAACATCCTCTGGATCCCGCTGCTCCTGCTTCCCCAGCTCCATATGCATAGGGATTTCCTTGTGCTTCCTTTCTGGCCATATATCTTTCTCGGGCTGCCACAGCAGGTGACATTCCACCACGTTCTACCGCTCCACCTCCCAAGAAAGCTTGATCGTCAGCAGTATTATTGTATGTATCATCACCTAAGCCATATTCGCTCTTGTTACCAAAGCTATACGAAGGATGCATGGGTAATTGTCCTGATGATGATGGATGATCATAAATTCCCGCAGAAGCAAAGCTATGAGAGTTGGCCATATTGTTGAAATCTTGACTTTGAGAAGGTGAGAAATGATCTTGTCCGGTTGTTGTGGCTAAATTGAAGCCAGAGGAAGAAGGTGAATGACCGCCTTGATTGTATAGGCCTGATAATCGATGAGGAGGTGGTATTCCTGATAGAGAAGGGGGGACGGTAAGAATTGGTAGAAATGATGGTGAGAAAGTCAAATGAACTCACCTCCAATATCGTCAAAATAATCAATTGTATCCGTATCCACCATTGCCAAAGGCCTACGTTCGTCTGTTTGAAAAGATCCGCGAGCACTCATGATGTACTGGAGTAAAATGCCAAGGAAGGCTAATGAACGGCGACTAAAAAAGTATGAAGTAAGAGGAGAATACCCGAATAGGGCAGATAGATATACCTTTGACGTGAGCTCCTTACAGAGAAAGGATCCAAGATGATGGTGAAGGTTGTAGTGATAAACGAGGAGGAGGAGAGTGTAAGAAGTACGGTTGCCGATAAATGCAAGTGGGACCGTATGCGTTTGAGCCAATGTTTAGACTTTGATGCATGGAATGGACCTCTTGTCCATCACAATGCTGTTCAGAAGCATTTCTACTCTCTTTGTGTGTGTGTGTGTTTGTTCCATTTTCTTCCTCAGGGGCTCCTCTCGAATGATGATTAGGGGTAAACGCGTTAAGCAGCAAGCAGCTTTTGCATTTGTGCAACACTGGTGCAGTAGCCGCCGTATCGCACAGGTTTAAACTTTCGCCTAAATAAAAAAAGTGTTGTTCTTATGCAGCGCAAATACACTGCCTCGGAGAAAAAGCCGATTTGAAGCCAAGGAAGAGATGCACTGCTGCTGCTGCTACTGCAACATGCAAAATGACTTGAAACGCGTATTGTGTAAGATTGAGGTACGTTCTACCCTAATTCGTACTTTTTGCCAAGACCATCTCATACATACACTTCCGGCTGTGCTAAAATTAAACCAACAAAAGCAAAGGAGATCCGGCGTCTTTTCATCATGCATTTCATATGAATAGAAATGAACAACGTCTATTTTCGGATTCTATCAGGGACATAGAAGGATGCCTTCCACATAGAATAGGTGCATGATCGATTAAGGTTCATATTATATGACTGGAGAGCTGATCGCGTGATCATATCTTGAAAATGAATTGAAAAGCACTAAATTGAGTTTCATTCGTTATGAATTTCATCAATTCATACAGATCCACCATCTTGATCAATTCATGAATATTGAATATTAATTCCTCCCAATTGGATACGCACACGTGACACTACACGACCAACGCGCTAATCTTTTTTGACTGTCTATAAAAGTGTTATTCGTACAAACGGAGAGAGTTTATTTGACGCGCCTGCTTGAGAGAAATGCAAAGATGAACAAACGCGAGCGAATGAATCAAACCCACGCTCTGAGTGTTGTATTGTATTGATTGTGTTGGATGGATTCTTAACTGTTCTCATCAACCATTCATGGCGATTACAAGGTGAATATTGGGACAAAAGAAGGACTCGAATCACACAAGCAAGCAAGCCAAAGGCTGTCTATACTCTCCTCTCTCCTTCATTGAATGGCGCTTATCGTTTAGTCATCTAATTATGGCACCTGCCACAAGGAGGAGTAGCGGATTCGGATCGCATGCAAACAGTCCATCCAACCTAGATCACATACTAGAACATTTCAATCAATTCAAACGGAAGCATATCACACAAAATCGAGATATTATCAAAACAAATGCGTTAGCACAACTACGCATCAAAGAGCTGGAAGAGAAAGTGTTGGGACTAGAAGCAGAAAAGACACAGATCGAATTAGAAAGACATCGAATGAAAGCAAGATTGGAAAGAGCCGAAAAAGCAGTAATTTGCATCAGACAAGGATGGCAGTTGATCGGCGCAGGAATGACTGCCGTTGCTTCGATTGATGGATTCGAAAAAGTTACAGAACAACAACAAGCAGTAACACCTTCATCTGCTTTGCTTGCTTTGCAACAACATCAACAAAAATCGCACATTCGACCAAGTACACGGGTAGTCCTCGATCCTAACGCTCTGCCTGGAGGCGTTGCACGAAATGTTGCAAGACCACCTGAGGCTGATCTTGCAGATTTAGCTGAAGAAGAGAGCATGGAGTTGGAGGAGCAACAACAGGTTGAGAACGTGTATGTCTCAGACGCACAGTTCGAAAATCAAGGTCAGATAACATTAGAGGAGCCAGAAGTTGGTGACGATCGGGATTCCGATAATGGCGAATTGGGCGATCCAGTCAGCTTTGCAGGGGATGGAGAAGATACAGTACGATTACAGACTGATCTAAACGATACGATACCCCACATTCACGAAGAGATCTTCAGACAGGAAAATAATACACCTCTCACTCAATCAAATCTCGAAACAGAACAACAATCCAACTACCACCTTGATTTACCTGGCTCGACAAATGGTCAAAGAGACCGCGTGATTCAACGTATGACCAGCATGGACAGCTTGAGCTCGTTTGCGGATGATGAAGAGATTGAGCTTTCAACGGATGATGAGGGAGGACACATTCCCATCCCAAATCGAGCACCTACACCTGTAAGCAATGGCTCTACAAGATCGCAAAATGGAACAGTACGAACCAAAACACCACGAAAGCGGAAAACGCCAAGCTCTCCTGAAGATGCTCGAGGCCCGTTGAGTTCGATTTCAGCCTCTTCTTCTACGACGGATTTGCATCAGCAAGACACTATCAGCGCATCTCAGAGTGAAGCGGAAATGGATGAGGAGAACAGTAGTTCCTCCTCAAACGGAACAAGAGCATCACGTAGAAGTTCTGTGCGGGATAGAAAATCCGTCAATTATGCTTTGCCAAAGTTGAACACAAAGATGCGTAAACCTGATCCTGTTGATTTAATTCCTGCGATTGGAAGTCAAAGAAAGAAGAGACAAGGATCAATGCAGGCAGGATTGAACGGTGATGAAATAAGTGAGATGAATGGTGAGAATTCTGAACAAGAAGAAGAGCCGAAAAGGCGAATGCTAAAAGGAAAAAACGAAGCGGCAAGTACGGGAAATTTGAGAGAAATACGCAAATTGCATCAAGAAAAGGCACAAAACGATGAATCACTTTCGCCAAATCGCGAGCAAGACAAACAAGAAGATCAATCAGAGATGGAGACCTCCACTGAGAAGACCATACCCAACCAAGACGAACGGCAACAGTCAGATTCCCCACGCAGAAGATCTTCGCGACAATCGTTGGGAAGGCGATCATCCTCAAGTATGACTAGCGAGAATGGAGGTACAACGACCAATCAACAAAAATCGGAAGAAGGGCGAAGTGCAAGAGACAGAAGTTCAAGTCCAGAAGATCGCAAAGTTATTCAAGGAAAAGATAATCAGGCCGCCGACTATACCCTGCCAGGCATGCAAAAGTCAAGGCAATCGGCATCGAAATTATCAAGTTCAACGAATGGAACATCAACACCTAAATGGCGATCGATGAGCGGAGGAATGAGTAGTGCATCTTCACAATCGTTAGGGCCTAGTGGAACGCCTATCCCTAAACCTACCATTAGAACTGGACAGCAAGGAACGATCAAAGCGTTGAACAAAGCGGCAGGTAGAATACAAAAGCCAATATCTTCCGTTTCTGGACTTTCGAATGGAAATGGGAATCCTATTCAACAACAACAACAACAAAAGCGGGTAGTAGCACCTTTTGCAAACGGAGCTAGAGCAACATCGGATACCCAGTCTCAATCAAGGATTTTAGGTGCATCTGCTAAAGCCAATAGTACGGCCAGGAGCGTTTCGGGATCTTCTGCGACTTCATCTTCTTCATCTTCAGCCACTGGACCTTCTTCTCAGTCAACGGCAGGTGATCCCACCAAACGGAACAGCTTGCATGCTGCTATGACATGGCATGATGTTTCATCTGCATCTCAACAGAATTGAGGGTGGTGAGATTTTTTAACTTGTTGTCTAATTTGCCATAAATACGCTTCTTTCATTGTTGTATTCGAAATTGTTTGCATATTTGCTTTCCCTTTCAGTTATTTTTTGGAGTGTCACAATCTTTGCATCATCTTTTCCAAGTGTGACCTTCTCACCTTCTTCTTCACAGAAGTACATTAAAGTGTCGGCGCCGTAAACAAACAAACGCCAAAAGACACAACACGTCTGTCTGTCTGCATGTGTTCTTTATACGCGTTAAATATCACGTCAAGCTTTAAGCATTTAGTGTTCCTGTTCCATACAATTACCTCCTCATCAAGAGGAGATATCATGAGCCAAGGTTGGCAATAGGTGCTGCTGATATGCAAGTATTTCATATGATAATCTCAACATGCTGAGAAGGTCTGCAAGAGCTGCCGTGCCACGATTGGTAGAGGATTCACCCGTCCCGTTAACGAGTGAAGGCTCTAATACGAAATCGAGGAGCTCAGTCAGGAAAGGCAAACAAAGGCAAATTGATATCAGTCCACTGGCAGACAGCTCTTCTTCCTCTTTGGCCAACTCAGACGCAGAAGAAGAACACAGCTCTGAAGGAAGTAGTACAAGACGTTCTACTCGAACGCCTGCTCCTAGAAGGTCAAATGGATCACCAGTACTTCTCACAAGCGACAATCATTCCTCAAGGAGCTTGAATCATCATAAACCCTCTTCTACCACCTCTCGCTTGCCTCTAACAAAGAGACCGAGCGCGATGAGAGGTGGACAGAGAGATAGTACAACAGGCAACCATGGTAGCATGGTAAGTGTGGATGACGGATACAATAGTGATTCGTCTGTTGAATTCGTTTCCGCCACCTATGCGACACAGCCACCACCAAGTAACAGCAACCGAAATGCTTCTAAAGGGTCAGGAAATACAGCTTCGGTCAAGACCGAAAACTTGAAACGACTTGTTCTTCCCGATATGCGTCCTATTATCCTAACATCGAATCGAACGGCAACGGGCAACGTTGGAAATGTTGTTCCTGGTGGACCGGACTGGCTTCCTTCACCACCACTTTCACAACGTCAGCAGTCGGAGGAAGCTATACAAGCTCCCGCTTCTGTTTCCCGGGCTTCTTCTTTGAACCTGTCTTCCAGTCATTCTGCTGCTTCATCCCCGAGTGCATCTGCCTCTATCCAAGAATATGCAACTGCTAGAGTGACACAAGCAGAGCCAATCACTGTTCAATCGTTCACACAGGGTAATGCAGCATTGACACGAACGCCCTCAGGTAGACCCAAACCAAGACCAAGCGCAGCGGCAATCGCTAGCAGCCTCAATTCTGCGTCAAAGAGCCGCCCGTTTGCAAGTCAACCTTCCACAAGACCAAAGCCACGACCTAGCGCCGAAGCGATCGTTGCTAGTACGCAATCACGGCAACGGTCAGTGGCTGCTTCTGCCTCAAACGCTGAAGCGGCGGCTGCATCTGCCACGGCACCTGCATTGGATCACGCAAATGCTGAAAAAAGTCAGCCTTTGGCAATGCCCAAAGACAGTGTTGCTCTTCAAGAACATGCCAGCGCTGGTTCTACCTCAGATGCACAGGAAGATGAGACTGCACCACCATCAACAATGCAACTTCGCCCACGCAAAACGAAACGAAAGAGAGCGGCAAGTGTGATAAGTATTGATGATTCACCAAGTCCAACTCCACCGGCTAAAAGGCAGAATGCTGCTCAAGAAGTACAGGTGGAGCAATCGAGCTTGCCTGAAAGCAGATCAAAGACCCCGATACCAGCACAAGACCAAGAAACCGCTGTACCAAAGAGGGGAAAAGGTCGTCCAAGAAAGAATCCAAATGCAGAACCTTCTGCTGCTACCAAGAAGAAGCCCCCAAAGCCAACTGTGCGCAAGAAAACATCGTCGAAACGCAACAAGAACAGGCTGCCAGCGCTGGCGATGTTAGAAAGAGAGCAAATTTTCTCTACAGCTCCATCACCTCGTCAATCTCCCGAAGCACCGCCTTCACCAGCGATTCCCCCTCCTCCACGTAGGCATCGTAGAAGATCACTGACACCGGTAGAGCAAGAAGAACAGGAGATCCCGCTTTTCTTTGGAGATGAAGTACCTTTACTCTCAAGAAGTAATTCACAGGCAGCTTCGAGTCAGTATACCGTGCGGCCAACACAATCGCAGCGTCCTAAAGCCAGACCACGCCAACGGGATTGGGAAGAAGAACCGGAATCATATTACCAGACTGCACCTGTTGCAACCGAAAGTTCTCACGGCGAACAGGATGTGAGAAACACACCCCTTTCCGATCCTAAGCATAATCAAATAGCTGCTGAACAAGATCAGGAACGCACATTCCGGCCAACACAATCACAGCGGCCTAAAGCCAGACCACGCCAACGAGATTGGGAAGATGAACCGGAAACATATTTCCAGACTGCACCTCTTACATACGAAAGTTCTCACGGCGAACAAGATATGAGAAGTGTGTCCCTTTCCGGTTCCGAACGTAATCAAGATGATGTTGAAGATCAGGATGATGCTGAAGATCAGGACGCGAGGGATATTACGCTTTCCGGTTCCGAGCATATTCAGGAGAGTGGTGAGGATCGAGATGCGAGAGACGTAGAGCAAGAACAGAGGAAGGATTCGGATGCAGAGGATATTCAAGATATGGCAGATGTGACAATGACAGAAGAGCATGGCCAGGATAGTCAGGCTGTTGCATCAAGTAAAGAGCAAGTGCTGGAAGCACTGGCAGAGCGAGCAAGAAGCAACACACCAGCTCCCACGGCCGAGCAAGCAATACACGATCACGAAGAGCGATCGTCCTCATCTTCACCTCCGCATTCATCTTCACCACCCTCGTCAACATCATCGTACGAATCTGCTCTGGAGACACAAAGGAGATCGCACGAGCGTCGTGAAGCTCAAAAAGATGCTGTACCAGAAGACGCACTAGGACGATTGTTGCAACCCGTTGAAACAAGAGAAGCCGCTCAATCAGAACAACGACTTTTCAGTAACGAACCCGACGGAAGACCTTTAAGAATTCTTGTTCCATTGGCGATCAGCGAGCGAGACCTGATTGTAGATATGATTCGGTCAAATGGAGCACGTGTTTGCAATCGGGTAGAGGAATGTGATGTGGTGATCGTTGATGAAGAGCTGTTGCAATCACAAAACAACACAGTTTTAACCGTCATTCGACAAGCTACAAGACAAAAGACTCAGAAATCAATCTTACGTAAAGCATGGCTGGTGGATAGTGTCGAAGCGGGAAAAGCTGTAGATCGGGCAGATGCAAAGTATGCACTTTCAACGGCACAGATTGATTCGATCAAAGCTCGACCTGCTGCTCGTTTATTCAATTCGGTGCCGAGGCAAAATGCTGAGACTTTGGCTTTGATGCGTCCGGTGCCTGGGATTGGCGGACGAACTCGAATCGATTTTACTGAAGTGGATGCAGTGCAGATTATACATCATTTGGCCATCACCAAGGAAGCATGGGATGGTACTTTATGTGCAAAGGAGTTGCAAAACCGTTTCAAGAAACATACCTGGATGTCATACCAATCTCATATTAGAGACAATTTGAACAAAAACAAACATTACGGTGATCGGGCGAGAGATTATCAAAAGAAGATCGGGCAAGAGAAACAAATTTTGGAGCGTCGTAAGATGCATGCCGAATTGAATGGCCCGAAGGATTAATTATTGATTGTACCTGTAGAAAGATGTAAGATTACCTCACACACTCCGATCGAATTTCCATAGTCATGTATATACCCCTTCAATAAGATCGAGGATCAAAAGTTAGGCCACTTTGATGTTAATTAGCGAGCAAGGAACAATTGGGAATGGGAAATGCATTCCCACATTCGAGACCCTGATGTTTGTTATGCCCGAAGAGTTGTTCTGACACCATCACGAGACAGCGTGAATCAGTCTGAATATGGAAAGTGCAGGCACTCTCATCTATGCAAGCGAGACAAGCTTATATTCATATTGATGTTCGACTTTCTATTCTAGGTTGACGAAGGAGGATTGAATTGTCGGCAGATGATTAATAAGTGTGCCTCAAATCATCATTCGAGCAATGTACTATACGTGACGCTAAGGGTTAAAAGATGCTAACTTATTCGGGTAACGCGTAAAGAGAAACGAAACATCTCCCCGCGAATATATCGATTCAACCCTTTACGCTAAAAATCTTTTTCTGGTTCTTAGCGTATTGGTAAAAGATCTACGGCGAATTTCTTCAACATCATCCAACCTCAAAGATTGCTTGTGTATAATCTAATGATGATCACAAAACTACACTAATGGCACTCAATCTCTGTTCCTCCATCTTCCCGATCAAGCAATTGTTTGTCAATCAGCGCTAATCATTCTTCACTGCATCGATCATGTTGGCCGAACTGACAGAATTGCCTTGAGCAGTAAGTGAATGCATCTCTTGGTCTGCTTAAATGATGATGGAGTACATACGATCAGTCTCATCCTATTGAGAAACAGGGTGCCGAAGTTGATGGAAAGTCTCACGGAAAGATGAAAATAGTCAACAAATCTGACTTGAATATATGCATACAGGTCTGGTGCGAAGGGAGGATGGAACGATAAAATTGGTGTCAATCTACTCAGTCATTTTCGTCAAGTATAAGAAGCAAGCAGCTGTTCTCCAACTTCTTCCTTCTTTTCCTCCAGGTTGCTGCGCTACCCATTTCCTAATTCTCTCCCGTCCGTGGCGGTTTGATCCCTTTATTGTTCCTTCGTTCACATTCACCTTCATTTTCAACAACTCTTTCTGATCTTTGCGCATACTTTTTGGCTAGTCCATCTTTTATCGCTTCTTTCAGTCAGTCTTCCTTACAAACTACACATTCAAGTTTAGCCCTGGTGGTAATTCTTTTTTTGTGTTTATAAATCGATCAAACTCGCTCTTTCGCATTTTTTGAAACAAGATTGCTTGAACTTTGACCAACTCGAAAAATTTCAATCTTTGCTCATTTCAACTTTTGCTCTTCTTCGGACAAATTTCAAAAAAACGTATTCCTCAAAAAATAACATTCGTATCCGATTCAATACTATCAACAAAATGCATTTCTCTCACGCTCTCGTTACTGCTTTGACAGTTATTGCAACTCAAACAAGTGCTTTGCCTCTCCGTAATGCTGCTGGTCCAAGTAGCGGCATGCAAGCCAGAGGTGTGAATGCATGGCAGCAAGGTACCATTGATACTTTGGCATCTCGTGGTGTAGACGTTGACGCTGCTCGTGAAAGCGTTGGTGTTTTTGCACGTTATGCTGATGTCAAGGATGACCATGAACGTAGTCTCTTTATCGCTCGCGATTTGAGCAAACGTGGTATCCTTGATATGTTGGTTGCCGCTCTTCGTGATATTGTCGTGGAATTGTTGGGCAAAAGTGGTACAGCACGTAAACGTGATGCTGATCAAACCACAAATCAATTACAACAATTGACCGGTTTGAATTTCTCAACACCGAGTGAAGCTCGTGCTTCTTGGTCACAAATGCTAGACGCTCTCAGTAAAGCATTAGAACAAGAATCAAAAACGCTCAAACAACAAGCAAACGTGAACGGAACTGCTTCTGCTTCAGGTGAAAAGGCAAAAGGTACTGCCACCTCTGTCAAATCACAAGTTTCAGCTTCAGCAATTCCTTCAGGTTCAGCTGCTGCTTCCGCTTCTGCTTCTCCCAGCGCAACTGCTGCAGGCGCTGCTGATCGTAAAGTGGAAACTCCTCGTCAAGGAAACAAAGCTGCCAAGAGAGCAATCGATCAAGATGCTATCGTAATGGAATTAGCCGCACGTCAAGAAGAAGGTGTTGAAGGATTATTGCAAGTCTTGCGTAATTTGGTTGATGCAATTCTGAATACATTATTGCCAATGAGTTCTAGAAGTGAAGATAGTGGATCTGAATCCTCTTCTTCTTCATCAAAATCTTGCCCGCCCGCCGGAACGCCCAATGATGGTATGTATAGACCAGGATGTCCAGGTTATGGACGTCGTGAGGTCACAGACGCATTGTTGCAAGTTCGAGATGCGGCAAGCAGTTCTCAAGAATTATCAGAATTGATGCCTTTGTTGGAAGAACTCATTCAACGTCTTCCAGAAATGATGGGAGGCGGTATTAGCTCATCAACATCGGCAAACAGTACAAATGCATCTGCATCAACGCAAGCACCACATGCAAGTACATCCGCAGCAGCTTCTTCTGACGGTTCTGCAAGCACTTCCACAAGACATGACAGTGCTGCTCCAATGAGCGCCGCTAAACTTTCCATCAACACTCGCTCTCTATTGGAAGCTGACGGTTTTGAATTGGAAAAGCGTCAATCTAGTAACAGTTTGGCAAATGCCATCACTCAACTAGTTGATGATCTTTTGGAAGGTCTATTAGGCACAGAAAACAATTCCACCGATACTACTGGTGCAACAGGTGCTGCAAAGAAGGACAAAGACCTTTCTGATGACAGCAGCTCGAGCAGCAGCGGCAGCAACAGCAACAGTCTTTTGATGAGCTTGATGAGCAGCTTGAACAAACGTGATGGCGGTCTCAACCTTGACTTGTTGAACAACTTGTTGGGTAACCTTTTGAGCGGTTCAGGATCAAGTCAATCTTCCAACCTGAACAATGACGGCAGCGCCAACGGAGACAAACGTGATGGAGGTTTGAACCTCAACTTGCTCAACAACTTGTTGGGTAACCTCTTGAGCGGTTCAGGATCCAAGCAATCTTCCGACTCCAACAATAAGCGTGATGGTGGTTTGAACTTAAACTTGCTCAACAACTTGCTCGGAAACCTTTTGAGCGGTGATAACGCCTCTCAATCTTCCGATTCCAACAACAAGCGTGATGGCGGTTTGAACTTGAACTTGCTCAACAACTTGCTCGGAAACCTTTTGAGCGGTGATAACTCTGCCCAATCTTCTAACTCGAACAACAAGCGTGCTGATTTCCAACCTGTTTGGACTGAACTCAAGAATCTCGGTAACAAACAATTTGCTTCTGCCCATGCCGAACGTCGTGATGCTAACTCTGGTTTCACACCCGTTTGGACTTCATTCCGTGATATGGTTGATGATGCTTATGCTCATGGTGTTCAACGTCGTTCTCCTTTGCCTTCGCCCTCGCCCAAAGTTGATACTTCCGCTTTCACACATGCAGCAGCAAACTTTGTCAAACAAACCATTTTCAAGCAACACGATCGTCGTGCTATCAACGGTGAACAATTTCAACCTTTGATTCACGCAGCCGGCTCATTTGCAAAGAGTCAAATGCAAGAATGGACAGATGCTTTGAACGAACATAGCTCAAAGCACGGTAAGATTCACGCTTAATTTGTTTTTCTAGTGTCACCGGATAGTATCAGTCATATATAATCAATACAATGCAATTTAATACGTTTTACCATTTCAACTTGTACAAAGTATTTATTTCAGTAGTTCACGAATCGCACCAAAAGCTGCACGGAAGCCACTCTTTCTCTTGGGCTTACTTTCATCTTGATTTGATGTGGTAGGCGCAGATGAGGAAGCCTTGGACGCATCTTGATTGCCGTAAAGCTCGCCAGATAGATCAACGGAGCTTTGTTTCCCATGGCCACTGATCGGAGCAGCGGGAAGAGCAGCATTTGGCTCAACTTGCTGAGCAACAACGGGAGTTGCTTGTCCACTTCTTTTCTCGGGTACTTGTTTGGCAACTTCAGCCACTTCGTCTGCTGTTTCAGCAGCTGCTTTATGGTCTGGAACCTCTTGTGCGCTCTCGGCCACTTCAGCAGCAACCTTTGCCGCTTCCTTCTCTTCTGGTACTTCTTGTGCACTTTCTGCAACCTCTGCCGCTGTTTCTGCTGGTTTGACGACCTCGGCAGGGGTATCATCTGCCTTTTCTGTGCGCTCAACAGCCTTGCTCTTCCCTTTTGCCGAATCTTCCTGACCAGTCACTCCTGCAACTGCAGCTCCAGCTAGACCTGCTAATGCTGCACCACCTCCAACAACTGCAAGTGTATCTTTGCTGTCCTCTTGCGGTGCTTCTGTTGCGGGTTTCTGTGGAACGCTTCCCGCGAGAGTGGTCTTGTCAGTTTCTCCAAGAAGTGGTGGTGGCTGTTTGGAAGTTTCTGCATCGGCATCCGTATCCTTGACAACCTTTTCCGCTTCTTCTACCTCTGCAATGGTTTGAGCTTTCTCCTCCTCGTTAGATTTTGAAGTGGCGTCCTTTACAGCATCTTTTGTGTTGCCAACAGCATTGGAAGCTGCTCCACCAATCACAGCTGCTGTAGCTGCAGGGGCAGCCACGGCAGCAGCAGCAACCTCGGATGGTGCTGTGGAATTCTTGCTTGCATCTGCTTTCTCTTCTTTGACAGACAGATTCTGCATTTGCTGTTCAACAGTGACTTTGGTTCCTGATGCAGCATTGACAGCTGCACCACCGATAACGGCAGCTGTTGCAGCAGGTGCAGCCACAGCAGCAGCAGCGATCTCTGATGCTTCCGGCTTCTTCTCTTCGTCATCTTCATCTTCTTCAGCTCCTTCATCTTCGTCCTCATCTTCTCCTTCTGGATCCATTTCATCCAACTCATCCAAAGCATCTTCGTGGCCATGCTTTTCCAATGCGGATTTGATCTTTGTGATGCATTCATCATCTTCATCTGCCCAGTTGCCATTGATTTCAAGCTTTTCGATGTTGGCTAATGCTCCGCTGTCAATCGCACTAGCTAAATGTCCCAACGCTTTCCTGTCCAAGTCGCAATACTGCAACTGAAGTGTGTTGAGCTTTTTGTTGCTGCCTTTGTGTAGAACGTCCAAGATAAGGTAGCCACCCTTGGGCTTCAAAAGACAATCGCTCAAATTGAGCGTTTCCAAATCTTGCCAATGCGGCAAAGCAGCGGCGATTCCGCGACTTCCAGAAACGGTAGCTGTGTTATCTTGCAGATCCAATACCTTGAGCTGCTTGCATGATGCTAGACCTTGAGCAATTGCAACGATACCATCCATTCTGATACCGTTTTGGAACATTCGTACTTCTTCCAGTGTTTTGTGAGATGCAAATGCTTTGGCCCAATGAGGAGCTGATCCGTCTTCCAATCTGTTGCGACCGCAGATCACAGTCGTAAGCTTTGAAGGTTTATTCTGTTTGACCAATTCTTCTCCTGCAGCCAAGAGAGCATCAGCGACAATCTTTCCACCTGTGACACCCAATCCATTATTGTTCAGCTTGAGAACGGAAAAATGATGATTGTTTGTCAAAAAGTTGACCATTGGCTCTGCAGAACGTCCACCGAATGCATTGTCGCTCAAATTCATCTCAACCAATGATTCATGATCGACTAAGCTATCGCATAAAGCACGAAGGGCATCGGGAATTTCTGTGATTAAACGACCAGTAAAGATATCTGCAAAATCTGCCACTCTCAAAGTTTTCTTCTCTTTCAACACTTTTCCCAAAGCTTGACATGCTCCAACGCCCAACGTATTTCCACCTAGATGAATTTCTTGTAAATTTTCGATTGCTTTGATTTCTTCCAAGTAAGAAGCAATATCTTCTTCGCTTGTCAATTTTAGATTTTTACCCACCAACGAATAGATGTGTTGAGTGGATGCCATGATTGTTTGATTGTATGTAAATGCAGTGATGTTGCTTCTCCCTACTGCAGATGGAGGTTGGTTGATAAAAATCTTTTGTGTACTTTTTGATCGGGAATGTCACTCTCTGGCCTCTCTGGCTAACTTTATTTCTCAAGTCGCGTATGCGTGAGGCAGCTCAGCTGTCAATTTTCACTTTTTGTCGCACAGACAGAAAGTGTTGTTCTCCAGAATTGCACGTGGGAAGCGCGAATAATTTTATGAATAACTGTGAGCAATAAATACCTCTTCTCTTCACTACGACAATGAATGCTATCGTTTTCAGTGCGACCAATGTCGATTCAATCTTGGCAATGCATGTTTTGTGTGAAATCATAACCTGATCCCCACCTTCCACCAACAACTTGGATTTCTCATAACCACTTCAGCCTGCATTTGGTGGCAGTTGTCGGCTGATAAAAATCCATAGAAAAACGTGAACCTCGAGTTTACGATGAAAGTGATCAATAGAACCAAGAGCATAACAAGAAGAGATTCAAAATCTCATTTTACCTTGTCATGTTCCTTCGATCCTCATACATTGTTAAATAGTATACATTATTGGAACAATACAACAACAACTTTTTAAATATTAATACGAATGATTGCTATGATTCCTTTCTGTAAAGATCCCATGACGCAAGGCTACAGGATCAGCAGTATTGATGCCCAACATTTGTGCTAAACTTTGCGCTTGTCTTGTTGCCATTGGCCATGAATTGCCCATCCTACACAGATAGGTAAACACTAAATCGATCTCACTTCTCAACGTTTCTTCTCGTTCACACATTGCTACACCTCCTAATGCTGCCGTTGCTGCTGCAATTCCCTCTCCGTTTGAAGGTACAGGTGTATAAGACCATGCATATTGTCCTGCCGGTTGCATGGCCATATTAAAACGATCGATCCTACTTGCCATTGATGCATACATACTTTCATGTGTATCATCAAATTCTCTTCCTCCATTCCTACGCCCGGTTGAAGCGGTTGAAGAGGTATCCAAGTTCAAAGCAGATTGTCCCCGCAGTATTTGCAATCTACGCACCAACACTCTTCCCGCTGTTCCCAAGCACAAAATAATCAGAGGTGGTAATCGTGCAAATTCGATACCAGCTGCGATCAAGATACGCAAAAGATCCAAGACGGAATGACATGCTGCTTCACACATTGCAGCACTTTGCGCATTCAACCGTAAGAGAGGAGAATGCAGCAAAAGAGTGTTTGTATGCAATACGGCGTATGTTGCAAATCGGAAAACATCAATCTGACCGCGTTCATCTGGATCTGTTGCTCGAAATGGCAATGTCATAGAAAAGGAAGAGAGGTTGTTGTTCAACTTGTTGAAAACGGCAGAGCCCATCACGTCGTCCGAAGTAGCAAAGGCTGGTAGTCGGGATAGAAACGTTCCGATTCGACCCATAAGAACACATGCTTTGAGCATTGTATTGAATCCATCAATATGATGTTCAGTGAACAGATTCGGAGACTGTAGCGTTTGTCGTGGCGCAGTTGCTAAAGCGGCATCATTACCTTCAATGAAATCATAATTACTCATTCTAGGCAATTCCACAGTCACATCCGAATCGTCCAAACTGTTTGCCCAAAGCGTAGATGCACATGCGGATCGATCAGTTGCTAAGATGAGAAACATCAATCTTCGTCTCTCTTCTTCCTCAATCCAATCGGCCGGCGCTCCTGACATGGCCAACCGAATAGTCTCTACTGGCGTCTTTCCCGTAAATCTTGCCATATCCGGACTGGTAGGATTTGATCGATTGATAGCAAGGGAGACAGAAAGACGAGTTCCAAGTGATGCACTCATCCATGCATCAAAAATTTCACCACATCCGTACCTCTTTGTTGTCAACATTAGAGATGCTTTTGCAAGCGACATCAAATCTCCTCCTTCCCACATTCCTATGGTGATATGATGTTGCGCTCGATCGCTATGATAGCCAGCTGAGCCCATCTTTGCTCGATCACGATCATATCGGGATTGCAAGGCCAGCTTGATGCCTTCTTGATGACCAGCTTGTGAGCCAGGATCGGCATATGCTTTTGAGTTAGAGTGCCTTCTGCGAATGTGTGCATCCAGTAACTCTTGTGTGTGTCGTTGATCAGGTTGAGGAAAGGGCAACATTGGGTCTAAATCAGGTCGAAGGATGTATGCCAGGGAGAACATCGCATGCAGGATGGCTGGGTGAGGATATCTGGATGACGTTGGACCTTGTGCTAAATATTCGAAAAATCGAGCGGGATGAAATAGGTATCGAAGGTGTGCATATCCATCAAAGAATATTCCAACCAATTTGTCAACCATATTCGGCGGCGGGAAATCTGAAGGCCATCCCGTCAAAACAAGCTGCATCAAAGGGTCAGACTGCATGTTTTCACCCATGTCAGCGATACTGTCTATAGCTGCAGCACGATTACTTGACTCTTCTTCCATCATTGATGTCCCGTGTTCGCCCAATAGAAGCGGATCAATTTGATCAGAGGACGTTTGATTGATTTGTGTATCTCCGTCTGTCACTTCATTAGATCTCTGTGCCAAGCCTTCGACAAATGAAGAGAAAGATGTTGAATTGAACGCTTCCGAAATGCTAGCTCGAGCGTCTGAGGGTAGGCTGGATGCAAATCCTTCTCCTGAACGCATGGTTGATGCCAATACCTCTGCGATCGACAGTTCATCGGGATTCGGCTGAAAGTTTTGCTGTGATTGTTGATTCTGCTGTTCTTGCATTGCAGCAGCCGCAACAGCAGCAGCAGCTACAGCATTGGCTTCATCATCTTGGTTCGAGTGAGAATCCGATGAATCCGGCAAGCCAAATCGAGCTTTGAGTTGTGCTAACTCCCTTTCTAATCGTCTTCTTTCACGCAGAGCTTCCTGTAAAGACGAAACATGATTGGACGATGCTCCATACGAAGACGATGGATCTCCCGCATAAGATGCTGCAGCAACAGTGCTTTTCACAGATGGCTTGGATCTTCCTGCTCCTCTGCTACGTGTTCGTTCTCCTCTCTGTGGTACTTCCAAATATATGCATGGTTTTTCCATATTTTGCATATCCTCATCTGATATTCCTTTTCCCTTTAATGCTTTTCTTCTCGTTGCCCATGCTCTTGAACATTGTCCGCAAATTGGTCGGATACCATCACATTTTAATTTTCGCTCTCTGCAACTTGCACAAGCTCTGTTTCTTCCTAAATGCCGTGAGAAAGGTGTATTCATTGCGATTATTGCTGGATTAGCAGGTGTGCCTGGCGTTCCAGGTGTTTGTACACTTCCTTCTTCGGATTGTGTTGCAGGTGTTTCGGGGAGGTATTCATCTTTGAAGGGTGTTTGCAAGGTGGCTTTCTCTTGTCTGCCATTTCTACTGGATGATGGTTCTTCCATCGTGCTTTCCTTCTTATTCCTTCCCTCTTGAGAAATGATCAGGATCCGGGGAAGGTTGGTGGTCATGAATGAAATGCATCCTTTGCCAAAATATTATTCCCGAATCCCTGAAGCCGAGTCCCAGCACATAAAAGACAATTTGCGCCAAAGTTGGAAAATATGGATGCGTGCCTTTTTGGTCACGTGATTTCTTTCTTCTGTGTCATTTATCTTGACCTTGGTCAAAGGGCAAAAATCAAACCTTTTCATTCATACTGCTGATTGAAGTTGATACAACAGCTTCCTCGCTTATAATATCCTCTCAAGATATTCATATTCTAGATGTGGGGTGACATTTGGTTTCGCCTATTCTTTATAAAAAGATGCGGAGGAATTCTTGGTACAAAGTATATGCATGCAACTTACCCCAGCCGAAATATAAACGCCGCTAATCAGACTGCATCCATCATGTTTACCCACAATCATTCTTGGCGAGCAGACACATGTACAATTAAACTTTATCTAGTTAAAATACATACAGCACAACCTTATCCAATCTTTATATTCTCGGAGAAATTCACATCTGACTAGACTATAATCACATTGAAGTTTGAAAACGTGTGCTTGCCGCTATTAAATTGCTAGAATAGTTAAATTGATAAAGTTGGCTTTGCTCTTTAGCTTGTGAGTGTTCATTGTTTCGTGACGTATTCATATTACCTCACCGGTAACCCGTTGAATGGTAACTGCGCGATTCTTTGATCATCTAATCAGCACCCTTTTGTCTTGTCTATACTTACCCCATAAAGCTCCTATCAGATCTCATTTAAACTTTTAATCCCTAAAACGAATAATGCCGAGCACTTCAAAAATATGTATTCGATCGAAGGGGGGGCTTTTTTCTTACGCTTATGCAATAACGGTAAGCCAAGTTTCACACCTAATACGCCTCTTGCGCAGTTGTGGCTCGCGCAAGCTATCCGAGCCTGCATATTCTATTCGATTCCATACAGTAATACAATCGCTTAAAATTATTGTATTCACCCCTTTGTATGCATAAGAACGGCAAAAAAGGGCAACGTGTTTTAACTGCCCGCTGCCCGTGGTATTTGCGCGTATTTAGGCGGACAAAGCCGTGCAGCCAAAGTTCATTATTTTATGACGTGTTTGTCCACGTACTCTCCTCTATTTTTTTGCGGCGGTCGATCAATTGAAACACAAGCATGACAAGAACGTGTAAATGAATTCAGAACACGGCCCATTCACAGCCACAATAGCCAAGGCGGCGTAGAAGGAGAGTATTGACCTCCTATCTGATTTCATTTCATTTTGGATTATATTTAGAATAGATACTTTTGACCAAAAACGTGTTGTCATCCCGAAATGAGTATCAAACACGATGACACAGGTACGGCTTGCCGTTTAAGAAATGCATTCTAGAGAGAGCGTGGGTACGATTGACCGATCAAGTGCATTTTTTGGTCGAGAAGGTACTTGAAACACTAACTAACCAACGGATTGCAGTTCCGTCTTTATTTTGATGGGTATGCAATGCATCTGCACAACGGATACACAGGCCCCTTAACCCTACTTAAGTGCGCAGTGCAGCGCTGCGCTTCTTTGCCGATTTACAGTCTTAAGCTGTGCTGATGCATTCAATACAGCACGCCATACTGTGCCCCTACGCGTGCTTTTGATGAATTGTGTGCTTCTCGCATGTTTTATATATTTTTTTTGTGTTTGGTGTGACTAATATGCATTGCATACATTCGTGATCATGCTAAAGAAAAATTCATCATAATCAAGTTCCACATGACCTCAAAAAATGAATATTCATTAACAACAACAACAACAATAACAATCCATACGTCTTTCTCAATTCTCTTCATCCATCTCATTGACAGCAACAAGCTCGTCCCTTTCAACCTCCATCTTCAATCACCCACATCTTTTTCCGACAATCTTTTAAACGACTTTCCTCATTTGCGGCTAAATAGAGCTTTGACCTTCATCTTACGCTCAAACAAACGCTCTCTCCCCAACAGAGAGCATTCATTTGTTCCACCACTTTACGCATTGATCGCTTTCTGACGTTCTTCTAGCGGCGGATTACCATCGGCAAAAACGATTATAGTCTTTCGCTTATCAGTCTAAAAGCACATCAATTATCACAGCTTCTCTAAGAGTTGAAGTGCAGTGCCATTGTGATCAATACAACAAAAAGGGAAAGGGTAGAAGCGGTCCAAGCGTTCAAGTGTGCAACAGCGCGAGAAATATCATCCCGGTACGCCGTCACTCTATTTGTAGGATCGTGCCGCTCGAATATTGATTCAACGCCCGCACTGATTAACAAAAGACAAATCTTCCTAGCACATCGTTCTAAAAGACGCCCTTCTTGTGTGTGTCGATTGCATGTGCATGTGACTATATCATAATTCAAAGCTAAATCATATCTCCACTCCCTTTGAAGCATTGATCCTATTTTTGGTCAAAAGGTAAAGCGACGAAAGGAAATTCTCCATTTCCGTTCGGAATTGCATCAGCACAGGCTCAAATCAATCAAAGAGGGGGGTGTCTGCAGTGCAATCTGTCTAATCAAGAAGAAATTGCTAGAGGGGTATACAAACGCAAGTAAGAAGAAAGGATCAATTGCTTTAAAAAGTGCAAAGATTCCTTTCTTCTCTTTCTTCCTCGACTTCATCTCCCAATCTCCAACAAAATCATGGCACCAACAACGATGATGTTCACTCGTCGTCGTATGGAGTCAGTACGTAGTACAGGCAGCACAACGCCAGCAGATGAACTAACATCATGGCTACCTGATGATGTTTGTGTCACTTGTCATGCTCAAGTCTTGGCTGGCCAACTGTATTGCAGTCAAGAATGCAGAGAAGAAGATGCAAAAGCAAGTGCAGCAGAATCATCCAGAGCAGCAGGTACATCAACAAATGAAGCCATGCCATCATCTGCACCTGTCATCTCGCACAACCAAGCAGTAAAGCCAACCAGAGTCGCTTCTGGAGAAGCAATATCTTCCTCATCAAGACAAGTATCACAAAAGTTCACTGGCAGTAAGGCTGAGCCTGCTTCTCAACCAGAAGAGAAGTTCCGCTATCCATGCCCTCCATCTCCTAACATCTTGGCAAGGTATGGAGCACATCTAACGTCACCCGCACTTGCTGCGCTTGACCATCGATCTTCTCAACTACAACAATCAAGTACAAGTGAACGAGAGTTTGCATCGTCATCAAGCGAGGAAAGTGCAAATGAGGCACACGTTGAACAAACAACAACAAAAAGACGAAGCTCTTCACGGTCAACATTCAGTTCTGCTTCGGAGGCAGCTTTCTCTACAGATCCCAGCACACCTTCGCCTGCCGTAAGATCGACGAGAGACGAGCTTGATGACTTGGAACCAACAGATCTGGATCTTCCTCCACCGATGCAACCTGCCACTTCGTTGATGTTGAACGCTCGCGAGCGTCGAAGCCCCGCAACAAAGAAGGTCAATCTTCCCTCAAATCCTCCAGTGGTAAAGAGAGAGCGAGTGACAATGATGTCGTTTGCAAGAAGGCCAAGTCGAACAAACTTACCAGCCCCAGTCTTGTTCACTTCGCCTGTGTTGGCTACAACGGTGATGAAAGCATCTCCGCAAACCAATGCAAGTGCTGCAGGACTGTCGTCATCGCCATCAGGTCAGTCTTCTCGAATTCCAAGTCACGGTAGCAATGCAGCATCTTTGCCATCTAATCATCTGGAGGAGAAGACAAGTCCACAACGTTTCTCTCCCACTTCAATGATGAAGCGTAGCAGCGTGAGCGCCATGCCGGTCAACAAGGTTCATACTGACACAAATTTGATTCGCAAATCACCTCCTTCGCCTCCACAAATGGCTTCGGCTTCCAGTTCAGCAGGCAAGACGCTGCGTGCCACCAGTCCAGCTCCTTATATGGTTTCCACCACGATGAGTTCACTTAAATCCACAACACCCGACAATATCACTTGTGGTCGTTTTGGATGCAAAGGTCTCTCGGGAAGCGTTGAAGATGGATGCAAATCTTCGCATGAGACTGCCCACTCATCTGAACGACCATCGATGCTCTTAAGCCACAAGCATACTCATAGCGCCAGTGCTGGCCTCAACTTGATCGGTCAAGAAGGTGAAGAGGGAAAGGAACCCGTGAACGCTACGGCTACTGGTACATCCAAGCTACGTATGACACCAATGCTAAAGTCAAGCAACAGCGTCATCACTGACGGTAAAGAGGAACGCTTGGAAGAGATGGAAAGATCGATCAAAAGCCCACCTAGAGGTCGATCAAAGGCAAGAGGCCGTAGTTCCACCTCACGTCGTAGTCCAAGCCCACCACGTGGAGCAGCAAGACGAGGAAGGTCAGAAGATATGCTTTCGTCAAAGGAAATGTCAAGGTCATCCAATCAATCACATCCTGTGAAAGTGCCAAGTACTACAAAAAGTCCACGAACGTCAGATGAAGCGATGAACAACGATGCTGATGATGAACAGGAAGAGAGACGTGGCCGTCGCGGAAGAAGTCCAACGGAACGCCGTGGTCTTCCATCGACAAAAGCAACGATCAAAGGCGTAGATGCTGCTTTGAGTAAATTACGTATAGATGAAGCCAATGCAAATGCAAAGCGTGCACCGCCTTCGATTGATACACCAGGCAGCATTTCTGAAGTATCTGTCAGCAGTTCTACCGGTTATGATGAAGTGGATATGGATGAGCTTTAAGGTCGTCATCACTTCTTCAACAATCTCAAAAAATTAATCACAACTTATTTTTCCATCAAATTTCAACAAAAATGTTATTATTAATCAAAATTTCAATGCAAAAATGTACACTATCAACAATAATCAATTATCGTCACCAGTCACCAAAAAATTTCAATCAATTTATCACAACTCAACAACTATTGCTGTTCATGGGGGAAGGGGAAGTACAAATCATCATTCTTTTTTTCGTTGCACATGTTTCATCTGTACATAGTCTTACCACCACCTTCCCGTCGTCATGTATGTAGTGCTAGGGAGGCGATCCAGCCTTTCAGCATCGGGGGGCAGGAGTAGGTCTCATTGTTCATAGGGCTATCATGTTTCATACGAAAATCGAATAAATTTCAACAGCACGTTTCGCGATTGAGAAAGATTTGTCTATTACGGGTTGGAAGAAAAGCAGAAATGATAGCATACACGATAGAGAGGTCTTTAGAAATGTTGTAGATCTGCATCTGGTGGCTCGGTGTCCAATTCTTCTGGCAATCGGTACATATGATGTTGTTCGATATAATGAATAACCGAATTAGGCAAAAGATATTTGATACTTTGACCACGTCTAACGAAAAGACGAACTTTGCTCGATGAAATATCGTTAAAGATTGTTTGTTTGACAATCTTTAAATTTTTACGATATCGCCATAGCAAATCATGTGACAGCAAGAATGACCAAACATCCGCTCCCGTTCTTTCGACAATCATGCAACCGTATTTGCCCAAGATGTGATGCAGATCCACATCTGCCCAAACACCTGGCTCGCCCATACTTTGAATCAAATCGCCTCCTGCCAATAACATCACCCTTATCCTCCTTCTACTTCCGTCTGAAGTTAAAATTCCACCTTCTGGTCCACCATTGATTTCGTCATCAAAGTGATCCAAAACCACAGCCGTTCTTTGATATTCATCTTGCAAAGATTCCCAAGCATCAACCATTAGCCAAGTTGAAGTTTTTTCAACCGCCAATTCACACATCCGTACCCTATGCGTTGCTTTTGCCAATCCTTCTTTTTTATAATAATCCGACACGGGTGAATAATATCCACCTAATAATTCATACTTTCCCGATTCGATCACTTGATCTTTTGCCATTTCAAATATACGCAAATGCAAGTATGTTGGAGGTGAGAAACTTCCACAAGCAACAATTACGAGCGGTATTTTACTTTCATTTCGCATTCTTGTGGGTAATCTGTGTCGCGGGAATTTGTAGTGTTCTTGTGTTTGACTTTGTAGCGGCATCTTCTTTTGTGGTCCGGTCCTTCTGTTATTTTGTGACACAAATGGACGTTCATCATCGCCATCCACTTCACCGTCTGGAGGGTGAATGTTATCATCCGCATCAACATCTTGGTCTTCATCATAAAGTCCGCCATACCCGTTGCCATTATTATCTGCTTCACCTGTAGCCGAACTTGCAGCATCTTCCATATGGGAAGTAGCAGCATCCGCATAACTTGTTTGCGTAAATGTTGGCCGACTTGATTCTCGTTTGCGCGGCTTTTGTCCTACTGTTGATAGAGTTACATCTTCATTCGATCCACCTTTGTGTTGTGAAGTGTTGATCGGACCTGGGCCAGAAGAGGAAAATGGAGGTGGAGACAAGCTGGAAGAGTGTAGATGATTGAATGACTTGGGCAGTTCTGTTCCGGGTGTTATATCGCCTCCGTCAGTACCGATTGTGCGATCACCTTGACTGATATCATCGTGCCCGATATTGCCGGATTGTTTACCGCGACGTGATCCATCCAAACTCCATTGTGGGACATCTACATCGCTTGCTTGATTTGTTACTGAGCTAACAGCCCCGTCCAAATTTGTGATTGAACTTGACATACCACCTCCCTGTCTGGATCTGCGCTCGTCACTGTTCTGTCTTGAATTTGTAGCTCTACCAGCACTTCTTTCCGTAAAAGCAAGATTGGTAGATGCTCCTGCAAATGGTGTCCTTTCTGCATTATCGTCTGCACCTTGCACGGAAGAAGAAGCGATGCTATGATCGGTGATTGAAGATGTTTGTGATTGTGTATGTTTATGTGTTCGATTATCATCTTCTGTCAATTGTGCATTTGGGCTTGAACGATCAATTACTTCACCATGATTCATTGGATTCACTTCACCAAGTGGACCTGCCGTTCCGGTGAAAGGCGGACTGTCCAAATGATAAGATTGAGCAGATAAAGCTGCCAATTTAAAAGAAGAAGGACCTGGACCTGCTTGTGAAGGAGTCATTGAATCTGTCATACGCGGCATTGGCTGACCGGATGGATGTGAATTTGAAGGTTGTGCCATGTCCATTGGCTAGATGTATAAGTAAGCCTGTGACCACTGACCAGTGACTCGTTTCGCTTAGTCAATTAAAAAAGGCGGATCGAAAATTTTTTACCCAAGCGGCTCCGAAGCTCCACACAGGAACGCTACGTCATTCGTACGAAAAGATTGAAAAGATTGAAGTGAGTGGATGTTATCCACAGATGGTTCGCTCAGTTGAGCTTGAGATCAAAGTGCTACGGGCAAAAAAGCGAGCAAGATTGTATGGAAGCAAAGATGATGGTGTGCAATGATAACGAATGAATGCACGTCGGTCTTCTGATCGAAGCGGAGGTTTGCAGTGCAGGCACAGACAGACAGAGACGCATTCATTTTATCTTTATTGGCGTGCGGTAATTTGGCACCTTTTTGGGGGGGGGCAGAGAAAGAGAGAAATCGCATGAGCCGAATTGATGCACTTTCACACTCTCTTTTCCCTTCACGCTATGCGCAGCGCAAACAACGGACGTACACGGCTCTAAGCAAATCGTTGGCTAGAGTGATGACTCTTGTGATTATGTAAGCAGTGACACTCGATAAAGTCACACTGATCCTATCAGGGTCCTCATCACCATCATCATAATGTCATTGACCATATGGTATCACGCTCAGTCCTCTGCCGTTACGGCAATTACCCCTGAGTGCTTCCTTTTCTGAAATGTATATAAACCTATCTTTGAATCACTCTCTCTCCAATGAATAACATCGATCCCTCACTTTTCTGTTTGTATCAGCACATTAGTGAGCGAAAACACACTCTTCCGCCGGGCTTTACACTCACTCTCTCAGGGAGATTACCGGTCATGCATAACTTGATCTGATTGGAATTGATACAAATGGGAAAATATTAGTGATTATGATAGAATACAATTGAGCATGAGGAGCGAAAAGATTTGAGGAAAGGGAACGGGTATACCTTACGACCATGCATTCAGAATTCTACGCAAGATCAAAGCAGCCAATAAACAAATCACAGTAACAATAGCTCGATCCAACGCAGCTAATCTTTGTGCAGACGCTTCAGCTGAACTTGCTCCTGCTCGGAATGCTAATCGAGCTGCCGCTGTTCTGGGAGTGGGCAGTGGTAAAGGCTGACTGTTTTGACGATTCATAGATGGTATCGACAGTAAGGAAGGTCGTTGAAATGAAAGAGGTGGTGCAGATGTGTTTGATGCTGTCGGCTGTTCGTCTTGTGTGCCTTGATCCGCATATGACTCACTTGCTTCAGTTGGCCTCTCACGCCCTTTACCTTTGTCATTTCTGGAGAAATCATCTTGATTCGGAAGACCTGCATGACTTCTTTCATTTTGTCCAGGCTGTGGTGGGGTAGATAGCCCGGGCGTTGAAACTTGGCTAGAAGAGATTGAAGGTTGCAATGTTGCTGCTTCTAGCCTTGAGCGGATGATGTTCTCGAGCATATCATTCGACGGACCTCTACTTCCTTCGAAGGAACTCTGATCTGGATGTGCTTGTACTTCCTCCGTTACAATAGCTGGTACAGCGATCGGTTCATTCGATGCTGTCACAGAAGAGGATCCAGGCTCTGCCTCCTTTTCTTTCTTGTTTCCTCCATTCGGATCGATAGTCAGCCCATCCGGCAAATCTTCATGTATGCGTGAAGCACTCTCTGCACTTGGCAGTGTTTCTCGATTGATCGTATCACATACAGGGCATTTCCAATCACCGGATAATTTTGCCAGCCTTTCCCTTTCTGCGATTGGATAATCCAAGCTTCCGATTCCCACTGCTGCTTCTGCTCTTGCAGACATGAACGCTTGTACTCCTATCAAAGCCGTTCGGATACCCCAGGCAGGCTGCCACATTTCTTCATGGAATCCTGTGAATGTCAAACAAATCTTTTTGTTTAGTTCCCATCTTCCGTTTGGGGTCAAGATCATCACATCAGGTGGACGAAATGGATATTCGACGGGCAACAAGATCCTTCCATGATAGTATCCTTCTTCAAATTCCGATTGTGATGGTCCACGAAGCGTGAAGTGCCACTCAAAGATATTATCGTCTAGTGGATATGCAGTATATTCTGACGTTGCTTCTTTCAATTCTCGTGCTTCTGATAGAATTCGTTTAACAGCACTTGATTTCTTGTTGTGAGATGTTGTTGTTGCCATCTTGATGAAAAAAGCAGGCAATCTTATTGACTAGATTCCATCCATTGAGGTTCTTACTATAGGATAGGAGGATGTGACAGGACAGAGAGAGGCTTAAGTGTAACTCCACGTTGTCAACTTTATTTTTTGAAGGACAGACAGCGCGTCCGTGCGATGAATGCATATGCTTAGTCAGCTAGATGTCAAGGTTGCTTTCATCTTTCGTCTGGCATCAACACGTGACATTGAGCGCACTCAAAAGTGAGATAGGGTGCACCTCTTTTGGCATGGTTGATGTGATATGTTTGCTATACAATATATGCCGTCTTTCTGTTTGTGCCGGTGTTGTGCAAATGTATGGCTTCTTGGCCGCATATGCAAACAAGAACAACATCAATCAATAGCGCGTTCACGCAATTGCGCCGTTTTGTCATTTATGCAAGTAAGGGGGTCCTCATGAAAACACACACACACACACCCCTGTATGCTATTGCAGTGTATGTATTCTTTTTCCTGCACGGCACTGCCAACACATTTTATAATACAGCCACTTACTCTGCAAGGATCAACTCCTTCAATTGGGGTCTTCTCCCAAAGAGAGAAAACAATCATGTCAGTGTCATTTGTCAACTCGATCGAATTGGATCAAGAAAGAATTAAGCGAAAAGGTCAGGCTATGCTTACTTCTAACTTCCCACCGGCCGGCAAATAACTGGTGATTGTATTGAAATGCAACCCTATTTTAGCTTATGATTTAATGCAAGTGCGTGTATAAATAGCTATTCCAAACAAAGGGCAATAGAGGACAGGTTAGTGTACGGCAGTTTTAGTCCCTCTTTATTTATTCTCGATTGAAAATGAACGCGCCCTTCTTTTTTTAAATCTGCATCAGGCACACAATCACTCATCGGTAAAGAATGAATTCGATTTAATCTCTCTTTCCGCAAAACTACAGTCCCGCTTTGCCAAATTATATACAACCATGCTGGCAATGAATAAGAAACAAAGGGCATCAGATCCAAAAATGGGCCATTGAACATATCTCTCCAATAAATCTTAAACCTCTTCTCTTCACCATCACCACTTCTATCTCCCCCTCTAATCCAGGATCTCTTTCCCAACTTTCTGCTGTGCAGATTACGTTTCTTTTTTTCTCTAGACGAGATTCCAAAGTACAACGAAAAAATAAAGACGGTTCACTCACTCTCAACAACAATCAATCAACATCCCAGCGATTCATTCATCAATTCATCTGTAACACTCCTTCTCACAAGCAGACATCTATAGCACACACATTTCCCCTCTTCTTCCAAATCAACAATCATCAAAAATGGCTAAAATCTCAGCTAAATTCTCTCTCTTGTTCGTCTTGGCCCTCGGAATGGCTTCTGTTGCACCAAGCAACGTTGTAGCCGATGCTGGTATCAGCAATGCCAACATTGCTCACTCTCACGCTGCGCGTGATGTGAGCATGGTAGGTCACATGCACAACCATCGTCGTATGCTTCGTCGTTCCGAACGAAGCCGTCGTAATGCTAGCGGTAGTGACGATCAAAGTGGCAGTCAAGATGCAAACCAAGGTAGCAATCAAAGCAACCAAGGCTCATCTGACAACCAAAACCAACAACAACAATCTTCTGACAATGGCTCAAAAGATTCTTCTTCTGGATCTTCTGGATCTTCAGGATCTAATGCAGGCAACTGGGTTAAAGACACCGTGAAAGGTGCTACTGATGCCGTTTCAAATATTGTCGGTGCTGTCACTGGACAAGACAACAACAATAACAATAACAACAACCAACAAAACAACAACAACAACAACAACAATTACCAACAGCACGATTCATGGAACAAGCAACAACAAACCAATGACAACCAACATCCTAGCGTTCAAAACAAACAGCAAAGTTCCAACAACCAAAACCAAGACAACGGTAGCCAAGATGCTAGTCAAAAGGACAGCGGAAGCAATGATTCCAGCAAGAGCGACAACAAGCACCCCTCCGTCCAAAAGAAGCAACAAAGCTCCAACAATCAAAACCAAGACAATGGTAGCCAAGATGCAAGTCAGAAGGATACCGACAACAGCCAACACAACCATCCAGTCGTTCATTCATCTTCCTCTTCTTCCGCTCCTGCTTCATCCAGTTCAGGTTCTTCTGCTACTTCAAGTTGGACCCACCATCACGGTCACCCAACCGTTTCGGCATCGCAATCATCAAGCTCATCAAGTTCATGGAGCTCTTCTGCTACTTCAAGCTCAACTCACCATCATCACGATCACCCAATCGTTTCGTCTTCGCAATCATCAAGTTCATCAAGCTCCTCTGCTACTTCAAGCCCAACTCACCATCATCACAATCACCCAATCGTTTCGTCTTCGCAATCATCAAGCTCTTCGTCATCTGCAAGCCCTCAAGCCACTCCAAAACAGGATGACAAGCAGACTGATAGCCAACAAAATCAATCAGCTCAATCATCTTCTAATAATGATCAAAAAGCCGCTGACAATTCAAAGAGTTACTCTGCAGCAAGCAGTGACAACAACTCTTCTGGCTCTAGCTCAGGTGATTCAGGAAACTCTTCTGGCTCAAGCGGATCAGGTGGCTCTGGTGATGACGAAGACTGTGATGATGATGAAGGATCCGGTAACGAAGATGATGATGAAGATTGCGATGATGAAGATCAAGGAAGCTCAGGCGGTTCAAGTAGCTCAGACAACTCTGGTAACTCTGGTAGTTCTGGCAGCTCTAGCAGCAGCTCTAGTGCCCCTAGTGCTCCTAGTCCCAGCTCGAGTGCCCCTAGTGCTCCTAGTCCCAGCGCCAAGAGCAGCGACAACTCTGGTTCATCAGACTCTAAGCCACAATCAAAGAGCACAGCAAGCAACAACAATTCCAATCAACAAAAGAGTGGTAGCGATGGTTCAAGCGGAAGCTCTGGTTCATCCGGTATTTCGGGTATTTTGTCTGGTATTGCTCAACTTTTCACGGGTAAAGGTACTTACTTCATGCAAAACGGTGTTGCCGGAGCATGCGGTGCCGTTCATAAAGATTCCGACTTTATTGTCGCTTTGCAAACAGCTGAATATGCAAATGGAGCACATTGTGGAAAGCAAATTAAGATTATGAACAAAGCCAACAAGAAGACCGCCACTGCCACTGTTGCTGATGAATGCCCAACATGCGTTTCGCAATACAGTGTCGACTTCTCACAAGGCTTGTTTGAATCTATGGCAGCTTTGTCTACAGGTGAAATTGACATTGAATGGGGATTCGTCAACTAAATTTGAGGTCATACAGCGAGTGATGGTACTTCGATTGGCGTTTTACCTAGAAAGCCTCAGTATCAACATTTGAGTATGTTCTTGTTTTATAGAAGGATCTCTATCTCATGTCACCATTTCATCACCTGTACTATTCCTCGTCACCCATCGGTTTCATCTTCACCCTTTGATCTCCTTTTCCATTCAGGTCACCATCATGCGCAGTTGATTGACTACGGACAGGTTTCCGTACTTTACATCGACTTTGCTGCCGATGATACCTGGTATGGAGTAGATGGTCTTCCGTTCCTTATCATTGTCTCTTCTTTTGCATTGTACTTCCATCAACGTTTATAGTCACCTTTGATAGGGACACTTGACGCTTCATTTGGAAATTGGAATCGGAATGTATACTTTTGTGTATGGGCCTGGTAGCCTGTACATATCTCCCTCAACTCTTTGTCTGATTGTGTGAAGTCGTTAACTAGATATATGTACTTGTATGCAATCAGCCTATCGCTGATGATCTTGCATATCCGATCGATGACCTTGCACTAAATTCTCGATCAGGAAGATCGGATGTAGTTTTCGATCTTTGGCTTACCTCCTTGTTGTTGCTGCTTTGGCACGAGGAGAATTGTGGAATACGTGTCGCGACGCGCAAAAGTTGGAATGCAACGAGAAAGTGTTGTTCGTACGCGATATTAAATGAACGTGTTAAGTGCTCCAGCGCATCCCAAATCCCGGGAAGGTTACCTTGCAATTCTACCCGCCGCTTCTTGTGCACGTACTCAAACGCGTCTTGGATAAATTGTGCGTGTTAAAGCGCGTGATTCGCGTCCAATTTCCCTCTTTCTTTTTTTTCATCTCCACCACGCTCTCTCTCTCTCTCTCGTGTAAGCAGAGAAGCAAAATAGACGCGGCGTGTTTTAAACACGTCTACCTTTTACACATACAACACGGGAATGAAACATATAAAGAGTTGATCTCTTTCTGTGTTGAACATTGTTCCCCTTCTTCCTTCATCTTTTCCATCTTTTCACTTCTGTTGAACTTTCTTCCATCACAACTTCAGGTCATCATCGTTTAGTAAACGTTGCCACACCAAGAACATCATCATCATCATCACCACCATCGAGCATACTCTATCCTACTAGACTCTTGCTCATCATCATCATCACCATCTCTCACACACACGAGAACATTCATTCTAACACATCACAATGTCTACAGTTGCTGCAACACCAATCCCTGAAACACCTTCAAAGAAGGTAGCCGCCGATTTGGCCAAAGTGGATATGAACAAAGCCACTCCCATCAAAGGTGCAAACGGCAAGCAAGTCATCCAAGAAGAAGATGACGATGGCATGTACGGCAAATTCGTAGGAGAGGTTGATCTACCCGAAGAGGAAGAACCACTTCTCGTAGAAAGCTCTCGTCGTTTTGTCTTGTTCCCCATCCGTTACCACGAGGTGAGTTATGCGGATGATCATCTTTTGTCACCATCACATCTACTAACACACATCCATCCACCCTTTTCACACTAATACAGATCTGGCAAATGTACAAAAAGGCAGAAGCATCCTTCTGGACTGCAGAAGAGATTGATTTGTCAAAAGATTTGCACGATTGGGACAACAAATTGAACGACAACGAACGTCATTTCATCTCTCATGTCTTGGCTTTCTTTGCCGCTTCTGATGGTATCGTCAACGAAAACTTGGTCGAAAGATTCAGCGGTGAAGTTCAAGCAGCAGAAGCAAGATGTTTCTATGGATTCCAAATCATGATGGAAAACATCCACTCAGAAACTTACTCTTTGTTGATCGATACATACATCCGTGACCCTGCACAACGTGAATTCTTGTTTGATGCCATTGAAACAATTCCAGTCGTCAAGACAAAGGCAGATTGGGCACTCAAGTGGATCTCTGACAAGCGTGCTACCTTTGCTGAACGTTTGGTAGCCTTTGCTGCTGTTGAAGGTATCTTCTTCAGTGGTTCATTCGCAAGTATCTTCTGGCTCAAGAAGCGTGGATTGATGCCTGGTTTGACATTCTCTAACGAATTGATCAGCAGAGATGAAGGTTTACACACCGATTTCGCATGCTTATTGTTCAGCCACTTGCGTAAACGTGCTCATCCAGACACAGTCAACAGAATCATCACAGAAGCAGTAGCAATCGAACAAAGTTTCTTGACTGATGCTTTGCCATGCAACTTGATCGGAATGAACTCAAAGTTGATGTGTCAATACATTGAATTCTGTGCTGATCGTTTATTGGTGGCTTTGGGCAACGAAAAAGCATACAATGCAACCAACCCATTCGATTGGATGGAGAATATCTCTTTGACCGGAAAGACAAATTTCTTTGAGAAAAAGGTTGCCGAATACTCCAAGATGGGTGTGGCTCTACGTGAAGAAGATGAATCGGAAAGCAAAGAAGCAAACGGACCGACTGTTCGTAACAATCACGGATTTACCGTTGATGAAGACTTTTGAGATCGTTGTCTTCTTTGTTTCGTCTCTCAATCATTCTTTTTTTTCTGTATTTGTACCATTATATGCACTGCCACCTTTTGACTTGCACATTTGTGATGCCATGTTTGGTTTCATCACGATCATATATACACCTCTCTTGCTCTCTGTCTCATAAATCACACACACATAATCACTACTCTAGAATGTATGTAGAATGTGGAAACACGTATTTCTCTGATTGCAATTTGAACAGTAACTTGATAACGCATATCTGATAAAAAGCGATGATCCAATTCATGTTCTATTCTTAGCAAGCGATGACGCTTTGTACCGCATTGCTGGCATCATATACATAAAACGGCATTTCTATAGTGATCACGGGGATAGCATCTGATCCCCTCTTTGATGATCGATCGTATGATCAGCATGTATAATTCATACATATTCTTACATATAGGGTCACGCAAAAAGAGGAATGTTGTCATCTGATGTATGTACATAATCCATCACATCAATCGGATATCCGTTGTGCCAAGCAGGCGGCTGTAAGAATGAGATAGGGTGTACATCAAGGCATAGCATAGCCTATGTACGGCAAAGCACTGCTTCAAAGCACGAAATCCTACTCGATCAATCACGCCATCGACGGCTTCTCTTATGTTGCAAAAATGCTGGGCGTAGAGAGTGTACGGGCTAAATGCGTGCGTAAAAGATAGGGCTCACTTATTGTATGTGTACACGCCACGCTCAGCATGCACGTATACAACACACACTGGGCCAGAGATTGATTCCTTTGCCGATAAGGCTGAGTAAAACAAGGTTCCGAAAAGGCAGCCCTACGCAGCGCTTTTTCGGACTTTATGGATGACAAGAGGGTACACAACAGCAAAAAAAGGCTTACGCTAAGGATAGGGTGCAATTGAATAAGCATGCCCCACCCCCCCAAAAATGACTCGAGTGATTGATTGCAACAATTCTTCGGCTTTAAACGCGTCTTCGCTCCACCTTATTGCGTGAATGACTAGGATAAAAACGCCATGCAGGAAAAATATGACACAGGATGAGTAACTGATAAGGGACAAGTTATAAAAAATGATATAAAGACATCATCAATCCAAAGATCATCATCACCGCACCACACCATCACCACTCAACGTGATTTGTTCTCCCTCTTCACATTGCATTACCCTTCGATCATTCAAACGCATTCATCAAGATCGAAAGTCAATTTATCGGAAATATTATTCTACGCCTCCGCCAAATCTACGTAATCCTGTGAAGTTTATTAAACATCCGTGCGTGCACGTTCTCATCACAATCACTCAACCATAAGGTCACAAGAAGCATTCTTCAATTTTGCATTTACGCAACAGCACCCCAAATCATACAAGCCTTTTCCCGTTTCAGATCGGGCCCTTTAAACACTTCTTACTTTACATCAAACACGAGCCCGTGCAAAAAGGCTAGACATCATTTCTTGTTGCTTAAGCCTTCATACATCACTTCTTTAGCGGAACATACGCACAGCTTTGATCGCTTTTCAAGACCAATCATTCCCACTTTCTTTGGAGTTATACACTTGCGTACACCTCCAGCCTCTCAAAAACAAAATTCACTCAAGCTGAGCGAGTTATCGGTTCCCTTTCTTCCTTCCAAAACGTACTATGCTCTTGAGCTCTTCAACGCTTCTTCTTTTTGACAAATTTCACGATCGTTGATTCCAGCAAAGGAACAAGACATACTTTTAAAGAAACACTACCACCTTCCACCACCACCTACTTTGTTGTTGCTAAACCCACAAGCAAGCAACTCTGCAATCAGTCAACATGCTCGACTTCTATGAAGGCGAAGCGTTGCGACGCACAATATTGATACGCAATGCCATGCGTAGAACAGAAGCCATCACACAAGATGCTCAAAGACGTCAAAAGATCGATCGAAAGAGGTCAGGCTTATCTCAAGCTGATGCTGAGCTGTTCTATGGCGATATGAATGCAAACACAGACAAGGTTGAGCAAGTCAGTCATGCAAGATCATCTGCTCCCGTTCGTGTTCAAGTGACCGATTACGATTACGATGTCGAAACTGAACAAGCTCAAACTCTCCACAATACCATCAACGAAGATGATGAATATGAAGATGCTACCGAGGACGAAGACGAAGATGACGACACAAGCGACGATGACGATGAAGCAATGCTAGCACGTCACGGTCATGTTATCGAAGATGGAGTTCGTGTCAGCGTCACCTCTGTCGTCAAGGATGAGCATACATGGTTCGATGACTTGTTGGATGAAGTAAGCATTGATGAGAGCAAACCACGCTCATACATTCAACGTATTCATCCTTCCGATGAAGAAATGGAAGATGGAGAAGAGCAAAGCGTCTCTTCCATCGGATCAAGCATCGAAAGCCTCTCTTTGGAGCATAATTCTCCGCCTACCTCTGCAAATTCATCCGCATCGCTACCCTCACTGGTAGAAGATGAAGATGAAAGTAGCTGTGGCAGCAGTGCTGAAGATGATGAGTTGGAGGATGCCTTCGCTCAGCATTACACCAACCGCGCTGTCAATTATTCTGGAGGTGCACAATTGAGCACCACCACCGCCACCACTAAAAATCATCAATCATTCATGCAACCGAGCGAGAATTTTCTCGAATGGTAAATACTAGATAGATACAAATTCTTCCCGTAACACAATGTACAATAAAAGCAAAACAGAAATCTTAGAATAATGACAAAGGTTAAATAAAACACCTGAACTTCTGTCGTTTGAAATGTTAGAAAGCATAGCAATAATTACGGTGAGTTGATGATACAAGAGAAATGATATTTATTCCAGAGTGAAATGATTGTGTGCAAATATTTAGAACATTCACTAATCTTGCAATTGCCAAAAGATGGCCATACTGACTGCTCCAGTTGTGATTGTTTCTTCGATATTGACTTTCTTCTTCTTTTTACCTTCTTTGCCTACCTCTTTTGGCGCACAAAGTGTATCAGTCTTTGTTTGACTGGCTAATTGCAAACGATGATGAGGCATATGAGTCAAAACGCCGGAATTGATATCTGCTTCTTTTAATCGAGCAGTTTCGTTGGGATAAAGTGGCAATGGTGGAGGTGTTGCAGCACCATATGCTTCTGTTGGAGGTGGTAAAGGTTGCATATGTTGTGGTACAGCAAGATTGGATCTTTTTCCTGTACCTAATTGGAAAGCGGCGTTATGTCCGAAAACCATTACATCCCTTCCGAATGCTTGATGACCTTCTTTTTCAACAGTATCCAATACAACAGCAACACTTCCAGGTTTACCAACGGAAACTGTATGAATCGGAACAGGATGGGTTTGTTGAGTAACTTCACTGAATTCCAATAAACTGCTGACAGTTTTCACTCTTGCAGGAACAACTGTTACTTGATTCCACATTGCGTTTCCCAGTGTACCCCATTGACCTTTCCCCACAGCCAAAAGATCAACTTTGATTCCTGTTCCAATCGATCCAGGTTCACGTCTTGACATTGTGAAAAAGGTATTATCAGCACCGGCAGAAATGTTTGTACAATGAATATCAACGCTTGAATTTGGGAATGCTTTCGATAAAACGATCTCGGTTGGAACTGGGATTGCCTCTAATGCAATTTGTGCACCCATTCCAGTTTGTCCGTGTGTTTGACGTCCCCATCCCAATACTTTTCCTTGTGTCGTTCGTACGACTGAATGATCTGAACCGGTTGCAATTTGTGCAACACGAACATCACGCAAAGTAGGAATTTCGTGAAGGGCAAGACAGAATCGAATATCTGCAAATGGTCTAATATCTTTGCTGGACGTAAAAGATGGCACACCTACTCCAGGCAAAACACCATTTGCATCAGGGAAAACTTCAATCACTTTATCTTCTTTTGATTTGTCACGAATAAAGATACCACGATTTTCCGGACCTGTGACTGGCTTTTTGGTCTTTGATTTATCTTCCATGCCTGGCGGTAATGCCCAAGCAGGTAACACTTGACCTTGATGGAAAATTGTAGGTTGTTCAGCTTCTGTTAACATCTTTGGTTCCATGAGTACTTCTCGGTAAGCTTTCTTGTTTCCCAACAATACTCTGCGCAAGCCAAGTTGTCCGTACACATTTCCATTGTGATCGATTGGAGTGCTAAACGTTCTGCCTTTATTACTCAATGATAAAAGGTGGTGAGATCCTGCTTGGATATCAACAATTCGTTCACCGCTTGCTAGTTTAGCTGCAGGTGTGGCATTCAACACCTCATGATCAATTTCCGTCTGATCAAATGTTCCGAACAATGTAAAGGGATTTGCTGACCATCCAGGGCGCTTGCCGGGCCATTGTCGTGCTTGAACAGAAGAGAACACATACACTTTACCCTTTCCAGAAAGAGCATAGATCTTTTCGTCAGAGGCAGCAATCTTGACGATATTCTTGCCTTTCAAAGTACGGACCGGTGATGTTGGTTGAGCTCCCAATGAGCCTTTGGGCATCAATTCATTTGCTTTTTCCTTCTCCCGTCTTCTGGCAAGTGGAACATCATCAAGGTTCTCTTCACGGTTGATATTTTCTAGAGAAGCATCAAAGAATCCCAATCCCCATTGCAAAATGTCACCGTTTGCATCTACCGCAACTGCATGTCGTTCCTCCATTTGGAGATCTCGCAATGCCATGCCATCAAAGTATGGGATCGATCTAGGCGATTTGATAAACGTTGTCAAGGGTGTATCAGGTGCAACCACATTATAACGATTTGAACCCCAAGCATATACACCTTGCGATTTTGATCTGATACGCATTTGCTCTTGCTGTGTTAAGGAAGCAACTTCGTTGAATAATGGCTTGCCATAGTATTGTAAACCGTACAAAGTTGCAACAATAGCGACAATAGCAGAGATTGGCATCAAGTTCGACGAATTCTTTGTATCATTGTTGCTGGAAGAGGACGAAGAGCGGCTTTGTCGAGAAGCTGATGTGGAGAACATCCTTACTCCACTACTTCCGCTCTTTGCTTGCATTTGTTGTGATGGCCATGCACGACTGGATCCTAAGCCTGAAGTGGGCGTACGGTCTTTGCTGCGGAAACCTGCTAGATCTTGCAATCCTTGTGTTCCTACCGCACCACGTACTGTTGGATTCAAGACTGCTTCACATGCTGCTTTTGCAACAGTATCGACATGCAATGGCTGTAGAGTGACCAATCTTGACAGAGCGCTCAGGTCTGCGGCCGGGAATGCGTTCAACAAAGCAGCCAAAGTCGGCAAAGGTATTCCACTCTGAATATGTTTGTGATGCAGCCAACTGCTTAGATCCAAGGCTGCTGCCGGTAATGTCGATAAAGGTCTTGATTGAGGATGATACATAAGTCCAGGTCGCAAGAATACAGGCCTCATTTTATTGTCTTGTAGAGCAATTTGTGTCAAAGCATCTTCTGCTTCCCTTTTACTTTCGATGTAGCGTTGCGAAATGATTGGTCTGAAGATATCCTCGGCTGAGACGTAGATGAAAGGATTGTCATCAGCTTTCGAAGTAGCTGATCTTGTTGCACTAAATGTACGACCAACAGCGATTGCGGTATCCCTATTCACAGTATCGTAGCTCGGTCCAGGACTTGAAGAAGCCGAATCGCTCTGACCGGCCATCAGTCCCCAACCCTTTGCCAACCCTTGCAATATTCCAAGAGCCCCACCGCCATTTGCATCGGAAGCGGTTTGTTTATAAGAAGATTCTAACAAGATACCCGTTGTACTTATTGCAGCATCGCATTCTTTTAAAATTGTTTCATACGATTGTGGTTTTAAAGCATCAGCCGAACGCCATTCGACCAATTTTGATGAAGTCCAACCGGGATGATGACCTGCAGGCGTTTTGAAAGCATCACCTCTTCTACTTATACTGACCACATTCCATTTTCGTGAAAGTGCTTGTTTCACGATTGCTGAACCGAGAAATCCATTTCCACCAACGACCAACACTTTCATCTTTGTTAAACGGCGGGATGAAGGGTAAGAATGAATGATCATCCTTCAAATTGGTTCGTGCATTTAATCTTTTTAAGCGGAAATGCGTTGCTTACCAATCACTACTTCCGAGTCTGGAGACTGGCGATGTGCCTATCTAACGCGCACTAAGGATAATCTTCCGAATGGTCATCTTCAAACACACACACACAACGGCCTTAGGTTAATGATAATGTATATTATTGCTCGAACACAAGAGAAAGAAAGGGAAAATGACGTTAGGAAAACCATGAGTTTTACGAGATGAAGAGATTGACTTCATTGATGATGAAAGAATGATGGGTGAGAGGGATAACTGATGGAAAGAAAGAGAAAGGAAGAAAAAGAAAGGAACACAATTGAAGAGCAAGTTTTATCGAGTAAATTGCTATGCGTTGATCATAAACGTCAAAATCTTGATCAAGCACAACGACATGTCAAAACTCGAACAAGCTTCTGTCCAAACGAAAGTCTTTCAGCCGGATGTCCTTCTCCGTTACCCATGCCTCCAGCGACCGGTCCACGATCGTCCAATCTTCTTCCTCCTTCAATACCGCCAGAGCTATTAACGTTGACATTGCTCGGCGAAAGTGCGTTGTGATGACTTTGTTCGCGTGAGTTACCATTTGGGGTCGAATTCACTCCTGGTGCATCATGAACGGCAACATTTGATGCCTGTCCAACACCGCCATATCCTGATGCACTTTGACTGAATTGATGATGTTCCGCCCTTAGTTGAGCTGCACGTCCGTTTTGCGCTGTTCCATCACCTCCAGATTGTTGTGGTACACCAGATTTACGTGCTTGTTTGGATTCATTACGTCCGGCGGTTGCTTGTTGTGCATTTTGTGGGACTTGTGATGCGCGCATATCACGATGACGATCGCGATCACGATGCGTTCCTGCTTCCCAACCTTTACCGTTGTTTAACATCATCCAATCATAAACACCGTCGTCCACTTCACCGTGTAGTGCTTTGCTCAACAATTCACGCAAAAAGTCATAGTCAGGTGTTTCCTCAAATCCAAGCTTGCGCACGTAATTGAGATAGATTCCAAATTCTTCTGGGAATCCTTCGCAAAGTTCTTTGATTGGTGTGCTTTGTTTCTTCTCCCCGATCTTTTCGTACTTTTGCTTGTTTGTTGCAGCTTTTAATCCTTGCCATGGTAGGCCACCACGCAAAAAGTACATAAACACATGTCCCAAAGCCTCCAAATCATCACGTCTTGATTGTTCACGACCCAAGTGAGTGTTGATGGACATGTATCGTGCAGTTCCACTCAAACTCTTGCGTTCACGATAAGGAATATGTTGTTTAGTCTTTGGATCACGATATTGTTTTGCCATACCAAAGTCGACAACGTGAATGGTGTTTGCAGCTTTTGTCATTGGTCTTCCGATCAAAAAATTATCAGGTTTGATATCTCTATAGATCAGATTCTTTTCGTGAATCGTTTGAACTCGTGTGATCATTTGTTTGGCTGTCATGACGACAGTCTTGATGCTAAACTTCCTTCCACACATATCAAACAGGTCTTCCAAACTTGGTCCCAATAGATCGATAACGAGGATATTATGCAGTCCTTCTTGACCAAAGTAGTATACTTGTGGTACACCTGGACATCCTGCTAGGATTTTGTATGTTCTGTATTCGTCTCGCAATTGAGGTGCGTCACTCTTGCGAGGTTCGAATTTGATGGCTACCGTTTGACTGTTGAGCAAATTTGTACCTTCAAAAATCACACCAAATGATCCTTCTCCGATCTTTTTGCCAACGCGATAATGAACGCCAACGACGTTTGAGCCTGAGCTATGGGCTGTATGCGAGGAAGACATGTTGTATGTGATTGGTATATCTGACGAATCCGTTCAAGATTGCTTTTTGATGGGCGTTGTAAAGGTGAAAGTGGGAGTTCGAAAAGTTGATGATGAATTGAAAGCTGAGTCGTCTAAACTTTAAATGTTTGTAGAAAGAGGTATACGTAATTGAATAGCGTTTTTGTGTGTTCAGATATGATCGTCGATGATCTTTTTTATGTTGTGCCTGTTCCTGCTCCTGGTTTTGATGGAAAGGGAATGTTGTTGATCTGATTGAGAAAAGTGTATTGGATGCCAACACCTTTACTGTATCTTTTTGGGTACTCTTTTGTTCTATAAATCGAAGCCGAGAGCAGAGGGCGGAGTACCGCCTTGCTTTGAAATTTGAGATAGAGGAGGAAGTCCTGTAGGGGTAAGCGCGTGATAAATGGCGAAGGTATGAAGGAGGAAAGAAAGACGAAAAAAAGGAAAGCAAAAGGGAGATAAAAGAAGCCGGAAAGGTAAGAATGATGATCAGATGAAGAGAGAAATGCAATATTGTTTATGAGTACGGGTGAAAATAATGGAAAGTGATTGTGACTTTGCAGTTTCTGGGCACTGTGTGCTTCGCAGATCCGCTACAAAAAGGCCAAGCGTGCGTATGAATATGTTACAACACAATACGCGAGACAGACAAACAGAGAGAGACAGCACAGGCGGGGCAAACGGGCAGGCGCGTGAGCAATGTTGAAGTTGATGATCGGAGTAGGAGCGCGTGTGTTATACATTACCTATTCGGCAACTGCTGCTGTTGGTAATTTCTAAAAAGTGCCTTTACCGCCTACATACACAGGCATATCACACACATCCACCCACGCGTACAACAACAATTAGACTTTCTTAATTGCACCACTCAAAAAACAGTTCTATTAAAGAAGAATAAAACAGCCTCTTTATGCAGACAAAGTTCAAACCGGTCCAGACACTGCTCAGCGCGCATAGGCAGTTAGACTGTGTAATGTTATTATAGGGATATTGTGCATCTTGCATACATACATGTGTACTGTAGTGCTCCTGCCGTATCTCTCTGCTGCTTGAGAATATTCCAATCTGAATAAAGTTGGGATAAGACCTCTCATGTCAACTTAAAAATGTGACATTCTGCAAAAGATCACTGATCGGGGAGAAAAAGAAGAATCAAACATGCTTCTCACGTGATTCCACTTTCATCCTTTTGATGCAAGGCCCTTCCTTTAGTTGCAATTTATGCATAGGCTCTTCTCAAATTAGTACAATTCTTCATCTTGAGAAAATATGCGAATTCCTTCATAAACGAGAAAGAGAAAAATGAAAGAGAAAACTCTAATTTTAGAAGGAAGCTAAGACTGGCTCAGACCTCCTTATTAATTTTGTGACAGGCCGCCATCTCACCTTAATGAAAGCTTAATATTCATTTACGTCTTAATTTAGCGGTCAAAGCGTGATTTGAAAAGTGGTGATTACTCAACTCTACCTATGATCACATCGATGTGAAAGATTATGTTTAAATTATCAACGCAAGATGCTTAATGTACATGTGCTTTTTTATCATCAATCAATCGACTTTTTTGGCTTTCTTCTTTCCCTTGGTACTAGACTTTGATTGATCGAGAGTGCTATCATCTTCTCCCTTCTTCCTCTTTCCGTCTTTCTTCTCATCAACCGTTGTCAATGCTAACATTTGTTTCAATAAACCTTGCAAACTTGCCGAATTTGGCATAATATTTGTCGTGTTGAGAGCTTCCATAGCCGATTGGATTTCACTTTTTGGCCAAATTTCTTGTATTTCTGCCTCTGCTTCTTTTCCAGTCTTTTGCTTGACTTGCTCAACAAGTTTACGTGTTAGACGGACATAAGGCAAAGCACTTTTCAAGACTTCCTTGATTCGATGTTGATCGTGTTTGACACGACGGAAAGTCAATTCTGCTAGATTCTGTAATAGCTTTTGAATACCTTGCACGGTAATTCCTTCACTGAGGTTTTGCTGTTGTTGCAATTGACCAATGAGATTTGCAATGCAGACACGCAACATTTCCATCACCTGAACTTGTCTAAAGGCATTTTGACTCGAACTCTGTTCACCACTTGCGGCTTGCAATAATTCATCTCGTAATGAGAAAGCCAAATGTGGGAATCGTGAAAATGCATCGATCAAGAAAGAAGGCTTGAGGTTGTTATTCTTTCTTTCGAGGAAATCATTCAAAGTTGCCACATAAATGGAACGAACTTTCTCGGGCACGTCTTGATCTGGCGGTGAGCAGCTCTTCGTCAAATAAAGATTGCAAGCATTGGCTAAACTCATTTGATCAGATGTCAAATTAGTGGCTGCCATCTTGTGAACTGCATCCAAAGAATCAAGAGCGCTTTGCATCGAAGACGTTCCTACAACGTTCAGCTTATTTCCACTACCACTACTACCCCCTTTCAATAAAGTCTTGCGGAGTACAGTGGTTGCTTTTTGTCTCAATTGACCAAGAGCTTTGTCTTTCTCAAATGCAATCGTGAACAAAGGCAATACCATTTCGACACATAATGCATTGTCACCCTGACGTAAGGCAAAGTGATCCAAAAGGTCGATAATACGAACGTGAAAGGTTGCCTCTTCTTTTCTTGCTTCATCTTCTTGTTTGCGTGTTGCATACTTTTGACGGAAAATATCTGCCAATTTGTCGTCCATCAGAATCATTTGTTCATCATCAAAGTCTTCCATAGAGACAGACGATGAATCACTCTCATCGTCATCGTCGTCCTCTGCATCTTCCCCTTCGCTCCTTTCTTCCTTATCAGCAATTCCGCCCGACTGTAATGCCTCTCTGATCTTCTTGGCAAACTCTGCATCTACATCTTCATCGTCAACCTCTGATGAAGTGCTCGTGGCGGAAGTATCGGAAACAGAATCCGACATGACATCATCCTCTTCTTCGCCTTCATTCTTATCTTCTTCTACGCCCTCTTCGCCATTGTTACCTTGATTGAACCCAAGTTGCTCGATCAGAAGTCGCACGGATGATTGAGTCATATCCTCTGCGAATGCGTCGAAAGCTTGAGTTGCAATACTTCGCAAGAATGCTGTTGGTTGCTGCAAAGCATTTGACAGACAATCTATAAACAATTCCATTGGTCCAGGACTATCTGCATCGCTCTTACTTGATACCGCTTTCTTGTTTGTCAATAGCTGATTCGCGCATTCGAGCATCGGCTCAATAAGTTCATTCACCTCTTCCTCTTGCTGTAGTGCGGCTTGTGCGTAAATACTAGAAGCCAATAGTAAAGTTGAATAGGATTGGTAGCGATCTTTCTTGCTGCCTTCTGCCTTTTCGCTGCCAGATCGTAAGCTCTTGAGAGTCTTCTCTACTTTGCCCAAGATTTCGTGTTGAGTCTTGGGTAGACGGGTGAAATGTTGAGAATCTTTGTCCAAAGCAATAATAATCTCGTTACCTCGCGAAATCCAGTCAACATCCTCCCTATTCTGCTGAACAGACGCCGAGGCCGCATGTAAATCAGAAAGACACGATAAGAATCGTGATCGGCAGGAGCTTTGGACGGACGAAGAGAAGCCTTCAGAAACAGGTGCAATCGTCAGGCTGGCTCTACTTGATGGTGCTTTCTCTAATGCTTTCTTCATCGTGAACAATCCATGAGCAGCAAAAAATGTCAAAATGTTCTCGATGCATGCATCATCTGTGTCGATCTGCGCGTTGCGTACTAGGATCAACAGAGAATCGAGGATGGAAGCTCGCTTTCCATTAGATTGTTCATGACATGCCGATAAGATCAGCCGATCAGCGTATCTACGGACGTCATCGCTTGGGGTGGAACGCAGAATTGTTTCTACTGTCTTGGTATTGGTGACCGAATCGAACCGGTAATTGACACTTGGATCTGTAAGTCGCAACACCACATCATACGCAATCGAAGGCCGTTCTTTCACCGCTTGTTGCAGGCCAATACATGCTCTTTGAGCAGCTTTTTGTAGGATTGGATCTTTTGCACTGAGTTGGTTGAGCAGCGTTCGCATCAAATTAGGCATGAAAATGTCGGAAACGTAAGATTGATCAACAATACGAGCAGCTCTTTGTATCAATTGGAAGCCCCACGCTTTCTTTTGGTGCGAAGAGGTTACGGCGAACAGGTTATCATCGACCAGAATACGATACATCACATCAAACGGCGCTTTTTGACCGCCGGCTGATGCAGTGTCAGCATACTGACTGAATATCATATCCCATACAAAGTGTGCTTGCGTACTGCCCGAGGCATAGGATGGTGTTGCTTCTTCATCATTCGCGTCCTCCCCACGAGCATCTCGCAATATCCTTGCTAGTATCGGTACATTAGCAGAAGACAATAGCTCTTGATTAGCAAAGCGTGGCAATCTTTGAGCACTTGCAAAGCTCTCGGGTGAATTCTGTTTCAATGTCATGAAGAGAGCAACACTATCTGCAGTCACACGATCATCATTGCATACAATCTCGACCAGCCATTTCAATGCGTTTGATTTCCAGCTGGGAGGATTGTTGGTTTTTGATAGCTGCTCAATAGCTTGTACGATCACCGATGTTCCACTCTCACGTAGCCAATGCTTTCCGCTGCTGATATTATGCAAGATTCTTATTATACGTTGAAAGTCTTCCTGATTCGTAACACTAGAATCGCAAAGCACTTCAGAGCGTACTAAAGCGTGCAAACCAAACAATCGTGCAAAGAGCATGTCTCTTTCTTCCTGCCCTTTAATCTTTTGTGCTGGTTTAGAGTATGCCAATATAAGATCGATTGCATGTTGGGTGCTTATTGATCTTGTACGTTGAAATAGTTCGCATAGTGCAACTGAGAATCCCAATCGAGCACTTTCGCGGTGACTTGCTAAGCCTTTGGTCAGTCTTTTGATAGCATATACCAAGTCAGGATTTCCGGTAGACTCAAGTGCAGATTCTGCTTGTCCCAGTTGAGCATCAGTGACATTCTCTGGTACATCTTCCTCTCTTTTGCCTAAGCCATCTTCGAAAAGAGGTTGCTTTCCCTTTTGAATTGAGCCGCGATTGTTATTCTCCGGTGCCAATCCTTTTACCAATGCATGTGCTGATGCAAGTCTATCTTCCTTTGATGAAGAGGCTAACTGCCAAAAGTGTGACAGTGTGCTCGTCATCAGGCCTAGTATACAGTAAAGGGTGTATGGTGGCAGTTGAATAATACGTTCTTTGGGCATTCTGGCCGTGTTGGCTTCCTTGCTTCTTCTTAATCCACTTTTTCCAAAAAATTTCCCTTGTCCGACACACGTGAGCGCGTGTTTTCAAGCTTGAGAAGAAATGAGAAGATCTTTCTCTAATTAGCTTAATTCGCATTCTCACTCTTTCCTTCTGCCAAGACTGCTAGAGTGCAGTCAAGCCTCACATTCTTTACGCGGGCTGGGGGCGCAGCGCCGCTAAAATGTCAAGAAACTTATGAGTATAATTAGTCTTACGCCGATAAGAGTCACTTCGGCTAATAGAAAAGGGAAGATAATAGAAAGGAGATTAGAAGCTTGCATATGTTTGGGGAAAGATGATAACCTTCTTACCATCATAATCACTCACACCCTCACTTGGATTCAATCATCTATTTGATCCATCATGTGTGGTATTTTAGCATGCATTAACCATCCCAAAGCGGCCGCTTATAGGCCAAGAATGTTAAACATGTCTCGTTGCATTCGTCATCGTGGTCCAGATTGGTCAGGTTGTGTTGTGGCAACTGAAGGTGATGGCAGATTAGAAAGTTTGCCTCCAATTACACGCGCAAACCCAAAACATACACCAGCAGAAGATATTCAAATGCTCGGAGCAACGACTGACGAAGAAGAAAACGATGCAGATCGTGGAAGTATCTTATGTCACGAACGTTTGGCAATCGTTGGTGTTGATACAGGTGCTCAACCTTTGGTATCTACAGATGGAAAATTAATCTTGGCGGTCAATGGAGAAATCTACAACCACCGCCAATTACGCAAAGGATTGAAGAACCAAAAAGCTCAATTCAAAACCCACTCCGATTGCGAGGTTATTCTTCATTTGTACAAAGAACATGGATCCGATTTCGTCAAGATGCTAGATGGTATGTTCTCTTTTGTCTTGTTGGACACTTCAGTCTCTCCTCATCGCTGCATCGCCGCTCGTGACCCAATCGGTATCACAACCTTCTACCAAGGATGGAGCTACAAATACCCTGGAGCTACCTTTTTCAGTTCAGAACTCAAAGCCCTTCACGAAGAATGCGATCGTATTCGCGGATTCCCACCAGGTCATCTATACGACAGCTCTTTGCCTGAAGGTCAAGAAACTGTTAGATACTACCAACCAACATGGTGGCACGGAGATGAGGAAGGCGCTAAATTGCCAACAACAGAAGCTGATTTGACAGCGATTCGGGAAAGCTTGGAAGCTGCCGTTCGTAAAAGATTGATGTCTGAAGTGCCATATGGTGTTTTATTATCTGGTGGATTAGACTCAAGTTTGATTGCAACCATTGCTGCAAGAGAGACCAACAAAGTGGCAGAAGCACAACGTCAAAGGTACGAAGAGAGAAGAGCGAGAAAGGAAGCAGTAGTTGCCAACGGGCCCACTGATGGATTGCCTGTCGGATTGGATGATGATGAAGATCAAGAAACACTTGCTGCTTGGCCAAGATTACACAGTTTCTCCATTGGTTTGGAAGGATCGCCCGATTTGATGGCAGCTCGTGAAGCAGCTCGCTATTTGGGTACCGTTCACCACGAATACACTTTCACAGTTCAAGAAGGTTTGGATGCCATTTCTGACGTTATTTACCATTTGGAGACATTCGATGTCACCACAGTTCGTGCTTCAACGCCAATGTACTTGTTGAGCAGAAAGATCAAAGCAATGGGTGTCAAGATGGTTTTGAGTGGTGAGGGATCAGATGAAATTTTTGGTGGTTATCTATACTTCCATGCTGCTCCTGATGCAAAGAGCTTCCATCAAGAATGCGTCAAACGTGTTAAGGCTCTGCACACCGCCGATTGTCTTCGTGCAAACAAGAGTACTATGGCATGGGGGTTGGAAGCACGTGTGCCATTCTTGGATAAGTCATTCTTGGAAACATCAATGAACGTGGACGCAAAGGACAAGATGTTCAGCAAGGGATCATTACAAGAAAAAGATGCAGATGGAAGACCACGAATGGAAAAGTACATTTTACGTAAAGCATTTGATCTCACGCCACCCGGAGATGCAAAGCCATATCTTCCCGAAAGCATTCTATGGCGTCAAAAGGAACAATTCAGCGATGGTGTTGGATATAGCTGGATTGACGGCATGAAAGAATATGCCAACAAACACATTAGTGATCGCAAATTCGCACAAAGAAAAGAACGTTATCCAGAATCAACGCCTGATACAAAAGAAGCTTATTGGATCAGAGAAGTATTTGAATCTTGGTTCCCTACCAAAGCGTCTGCAAGTACTGCCGTCCGTTGGATCCCACGTGGAGACTGGGGTTGTGCTAGTGATCCAAGTGGACGTGCTGTTAACATCCATGAATTTGCTTATGAGTAAGTTAGCTTTACCGCGAAAAATATCTTTACATCGTCATCATTGTATTCTGTAAGCATTCATAGAATAATTGTTATTACCGTTGACTGCAGATTTTTATAGAGTGATATAAGAGGTGATTCCAGTGCTTTCAAGCTGTTTCTACACTTGATAGATACTTCCAGAATGGAGGGACTGCATTAGTTGTCGATAGTGTCGGGCATTGAGGCGAATATTCAACTGCATAAGCTAGGTTCGAGAGCCGTGGAAAAAGGCCTAAGCGGACGGGAGATCTTTGAATATTATGATCGTCGATGTTTCAAGCCATTTTTTGATGCATTATTCTTCCATGTATGCTTTCTGTGTGACTGTCAAGCACTTGCTACTGTAGTTTGCATGCTGATGTGAAGTACTTTTCAAACGTTACTAAAATTAAAAAATAGGATAATAAGAATGAATACATTGTCGTCACCAAAATAGTCCGTCGAAAATCGGTTGCATTGTACAATCATTCACTGTGAAGGACAAAAATACCAGAACGCTTGAAACTAAGAATAAAAAGACAAATTTTCAAGATTCTGAAGATAAATTGAAACAAATTTCATTAAATTGAACATTTTTAGTAATAAAGATTCAATATTATATTTCATCCCGTCTGAATAAACATAAAGACCTTAGCGAATCAAAAGGCTATCAAGGCACACATCTTCATCATCATATGGCAGCAGCTTGATATTCATCGTATTTCTGACATATAAAGCCAATCTTCAAATTGCTGGTGACGACGACGGTCTATAAATTTTGGAGGGAGCCGGCTAAACCGGAATGTCTGTGCCTTACGCGGACGGATTTTTCCCGCGCGTTACGCTTTGAAGGCGCGGCGGCCTGTGAATGCGGAGTCAGCATGAGACATTCATTCATTGAAGGGGGAGTGAAAGAAGAGTAAAAAATAATCACTTTTGCTGACGCACATTAACCGGCTATAAGGTGATAAAGGTGGACTAGGCTTATGCTTTTTATTTTATCCGAATCTTCTCATCACTTCTTTCACTACTTCCACACACAAACAAAAATGTCGCCTTCTGCTCAAGCTTCAACGTCAGCTGCGGGATTGCAAGCTGATCAATCAAGACCAAAGTTCGATTCAATCGATTCGGCAATCAAAGATATCTCAGAAGGAAAATTTGTAATCGTGCTAGATGATGAAAATCGAGAAAATGAAGGAGATTTAATTTGTTCGGCAGATAAGATTACAACCGAACAAATGGCTTGGTTCATTCGTCATACGAGCGGTTTCATTTGTATTTCTTTACATCCAAAATTGATCGAACAAATCAATTTACCAATGATGGTTCCCGTTAATACGGAAAAGAATAAAACAGCTTATACGATCACTTTGGATTACAGATATGGAACCACGACTGGAATCTCTGCGCATGATAGAGCTTTGACCAGCAGAAAACTTGCTCAAACATGGCGTGAAGCCAGAGGTCAGCATGTTACTCAAACCAAGTCAAACGGAGGAGCATCAGCAAACGGAAATCCATCTGCCGCTTTTCATGAAGGTGAAGCGCCCGATCGACTTATCCAACCAGAAGATTTTTGTCGTCCAGGTCATTTATGTCCTTTACGCTATACAGAAGGTGGTGTAAGGAGGAGAAGAGGTCATACAGAAGCAAGTGTAGATCTTTGTGTAGCGGCCGATCTACCACCTGCAGCACTTTTGTGTGAATTGGTTGACCCAAATGACGAACAAGGAGGAATAGCTTCTAGGGATGCTTGCTTTGCATTTGCAAAACAACATTCACTCAAAATTATCACTATCGAAGCTTTGGAAAGATGGCGTGAAGAAAAGGAAGGTCCTCTACCTGCTTCTATCGAATCGGCTTCTACTAAATTGGATCAAGAACGTGGTGTACGCTTAGAGGAACAAGAAGTTGTTGGTCCCGCCCATGCAAATGGGCTCTAAATCTGCCTTTTGCTCGTAAACCTTTGAAAACATGTACCGAATACTCTCAACGGAAGTCTATAATGAAAACAATACTGTTCCTTTATTTTACATGGTTGATAGTGTACAAATGTGTGTATGAGTTGTGAAGTTACAACTTAGCCGCTTTCGCACCCTTCTGGACGACTGTTTTAGCCGTTGTACTTAAGCCTGGAAAGAGTGGTTGCACTTTCTTAGAAGATCGGCATAGAGTGATTTCTTTACGTAGTTCTTTGGCATGCTCGAATGAACGTTCATCTTTGGGAATACCTAAAAGGTCCAACATTTCGTTCATCTTGTTTGGCATGACCGATTTAGAGAGCAAAGCGGCGATTCTTAAAGATTCCATAGTAAGATAAACTGCTCGCCATAAATTTGTTTCATCATCCCGTATTGATTTCTTCCAAGGTTCAATGCTATGCCAATGCCTCTGACTGCTTTCAAGCATATGCAAAATTGCACTTAGTGCCTTGCTGATTTCGAATTGGGCCATATTGATATCAACTGTATCTGCTAAAGGCGAAAGAAGTCGCAAATGTTCTTGATCCTTGAGGTGAAGTAGTTCTGGTGCAGAGATTGTCACTTCATCTTTGCCTTCAGGAATAAGCCTTTGCAATAGCGTGGGTGCCAAGACACGAGACAAGAGGTTTCCGTAATTGCTTTGCAAGTGCTTTTTGCGAAATTCAACAAGAGTTTCATCATTCCAATTAACATCCTTGCCCAGATTACCACCAACTCGAGTCAAGAAAAAACGCAATTCTTCCACGCCAACAGTTTTGAGTGCAATGAACGGATTCACTGCATTTCCTTTTGATTTGGACATCTTACTCATGTTTACCGTCCAATGACCATGTGTGACCAATTGACGTGGCAATGGAAGACCAAGAGCCATGAGAAAAGCGGGAAAGTAAATCGCATGGAAACGAATGATATCCTTGCCTACGATCTGTGTATCGGCCGGCCAACTTCCCAAGACCTCTTCTCCACCCGCTTTTGCTCCGTTCCAAGGATATCCAGAAACGGTAACATAGTTCAGCAATGCATCAAACCAAACGTACATTGTCTGTTCTGAATCGTTGGGCACCTCTATTCCCCATTGTAGTCGCGACTTGGGTCGAGAAATGCTCAAATCTTGTAGGCCTTCATCCAATTCTTGCAATGTCGCTTGATAGCGTGTATATGGGACGATACGTGCCGAATGACCCTTTAGCCATGTCCGAATAGGTTCTTCAAAGAGGGACAGGCGAAATTTGAAGTTCTCCTCTTCCGTCCATTCCACCACATTGCCTGTTTCTATCGATACCATCAATTTGCTATCCTCTTCGCTCTGTTTCACTTGAGTTTGTGTATAGAATGCTTCATCTACAACACTGTACCAACCACTGTGCGTACCTTTGTATATGAACCCGTCCCGGAGCAGCTGATCCCAAAGTGTCTTTACTGTCTCTATATGATCCGTATCAGTCGTCCGAATGAATCGGGTATATTCAACACCCGCCGCATCTGCTAAATCATTGAATCGCTTACTGACCCGATCACAAAGCTGTCTTGGAGATTCGCCCAACTTTTCCGCCGCTTTTTGTATCTTTCCACCATGTTCGTCTGTTCCAGTCGCAAATATTACTTTTGCTGTACCTGTGTTCTGGTTTTCAATTTCTTCCAATGATTTTGATTGTTCCCTTACTTCTGGTGCTTCCAAGATTTTTGAAGGTGACCAACCTTTATGTCTCCATTGATTCCATTTGGCCAACACATCAGCCAATACCATACTTTGTAAATGTCCTATATGCGGTACCGCATTTACGTAAAAGATTGGAGTGGTGATGTAGTATGGCTTTCCGATAAGTTGTGCTTTGACAGGTTTGAGTTTTGCCGGATCGATCTTACTTTCCTCTTTTGACGTTAGCCTACATGCTGTTAGTGAGAAATTTCGAGTAGTGGACGCATTCAGTCTTTCACATAACCTGCTACTGCTTTGCCATCTATATAGAGCATGACGTGCCGTTAATGAGCATAGCATGATCTTCTCTTGTGCAGTGATGGAGGTTTGCGAAGAATTGTTGAAGCTTGATAATACATTAAATTAAAGCTTCTTACGCTAGAAGAGTTGTTTAGCGCGGGCTTCTGTTTATTCTTGTCACGTCAAAAATCCATAATACATTAGAAAGTGTATGCCTTAAAAGTGGCTTCGAGATTGTTATCAATATTTTACTGTGATGATTATTTGAAAATTTATATACGTCGTTGACATATACTGTCCTTACTGATGGATGATTCCCGAGGTTATTTCTCACAAGATGATAAGACCATAAGTCTTGGATCATCCGACGACATTCATTACTCGGCCTGCTAAGCGGGCCGATCACCCCTCGTTTTTTATATAACCGTTTCAGGATGATGACGTCTTGGGCGTAACCACCGCCCTCGAAACGGATTCTGGCATCCGCTCTCTTCTCCTGGAAACAATGGATGCCCATCCGTTTGTATGCCGATATACCTTTACTCATAATCTCTTCTCATCATTGCCCCGTGCACTTCTTTCTACCCGATTGATGGATTTTGCATAAGTCAAGAAACGTATATAAAGTGATTCAATCTGTAAATCTTTTTTGTCCCAACTCCATCATATCACCAAATTCAAAACATGCGCTTTCACACAGTCACCGCCTTATTGATCCCCTTCGTTATCGTGGGAACGTCACTCGCATGCGAGTTAGTAAGAAAGTGAAAGGTGCATAGGTGTCTGTGGACCACTAAGATATCTTTTCCATCCCTTTCTTACAAACAGGACCGTACTCAATTGTGTAAGCTCTTGTACCGGAAACCAGGCTAAAGTTGTGAACGATTGCAATCCAAGTTGTCCTAAAATTTTTCCAACTTGTTGTTCAACTTGCACAGGTGGATAGATTCAAGGAAAACAATAATGATCTATGGATTTTCAAGCTCTATAACTATGTTCAGAGACGTTTGACAAATCCAATCATCTATTACCTTTTATTCTTGAAAATTTTTGATTTGATTCTATCAAAACTATAGTTAGAGTCTATAAAGTCTGAATGTCGTGAAGGAATATGAGGCGTACATGTCTCGCGTGTTAGTATACACATTCTCAACACCTCCTCTCATTCCTGCTCTGTTGCACCCCTCTGTACCGGAAGGAATTTTTTCGAGCATAAGAAAAGTAATATTTGGTGGCATCATTTTGCAAACGCGATCATCCCTATTTTGGAAGACGGATAGACGATTCCGAAATTATAAGAGGCGCACAGAGGGCGGCCATCCGTTGCACTTATCTGATGCCGTTTTCATGTTCGAATACATATAGAGCGTAAGACATTGATTTTTCTCTGTCAGGACCTAATATCATCATATTCAACATCTTGTCTGTGTATCTTAGGTAACGACCTTGACCACACTCAGTGTACGTCAGCATTCAATAACTTCAATTCCCGAAATTCAAGCCATGCACCTTCACAAATACATCGCCTTGTTGATTCCTTTCGTCATCGTTGGAACAACACTTGCATGCGAGTGAGTCAAATTGTAGGATGCGAAACCCAGATTATGGCAGCTAACTAACTTTTCATTTTCCTTTCCTTCACACAGGGAGCAGCTTCGCTGTGTAAAATCTTGCTCCAATCCTGTCGGCGGTTGCAGTCCGCAATGCACCGGTAGTGCTCCGTATTGTTGCAAAAGCTGCGTATGAGTGTTGAAATACAAAGAAAACAACACATCATGATATCTCCATTGCTTCAGTTGTACTCCAAGACCCTCAAGAGATGCAATCATACCTTGCCATTCATTCGTGAAAGATGTTCATTTTAGTCTATCGAGTCTATGGAAAGGGTCTATATAATATGTGTGTGTCGTGAAGAAATATGATACATTAAGAAAGATGGCATTTGTTCTAGTTGGCATCACCCAATGGTAAGAACACAAAAGGAACCAAAAGAGCAGCATTGACGATACCTGAAATCCAGAATTTACGACCAAGAGTTCTTAGTGCTTTGGATCCAGGTTGATATAAGAAGATTAAAGTGAACCAAAGACCACCAACATTACCGCAGCTACCGATAATACCTGCAACTACACCAACATTTTTAGGTCTTAAATGACCGTAAACTGCATAAGCAGCACCATTTGCAGCGAAACCTACGGTTGCGATTGCTACGATGAATCCAATCACTCCTCCTAAAGAAGCTTTTCCGTGATCGACATAAATACCCAAACCAACAAGTAATAAACCTTGTGAGATACCGGTGGCCAATAAAAAGATCACTTTTGCACGAACACCAAGTCCCCTATGACGAAAACGACGGTAAAGGATGTCACAAAGAATGCCGCCGAATGGACGAGCATACAAATTGCACAATCCCCAAGTAGATGCAACATAAGCAGCATCAACGGGACCGAAAGAAGGAGATTGGAATAAAGTCAAAATCAAACCTGGCAAAGCGGCATCCAAAGCTGTTTCCAATCCAAAAGTCATCATATAACTTAAAGCGCACATCCAAACACGTAAATCGGAAAGGATTGCCGCTGCACTTTTAAGTGTAAGAGGTTCACTAACGGCTGTATCGACTGTTGATACTTGTTGTTTATCGTATTGGTTTGCCGTTTCACGGAAATCTGAAACTTTTGCAGGCGCTTTTTCTGTTCTTGCAGGACTTTGTTGTTGTTCTGTATATTGTCTTTGTTCATCTCTGTCTAAATGAACGTCTTCACCATGTGCTACCGCGATTGCTGTTCCGGGCAATAGATGACGCTGAGACCATTTACCGGCGGGATGATCTTTACCGACCAGCATCATTAAAGCTGCAACCACGAACAATAATGGAACGGGCAATACCAAGAAACAAATTCTCCAAGCCAAATGAGGTGTAAGACCAGCTTTGCGTAAGCCTTCAAAGATGTTGATCATCACAAACACAGTCACACCACCACCCATGTTACCCCAACCACCTGAAAATGCATTGGCGGTTCCGACGATTGTTTTATCAAAGAAAGTCGTTGTCCAAGCTTGTGTGGGAACGAAAGTACCACCTAGAATCGAAATAAAGAAACGAACGGCTTCCAAATGACCAATGTTTGACACGAGAGGAACGAGAGCAGAAGGAATGGCACCCAAACAAAGCAAGAAAGCCATAACTTTTCTTGGTCCGAATCGATCAACTGCGGCTCCAGCAAAGATTCTTACGATTGCCGTACCGCCCAAACTTGCAAGGTTAGAATGTGTAATTTGTGCTTGAGTAAGTTTTAGATCTGATTTTACAGCTTCAGGCATCAAAGGTGAAAAAGCAAACCAAGAAAAGAAAGCAGAAAAGAAACCTAAAGTTGCCAACCAAAATGCGATTGAGTAAGGATCCCAAATACGAAAGATTGGAAAAGTAAAACTTTTTCCATTTACAGAATTAATCACTGCTGGTTCCCATAATGATTGCCATCGGAAAGGTAATGAACCTGAACGTGCTTGAAGTTGTGCTTCGGAAACGTATTGTTCTTCCGTTACAATACCACCGGTCGTGAGTCCAGGAGGTGCAACTTGAATCTCATCCGTTGTGGATGGACTGACTTTTTCATCATTATGAGAAGATGATCCTTGTGATCTCTCTTCTCCAGATTGGTATTGGGGGAGTGCGGCGTCAGTCATCTTTATAAGATATCTCTAAGGAGATATTGGATGTTGGAGGGTAATGCTGTGCTTTGGACTATCTTGATAGTACGGTACTGTTTTATATAAAAAGCACAGGATTGCTACAAGGTGACGGTTTGGAGTAATGGTTCCTGGATAAGGAACAAAGTGAACAATGCAACCCAGGAGAGTTTTACTCAACAGATTCCGTTGGAAGGTAAGGAGAAATCACATTTTTGATCGCTTGAATTTGATTGGTGTTTGATTATGATTCTTGTGATAAGTGAATGAAGATAAGGGAATGCATACAAGCCACAAGCCGGAATGTCGAACAAGAGGCTTGGCCCGTAAGGTTGATCAAGCTTATCGTATCTCATGCCGATACGATAAGCTCATCTTAATAAAAGCGAATAATTTGATTGGCTATCAAGTGTTGCAATTTATGATAGATAAGAGTTTAGCATGCAAATCAAGCCAATAGCATATATTCATAGAATGATGAGAGCGATAAGGCACAATTTCTTCGGCGCGGCAATTAAACGAACGAGCCCCGTGTGTGTGTGTGCGTGAAAGAAATACTCCGAAGTTCAATTTCCACTGATATGGTGCCCGCTTGTTTCTTGGCTTTGAATTAGCGCCGGCGCTGTGCTTGCATATTAATAAACCGTTAACACACATTCTTCATGTTTTGTTATCTTGCATGTCAGAGATAAGGATCAATCAACTCTAGTCCAATAAGAAAACCGAATTCTGGGCTTGAAAATAATGAGATTTTATTCTTTTAGCTTATCGGATCATACACTGTGTCAGACATCATTACCAATACAATTTCATAAATATTATATACATCTTAAACAAAGGCTTACTACCTGTATGTACTCAAAAAAAGATTAAAATCTTACAACGCTACGTTCTGTATCCCATCCCAACTCTCGCATAAGCCGTAAAACAGCTTCTTCCATTGGTGGAGGCCCACAAAATAGAGCAATTGTATCTTCGATCGGGTTCCCATCTTTATCATTGATAGGTTGAGGTGCGGGAGGTAGATGTTTTTGTAAACAATCTGATGAAATTCTACCACGTCCCATCGACCATGAATCGGGTAAATCTTTCGCACTTAAGATATGCCAAAGTTTAATTCTTCCTGATGCTCTTTCTACAAGTTGATCCAATTGTCGTCTCGCTAAAATATCTTCTTCTGCTCGATTACAATCAATTATCCAAATATTCGTTTCCGTTGCTTTTGGATCATCGATTAAACCTTTTAGAGTTGACCAAATTGGTGTTATTCCACTGCCGCCTGCAATCATTGCAACATTCTTGATCAATCGAGAATGTTTGTGAACACGCATCATACTTCCAGGCTCGTAGGTAAAATGACCTAAAGGACCTTTCAATTCGACGTGATCCTCTCCCACACGTAATTTGTGTAATGCAGTTGTCATCTTACCACCTTTAGGGAAGGAAGAATTTGGCATATATACTTTGATAAGAATGTCCAAGTATCCCACCAATTCATTTCCACTAAAAGGTGTATAAGCTCGTTGAATCGTTTCAACTTCTTCCGTTTGTTCATCCACCTTGGAGCGTACCCGTACATAAACATGTTGTCCGATTGGCAAGCCGACATTTTGGTCTTCACGGTCCAAAGCAAATCTAAAGACGAAACTATCATGTGAAATTTGTGTTTTGGAGTGTAACATACTCTTCTTCCATTGTTTCGGATGTAAAAATGGTGCATCTTTATTTTCTTCCTCACTTTGTTCTTCTTTGATTTGTGCCCCTTCGGCTAATTTACCAACGTGGAATTCACGCATCATTTGTTTCGCATCGATCGAATGAATCGCCATGAAATCTTCCGATGCATCTTCTCCTGCCACAAGTGTGATACTGTCTGCGCCACCAGGATGTTTGGCCAAAAATTCGGTTCCATCGAATACGTGTCCGTTGACCACGAACCAGGGATTCGTTTCATTGGCGTGCTCCTTCAGTTGTTCGGCTGTGACAATCGTGGCAATCTTGTTCGCATCTCTCATCACGGCGTCTTGGTCCACCTTTTGAGGTTTTGCGACAGGCCTGGCTTCTTCCACTTCAGCTTGTGAGTCTTTCTCAAAGATGGGATAGCGAGAAGAACGACCTTCTTCGTTCAATCTTTGCATCCAGCCACCTGAAACATTACCAGCCAAAGTTGGATGTTCGAAAGAACGTAATTGATCGCTTTTTGCATTAATAGCAACTCTGAACCACCAATTGTTCATCATTGACATTGCATTCCAATACATATCTCTTGGCATTTGTGCTAATCCTTCATCCGTTGCACGAACGGCGATTGAAGATGCATTTTTGATTTGATCACATGGAATTTGTGCTTCCCAAAAACACCATGTGAAACTCATCTCTGTTTCTGTAAGATCCAAAGTACCAAAGAAAGGATGGTTCTTGATCGGTTCGATGCGGTACAGATCTTCGGGCCATTCCAGCTTAGCCAACTGCCATGATTTCCCTTCGTCAGTTGTAATCTCAACACGATGAACACGTTTGCCACCTCCTGTATAAGCATATCCGGCCACCTTGATCATTCCATCGTTCTCCTTTTCTGCTTGGTGGAAATCGATTTCTTGATCATGTGCTGGTACAGTAATTGCTGCGTTGACATTTAAGTCATTGATAATATATTTCGGATCATACCACCAATGTTCTTCTTTTCGTGCAGCGTCTGCTGTAACTTGAGTAGGTAAAAGTTTGTTATCCCAGAAATGTAAATAATGCTGAGATTCTTGATCTGATACTTCGATCCTATTCAACCATTTTACCATCCTTCCTCCAATTTGACCAGGTACAACAAGTCTTAGTGGGAAACCATGATCGGGCGAAAGGGGCTCTCCGTTCAAACCCCAAGCCAACAACATTCCTTTTGATCGATCGCGCGCCCATTGTAATCTTTGTGATGTTCCGTATTTGCCTTTTGGTAGTTCATCTGCACCTTCAAAGATAACATGTCGTGCTCTACCAGGAACATGTCTATCATAAGGAAATGCTCCGATTGGTTTGATAGGCTGACAATAGTCCAATACGTCAGCCAAATAAACACCTGTGAACAATCCATTTGAAACACCTGCAGCGCCCCAATTGAAACCAAGACCTTTTGTGACCATATTTTGTTCTTTTCTTCTGTTTCCTGCACAAACCAAAGTGACAGGTAAAGTGACAGTTTCAAATTTTTCCTTTAAATCATCAATGGTAAAAGACATTTCTCTTTTGACTAAACCATGAATTCGTACTGCCCATTCTTTTCCTTCTTGTTGTGATACTTGAGGTGTTGCTCCGTGAGAACGTACGTAAAACAAAGATTGTGGTGTAAGGAAACCGGCTTTCCATAGATCTGTCAATGGTGCTTCGACATTATAAGGATGTTTACCCGTCAAACGAACCATACGTTCATCCCGTGCAATCCAAGCATCTGGCGTACCTGCATCCAGTGCCAGAGGTTGTAATGATTTACCACCTGTTGCATTTGGTACATGAGGTAAATAAGATTGATATTCATCTGTTGATTCTCCAGAATAATTTGCTAATGCTTTTTCTATACTTTTGTTCAAATTTTTCTGTTCTTCATATTGTCCTTCATCGTCGCTCAAATGATCACTAGGTGTCGTAGGAGCGGAAGATTGAGGCGGCGAAGAAAGTGTAGAAGATGTTCTTGAAGATGAGGCTAATGATGATGACATCTTTTGTGTTTTTTGCGGGGATGATGATGGTGATCAAAAAGAGTGCGAGGAATGTTCCTATTGTCATAAAATAAAAACACCGATAAAGAATATGTCATACCCCTTATTGAGAGGCGCAAGTGGCCTTCAGCCTTAATCGGCAAGGTTTGCATATATAAAATGCAAATCTTTCACTTTAGCGTGCGCAGCATTTGGTCATCCTTACATTTACGAAATTTGTATGCATGCATGGTAAAATCAAACATTCCATCTCTGACCAATCAAATCATCAGATGTAGACGCCGAAACGATAAAGGATCAATGATAAAGATAACATGACAACGGGACTTAAGATTTCAGTTGAGTACATTCCAACAGATAAGGCTTTAATCGTTAGCCAATCATAAACGCGCGTTAGTTTATCTTTTCTTATCACTGATGAGTTTAAATAGGAGAAAAGACTGATGAAGTACCGCATAGATAAGAATTAAACTAATAAAAACGCGCCTTGTGCCTGAACAAAAGATAACGAAAGCATCATCATCATTCCGAGTGAAAACAATCAAATTTGAAAGCATAAACGAAACGGCATAATGGGAAGCGGGTTCTCCGCGTTGCAGATTATATGTTGGGGCTCATGCCAAGAATGTCTTGATTGGAGGAAAAGCTACTGTAGCTTGAACACTTACAAATCTCGTTGAATTCTTCTCAAAACTCATTCCCGCTCCAACTCTTGCTTTCTGTCTCCCACCATCCATACCTCTCACACAGGCAATCATGGCTCCTGTTCCAACAGAAGTGATCTATGATGCTGGTCAGAAAGCAACTAGCAATGGTGATCAAATAGCACAAGCCATCCATTCTTTCGATCCAAAAATCCCTTCCGCACAAGATACAATCGCATCATCTTCTCAAAAGAGATACAAAAAATGCGTAGTTGTCGGATTTGGAATGGTGGGAATTGCATTTGTGGAAAAACTACTCAAGTATGATCTCGAAGGCGGTCGTGATGAATGGCAAGTGGTCGTAATTGGTGAAGAACCTCATTTGGCATACAATCGTGTCGGTCTTTCAACGTATTGGGAGAAGACCAGTGTGGAAGAACTCTACTTGAACCCATTGGAATGGTATTCAAGTCATGCTCCCGGAAAGCTCTCTTATCATACATCTGATCAAGTTGTGGGAATCGATTCTGTTTCCAAACATATTAAAACACAAAAGGGTCATGAAATCGATTATGACGTTTGTGTTTTAGCAACCGGTTCAGATGCTGCTTTACCACCTTATGTTTCTCGCGAACGATTCCAGAAGATTCGTGGTGCTTTCGTTTATCGTAATATCTCCGACTTGGAAGCAATGTTGGCATATAGTAAAAAACGTCAAATCAAACGTGCTGCCGTCGTTGGTGGTGGTCTATTAGGTTTGGAAGCAGCAAAAGCACTATTGGATCTAGAAACTGTTGAACAAGCAATCATTGTTGAACGCAACCAATGGGTACTAAGTCGTCAATTGGATAGCGAAGGAGGAAGAATGGTTCTAGATAAAGTACGTAATCTAGGCGTTGAAGTTCTACTACAAGCCCGTGTTCGTGATTTGATCGTTGAGCCAATCGACGAAGCCACACGCAAATCAGACGAGAAGCCACATTGCACGGATCGATTGACAGGTATCATGCTTCAAGGTGCACAAGATGGATCAACCCCTGATTCACCTTATGATTTGGACATGATCGTCTTTGCCGTAGGAATCAAGGCTCGTGACGAGTTAGCAAAGCCATGTTCAATCACTACAGATCGTCGAGGCGGTTTTGTGGTTGATCATCATTTACAAACAAACATTCCGGATGTCTATGCAGTTGGTGAATGTGCTTCTTACAAAGGTGAAACATGGGGTTTGATCGCTCCAGGCGTTGAAATGGCAGATACACTTTCTTGGAATTTAACAGAAGGACCTCATCATCAAATTCGAACAATGACACCGCCAGACGTCAGCACAAAGTTAAAGTTGATGGGCGTTGATGTTGCTTCATTTGGTGACTTTTTTGCCGATCAAGGTAAATTATCAAAGCCTTTACCGGGAACAAGCAGAAGAGGAGGTGATGACAAATCGAAAAACATCCCAATCGAAAAGCAAGTCAAAAGTATGACATACCGTGATCCATTCTCAGATGTATACAAAAAGTACATCTTTACAGCTGATGGAAAGTACCTTATCGGTGGAATGATGGTCGGTGATGTAAAAGATTTCGTCAAATTGGTTGGAGTCTGCTCGAAACAGAAATTGATCGAAAAACCACCAGCAGAATTCATCATCGGAGCCAAAAAAGAAGGTGAAGAAGAAGGTGATGATTTGGACGATGATGCTCAAATTTGTTCTTGTCATAACGTCAAAAAGGGTGATGTGATCGCTCAAGTGAAGAAAGGGTGTCATTCGATCGGAGAGATCAAATCTTGCACTAAATTGGGAACAGGATGTGGTGGTTGTATGCCTTTAGGAACATCTGTTTTCAACAAAGCAATGAAAGATGCCGGACAAGAAGTTTCCAACAACGTTTGTCCACACTTTGACTATTCTCGTGCGGATTTGTTCATGATTGTCAAATTCCGTAAATTGAAAGATTTCCCTTCAGTCATGGCATCTGCAGGTAATAAGGCAAGCAGTCTTGGGTGCGATGTCTGTCGTCCCGCCGTTGGAAGTATTTTGTCATCGTTGTACAATGACTGGATCATGCAACCTAAATTACGTCAAACACAAGATACAAACGATCGCTTTTTGGCAAATATGCAAAGAGATGGTACATACTCTGTCGTTCCACGTCTACCTGCCGGTGAAGTCAGTCCAGACAAGTTGCGTGTTCTAGGTGAAGTGGCAACCGATTTTGGTTTATATACCAAAATCACAGGTGGTCAACGTATCGATATGTTCGGTGCAAAGAAGCAAGATTTACCTGCCATTTGGACACGTTTAGTTGACGCTGGATTTGAATCAGGTCATGCATACGGAAAAGCATTAAGAACGATCAAGTCATGCGTTGGTACAACATGGTGTCGTTATGGTGTAGGAGATTCGGTCAAATTTGCCGTTGAATTGGAAAACAGATATCGTGGTATTCGTGCTCCGCACAAATTCAAGAGTGCAGTTTCAGGCTGTAATCGTGATTGTGCTGAATTTCACAGTAAAGATTTCGGTGTTTTAGCAACGCCAAAAGGTTGGAATGTTGTCGTTGGTGGAAATGGTGGTGCAAAACCAAGACATGCATGGCCTTTAGCAGAAAATGTTACAAAACATATGGCAGTCAAATTGATCGATAGATTTTTGGCATTATACATTCGTTCCGCCGATAAACTTCAAAGGACCGCAAGATGGATTGAAAGCTTGCCCGGTGGTATCGAAGAACTCAAATCAATCATTGTAGATGATAAGCTAGGACTCTGCGAAGAATTGGAAAAGGACATGCAAGAATTAGTCGGAACTTATCATTGTGAATGGGCAATGGTTGTTCGTGATCCTGAACGTCAAAAAGCATTCCGTCAATTCGTAAACACAGATGAAACACAGTCTTCGGTTGAAAAAGTTGAAGAACGTGGTCAATCTCGTCCAGAATACTGGCCAACAGATGCTGCTCCACTCAAGTTCAGCGTCTTGGATGTCGTCCAAACGGCTAAATGGGATTGGCGTATTATGTGTAATGCAAGTGACGTTGAACCAAGCGATGAAGCAACTTCCAGTGCAGTTGTGAAATACGGTGATGTTCAATTGGCCATTTATCATGTTCCTTCCAAAGGATGGTTTGCTTCTCAACAAATGTGTCCACATCGTCGTGCAAACGTCTTGGCTGATGGTTTGATCGGTGAAGATGAAGCAGGAAACCCATACGTTTCATGCCCTCTTCACAAACGCCAATACAACTTAGATCCAAACGTAGAAAAGAAGGGTGGTTTCTGTCGTTCAGATGCCGATTATCAAATCATGACATTCAATTGCAAAGAAGAAGATGGTAAAGTGTTGGTCAATTTGCCAGAGACGGAATCTTTGGATGCAATCCTTTCTACCTCCAAATGGATGATCCGTAAAGCAAAAGAAGAGTCACACATTCTTGCAGGTGGTAAACCGGGCGATATCTCACCCGATGCTCCAAACGGTTCCCCTGCCATGAACAGTGGAGTAGAGATTGCCGGTATCAAAGACGAAGTCACAGCAGAGGGCAAAGAAGAAGAGAATATCCACCAAGCACAAATTGCCGCTGGCAAAATCCAGGCTAAGCAACAGAAAGCTTCTTGTGGTGATCAAGTGGACGGTGGAAAGCTAGATTGGTAAATAAGTTTTGTTCATGTATTATACTTTCAATCATTAATTGATAAATGTTGTCTAAAATACAGTGTAGAGTCAGCTTACCTGCGACCATCATTGACAGCAGCAGTGATACTGTCGCCCAGTGAAATGGCAATGAAATAGGCCATCACCAAAAGTGCTTGACCAATCACATCAACAAGACTTGTGATGAATGGCAAACAGTAGATATCGGGATCATAGTCGAATCGCCATAATAACAAAGTGAACACATGAGCGATCACTAGTGCGCATGAAAAGGCAATCGAGCATACTGTGACAAACAGTAAAAGGAATGGGATTCCAAACGTCATTTGGCCGGTAAAGCGAACGAAAAGAATGAATGCAGTCGTGACAACCATTCCAAGTCCGAATAAAGTACAAGGCGCTAGCCATCCCTCTGTTGGGCCTCCGATATCTTGCAACCATTGAGGTGCAAATCGTTCATATTTGTCAGAGATCCAACCAGATATCCCACTTCGATCCCCACCGAACATGAAGAATCGTGATCGTTGTCTTGCATTTGGCTTTGCATTCCTGCCGCTGTGTAACGCCGTAGAAGTACGTGAAACAAAAATTGCTGCAACAGCACCCGGCAAGCCAGTCAAAACAGGTACCAATAAGGCAAAGCCTTCAAACTTCTGTACGAATGTGTCCAAAACGATTCCAGCACCCGAGCTGATAAACATTGCAATCAACAAGGGGATCCAACCGGACGAAAGAAGTTCCCTGACATAGGCATTACGATAAGCTGCCAAAAAGAACATTGCACATGCGCCTGCCAATGCCAGTAAGATCACGGTTGCCAAAATTGTACCTTCAAACCTTGCCATGAAGGAAGAGAATAATCCGAGCAATGTTAGCGTCAACAGATCACCTAACGAACCTGCCAAGGGTGAAGCAATATTGTCCGGATTCATACCCATTTGACGGGTAACGACCACCAAAGCGCACATGAAACTACCAAGAATTGCAGAAGATACTGAAGCAGAAAGCATGGCTGTTGCAATCACCAAAACGAATTCGAAATAAGAGTTGCGTAATTTGAGCGAAGGATCGACGGGAGGATGATGGTGAATGACTCTTCGCGATGAGAGACCTGAATTTACCAACTTTCGTATTAGCATCGCTGGAGCGGCTGTGGCAGAGGTTCCCAAGGATGAACTACTCGGTGAGGGTGCTGGAACATCCTTTGCAGGCTCAGAGCCTGTCCCAAGACCTAGCAAGAATGATAAGATTCCAGCAAACAAAGAGACGATCAGTGCTTGTACTTGCAGAAGAGCCAGATTGCCGAAAATGAGCGTCTCTCTCGTTCTTCTCACATCCAACTCTCCAATATTGGCGGAGGTGGACATACGCAAGGACAGATTGCCTTCCAAATTACCTTTCAAGTTCAAAAGAATCGGGATCAAGATAAACAATTTGTCCACTCTAGTGAATACGGGCCATTTTGCCAAATGAATCAACAGTTCTCCCGATAAGCAAAGACTGACCAGCGAGAGCGATAGCGTAGGCAATGCTTCACGAGTAATCTCCCACATCTGTGCAAAAAAGCCTCTCCGGTTTGCCCTTCGATTTCCTCTTGCTGCCGTACCTGCGCGATCTCTAAAGACTCCATCGCGAACATCAGAAGGTGTTATTGAATGTTCTCTTTCTGTACCACTACCTTGTTCTACGCCAGAGATTGAATTCCGTCTTTGTAACAGATCATCTTCTTCGTCGTCTTCCAAATCTTCACGTTTTGTTGATGTAAGGGTACTCTTTGTACCTAATCGATTTCCTCCTTCGTACTTCGCTCTTCTATTCGCTCGATCGTCTTCATCGCTTAGTCTTGACACTAAGCCTGCCGCCTCTTCTGATTGATCTGATCGAGAAGATCCTTCGGATTTACCATCATCTGCAGGATTGTCAAATGGTGAGGTTCCTATCGATTCGGCCGCATTGATGATTGATGTGGGATCACGTTCGGCCAGAGAGTAATTTGAACTTTGTCGTTCGTGAGGTGGTGGAGGAGATGTCATACTATCGTCTTGGATTCCGGGAAATCCACTGCTTTTATTCTATCAACCAACCCTTCAGCAGCTAGGTGATGGCGTTAGTGATCGAAGTATGCTTTTCCCTACTTGGTGAAGTCAGGGGATATGGTAGGAGTTCCTCCTATGGTGTAGTAGAGGTTGCTCTCCAAACCGTGTATGAGATTTCCCCTTGAGATGAGATCAACCAATCTTGCGTTGAAATCCTTATGATTAAGGGGTCTAATATACCTTTGATTCTGCTCTCATATATAAAAGGGAGGCTATGATCGTGTGATTGACAATAAAAGTCAGTGTTGCTCTTGAAGGCGGAAAGTAGTTTAAATTTCTACGACTGAACAAATTTTATACTGCTAAAGTGCACTCAACTTCATATGCAAAAGACAGGATGGCCAAGACGCACGCACGCATGCTCACGCGTAACGCCCCCCGCCAATACACAAAAGCGGATCCGTTGAGTTGGTAAAAATGCATTTTGATGGGATCTGATATGTTTAATGTACATGATGTGATGGGCCAACATCTGTAAGAATGATGGCTTCTATTAATGTAAACATGTTTAGACGTAAAGAATCTTTCACTTCGATACACTCTCCTTCGGTCGACTTTATATCATCATCATCCCATTGCTCGTTATTCTTGGCAATCGTTTTGGCTCTAATAAATTTTGCTTCTCCAGGTGTTCGAATGTCATGTTGTTCGGAAAAGTAGATAGCAAGCAAAAGTGCTTTCTGTTGAATTGCAGTTAGGAATTGATCATTTGATGCTTCACCACCCTCCTTCTCTTGCTCTTTCTCTCCATTCCCTTTTGCCTTTCGTGCCAATCTTGGCACGTCAAAGCGAGCAAGCTGTTCTCCTGGTGTACAACTTCTAGTTGCATCCAAAACGTTCTTGATTGCATTCTCGTTCGAGATCGCTTTCTTCTTGCCACGCACATCACCTCCTGTCAAGCTAATCGCAAATTTCTTGAACGCTAGGGTGACCATCAATCGCTTTGCTGTTAAATCTGAGTCAGATTCAAATAATTGACGAAGAGCCAAGAGGCGAGAAAAGCTGTTGAGAATTGAAGATAAAGAAAGTATATTGGATTTGCTAAATGCAATGCCCAGTTGTGAGCAAGTAAGAGATCCTGAATCTTCTATGATGCATCTCGTTGTCAAAAGCAATTTGACCATCTCCTCTACTAGGAAGAGCAGCCTTTCTTGTATATCATCTTCCTTTCCGCTTCGTGCTCCATAGTAAGAAGGATTTCTTTGCATTCTGTAGCGCAAATATGTCCATTGCATCGCCTTCAAAATATCTGCACGAGATTTGACTTGGCCAGACTGTACTTGTCGTAAGATAAACCAAGGCAAGATCGAATCTTCTCTTGAAGAATGTGCGCCATTGATATCTTCGTCCATCAATTTGGACTCCAGCACTAAACCTCCATTCACCATCCTTCGTAAAAGAGCGGCTTGATCTCCTTGACAAAGGATGAAGCAGTGATTTGGTCCAAGTTCTAATTCATCTCCAAGTTTTGGATTTGGCGCAGCTGCAAAGGCTTGCATACGTAGAATATCCGTCAAAGGATAATCAATCAATCTTGCATGGCCAATCCGCTGTTGTTGTGATGCGATTGAGGTCGCAAATAAGGTTTCTGCTTGCATTTGAATTTCATCCAATCGCATAAACTGTGTACTCATAATCACGACGCATTTGCAGTAAACGTCATCCGGCAACGTCCAACAAGATTCTCGACTGCAGATCAAAACTCGAATCACTTCTGATTCATACAACGCCAAGACCATTCTTCGATCGCTGGGTGACATTCCTTCTGCAATCACACCAATTCCTGCCAATAGTACTTCCGCAAGTCTTGTATCTTTCAACGCTGCCAAGTAGGGTGCTAAATCATTTGAATTAGCTCTTGCTCCCATGAAAGCGGTGACGTCCATCGCTGAAGCTGCTTGTCTTGCTAAATCACGAGCGACACTCAATGTTTGTGCGCGTGAAGGAACAAAGACCATTGCTCTCTCAACACTTCCAACGCTCTCTTTTATGCGATCATAGGCTGGCTTAACCATGGATTTGAGCAAGTGCAGCGAATGTGATAGATCAAAAGAGACTAGAGATGTTTGCAAAGGGGTTGGCCGATCACTCATGCCAAAGTTGTACACATCCGAAGGGTCCACCTTTAGCCATGATTGCAGACTTGACGCATTCTCCAGATTCACAGTTGTGGCAATCCATCGAACCGGTTTTTGGGACACAGCTCTACACAATTGACTGATCACCAGCTCATATCTTGCGTCGAGCATTTGCACATCCTCCAGTACAATCATATGCAGCAAAGAGAGCCATCCTGAATCTGGTCCTTCTTCCATCATCGCTTCATCGATAACTCCAGGTACTGTGAAAATTACGCGAGGTCCATCCAAATCAAGATTATGTAGGATATCCTTTACTTCCTTTGCCAAACCGACTCGAAGTCCGATAGCCATTGATTGTAGCGAAGTCATTGCTCTGTTGGCCAATGAAAGAGTTGGATGGACAACAAGCAAGACTGCAGGTCCATCGATCTTTTGAACGGCGCGCAAGATCGAAAGATAGGTCAATGTCGTTCTGCCTGCACGATGAGGTATTGAACATATGATATTATTCGTCATATCAGTGAAAGCATTGAATGCTTGGGTTTGCAATGCATTGAATGTGGTAAACTTTGTAGCCAATGTTTCACCTGCAGGTCCAATTGTAGTGAGAGATTGAGATGTTTGCAACAATGGCAGATCAAGTAATGGCATCGGTGCTTGTGGTGGATCTGCCATCCGTAAATCTTCAAAGGGAATGAAAATCACATCTTCTGATCCTAACCAACGTTCTGAGAGCCATCTCAAAGATACACCAGAAGCACTTGCGATGGCAATGTGGTCAATAGTGAACGAAAGCAATTGCTTTTGTGCAGAACGTGGATGAAATAGAATTCGCTTACTCTGCAAAATCTTTTCTCCATCTTCATCTTCGATCCAGACATAGAAGGATTCTGTTCCGCCTCCATTTCGATCGGCATCCTCCCAGTCATAATCTCGCATAACGAAAGCGTCAAGACGAAGAAGATCGTACGTCAAAGGCTTCAATTTGTGCTGAATCTTTAACATTGGGAAACGATTTGCAGCTTGTCGAATCGCATCGCCATGCCTTGCATTGACTTTACACAATGTTGCCAAATCATCCTTTGACATCTTTGCAAGATCTTTGATTTCCACCTCTTCAGCCCATCGACTAAGTTGATGTACCATATCAGGACGTAAATTGGATTGAGCAAGTGGATGATCAAAAGGCCATAAGCGTTTCTCGATCGATCTCGCAAGGCCCAATGCAGCGGCTGCTGTACCTGCCCAATGTCTTGTCAATGCTGTTTCGAATAATGCACGCATTACCCGCCCTGCGTTTTGTGCAACATAACCTGAATCTGACACCAATGCAAAGTCATCGATATACAGCTTCGAAATGAATGCTTGCAGTAAAAGATTGGTCTTTCCGGCTGGTGTATCGGTCGCACCTTCGATTTCACATGGTACTTTCTCTTGCAGCTTTTTCAATTCGGGAATCTCATTCTCTCTCGGTAAGATTTGCTCGAAATCGGTTGCTTGTCCGAACACGGCCAAGAGATCTGCTTCAGTCATGTTGTTTCGTAATTTCTCATTAAAGACTTCCACAGTTCGATAAGTGATGTAGTATCGAGCTGCAATCCTTCCAAGTTCAGTGATTGTCAATTGACCCGATTGTTCATCCAATTCAAGCATACCACATTTTGTCAGATATTTTGCAGCTGATGTGATCTCGTTCAATCGTTTGGAGCCCAATTGTGGATCTTCCATTACCTCATCGGCCAACATACCATATACCAATGGATTCCTTCGCATTCTTGTGAACAGATACGTGTAAGACAGCCAAGTTACACCATCAGCGATACTATTCACCGAGCCCAACGCAGCTTCTGCGTTCAAAGCATCAATCATACCAGTCTTGAATTTAGATTCGATTGGATGTTGGGATGTGATGGCGTCAACGTAATGCGAAAGCTTATCATGCGAAGTGATGATATAGCCGACACCGACTTTTTCATACTGCGGGCGACCGGCACGACCAAAGATTTGCAAAACATCCAAAATTGATAGATCACTAAATCTTCCTAACGAGGCGTCATAAATATCCGTTCCTTTGATCAAAACCGCATATGCTGGCAAATTGACACCCCATGCTAGAGTGGACGTACAGCAAAGTACCCGTGTCACCCCGGCCTCGAATAATCTTTCGCTCAAATTGCGATCCTTTCGAAGCATACCGGCATGATGAATTCCGAATCCTGTCTCGTACAGCTCTTTCAGCTCTCGATTACGACTCTCAGCAATTTCTCGACGGAAGCCATCAGGGTTTCCTTTATCTCTTGCTTCAGTTACAAGATCCAGTATGCCTTCTTCTCTGCATAAGTCACGCATACCATAAGATGTCTTTACCGTCTCCTTTCTTGCATGCACAAAGATCATAACTTGATGACCTTGTTCGATAAGCTCTTGCAATTTCTCAAATGTGGCTTTGTCCATCCTTTGCCGTGCGATTGGTGTGTTTGTCTTTCCTTTAACACCCAAAAAGTGTTGTTCAAGTGGAACAGGTCTGAAGGATGAGTCGAAGAAGAACAAACCTTGATAACGATTAACGCGAAGAAAGTCTGCCACATCTACGTAGTTTGGCAGTGTGGCTGATAATCCCACGATCCTGATCAGCGATTGGCTCGATTCCACCAACCTCAATGTACGTGCAACGATTGTTTCAATAACAGCACCACGCTCTTCATGCAGTAAATGCACTTCATCAATAATCAACAGCTTCACCTTGGCAGCCAACTCCCCTTCACCAGTTGGCTTTCTTGTAACGACATCCCACTTTTCAGGTGTGGTGACAATCATTTGCGTTTCAGCAATTTCCTTTCGCGTCATTTGCATATCTCCCGTCAATTCTCTCACCTTGACGCCAAGATAACGTAATCTTTTGGAAAATTTGGCCACAATTTCAGATGCCAAAGCTTTCATTGGAGCAACATAAATAATCTTGAAATCATCGTATTGTATTCCAAAGCTGTTCTCCACGCCATTCGGTCTTGAAACAGCATTTCCTACGATTGCCTCGGGCGTTCGAGCGTGCATTTTGATGGTACGCAAAACCGTCAACATGGCTACGTCTGTCTTACCTGCTCCCGTTGGAGCACAAACCAAAAGATTTTCATTGCTGCCATATCCCAGTGGGTACACCACACTTTGCAACCTATTGAGTGATTTGTAGCCAGGAAAGGCTCCTTTTGCCATAGTATCCATCTCCGTAATCGGTACAAGACGTTCATTCGTACGCATAGGTAGTTGTTTCGGTGGTGGAATTGTGACCTCTTCGTAAAATTCCCTGTCTTGCCGTATAGTACCGGTGGGAAGTGAGAATTTTGACCCGAAGGCGTTGAGTACATTTCCGCCACTTCCAGCAGCGAATACGTGAGGATACTTTGGTTCATCGGTAGCTGCCCTATCCGAAGTGAATAATGGTCTCTCAGCTGCAGCGGCCAAGCTTTGAGCTCGCAGCATTGCCATTTCTTCTGCAGTATATTGCATATTTTCATCTTCCTCTTCTTCAAAGTGATGATGACCACGAGCACGTTGAAGCTTTCTCTGTTCAGCTCTTTTACGTTTATTTTGTTCGATTTCCTCTTTTGTTTGAATTCTAACAGACGATCCAGGAGTGTATGGCTTTGAGCTGCTAGCATGTGCATGTTGAAGCTCTCTTCCATGATGCATAGCGCTCTCTATGGGAGTTGCTAGACCTGCATTTGCTAGACTGTCAGATGCAAATTCTCGGGCCGGTACCTGACTTTCTTCGTTTTTGAGGTCCGCTAGTACTTCTTTACGCTGCTTCACAACCTGTTCAACCAAGTCCAACCTATCAAATCCCAATGTCTCGGCTAAGAAGATACTAATCTCATCATCCGTTGATCCTGGCTTCTCCAAACTTGATCGAATACTAGCCAGCATACTGTCGTATAATGCTGAGTCATGATTTGATGTTTCCCTTGCAACTTCCCGAACTTTTCTTGCTACCTCGCTTTGCTTGCTTCTAGATGGTCCAGCTTGAGCATTTGTGTTTGTGCTTGGAGCATTTTTGCCTAATATTTCATCTATGATTGGCGATTCTTGACTCCATTCTACACCTTCTGGCTTTTCCAATTCTTGTTCTACTGGCTGAGGCGTTAAGTCTATAGCTGCTCGGATTGCAACATTGAGCAATTCAGCATCATCTTGATCTTGTGATATTGACTGAAGATTATCCCCAGGATTGATCAAAGATCTCAAATGTCCATTGAGATCCATAATGACCATCAATGATCACGCTTGGAAGAAGAAAGGCTCTTAGCATTCATTTGGATATTCGGAAAAGCTTGCTGCTTATTTAATACACTGCTTATTACTACTGTGTTTGTCCGCTTTGGCTTCTTTTAGCGTCAAAAAAGGGACGATCGACGTAGGCAGTTCATTTTTTTAATAGGAATGATTAGATTACGCTTACACTCACTCACTCTGTCTATGCATAAACGCACGGCTTGAATGAATTTTTCATTTAGTCTGATTACCCTTCCATTGTGTCTTCTCTTCATTTCATCATATTCTCGCATACTTCTTGTCTTTCTCTTTGACTTAGCAAGCGCCTGGATTGGCGCTGCTTTGTTCATCTTTGACATCATCATCATCGGCTTGTTTGGCAGTCATAATGGCCAGCATTCGATCAGCAAGGCTGAACCTGTCAAACACACGATCGATTGCGGAACAAACAAAGATGTGGAGAAATGCCAATCTTGTTACTAGGCGATCGCTTCGCAATGATCAGCAAGCATACCGCTATACCACTATCCATAGATTCTTCTCATCCTATGCTCGCGAAAGTTTGAGGCCAAGAGGATCAATACGGCTTGCATATCAAGGAAGCATTCAGACAAGGTCTTTCTTCTGGGGCTCTTCACGTTCTCGACATAGTGATCCTGAAGAGGATGCTGCTTTGGCTGAAATACGTTCTGCTCAATCTCGAAAGGATGACCATTGGAATATGAGATCAGATCAACCCTACCACAACTACCCACGGTCGTTACGTGAACTGGCATTGAGGGCGCGAGAGAGGGGGACAAGAGAAGCAGAGAAAGAATTCAGAGAAGCTTTAGCAGAAACAGAAAGAAGAGTCCAACTTGAAGCAAACTCATCAAGCGATAAAAATGGTGGATCATCATCAAGCGGCACCAAAGATGATAAAGAAGGATCCAGCGAAAATGGTGGAGAAAGTGAGAAAGATAAAAAATCATCTTCTCGCTGGACCAGACCTCGACCGCCTTCCAAAGAAGAGCTCCTGCACCTTGCTCAAGGCTTCTGGACGAGACTACGTATTCGATTCAAATGGTTCACAATTCGTGGATTCAGACGTTTCAATGCAGACGACATATCTGCATTTTTCACCTTAGGTGGTTTAGGTACAGTCGTGTTTATCATTGTTGGTACCACGACCGCAGTCTCGTTGGTGTTCTCAGCATTGAATGCTCTCAATATGCAAGAATGGATCGCAAGAAAAATTGCTGATTACCTTACCGCCGAAACAGGTGTGACTGTCATCTTTGAAAGTGCAATCGTGCCGAAATGGAAAGAATCTCGAATTTGCTTCCAAAATGTATTCATCTCACGTAGAGCATACAACAATGATGCAGAAACGCTGCGGGAAGAAAGAGGTGTAGCCGATGGCTTACAACCTAAATCGGGAAAACGCAGAGGGATGGCAACAACAGCAGGACATGGAATGGCATGGGAAGGAACGCACTTTACCGAATATGACGACGAAGAAGTTGCGCCACCAATGAGCGATGAAGCAACAGGAAATGCGCCATATCAAGTTGATGGACGTCATACGAATTTTTCCATGTTTGATATGAACGTAGACAGTATTGAAGTCAAATTGAGCTTCAAGAGATGGTGGGACGGCAAAGGATTGGTAGAGGACGCGGTGGTGGAGGGCGTGAGAGGTATCATTGATCGTAGAAATGTCTTTTGGGATCCTGATAAGCCGTATGATCCGAGAGCAGCCCGTCGTTTCGCCAAGCATGGTGATTTTGAGCTTGACTCCTTAACTATAAAGGACTTCTTGGTGACTGTCTACCAGCCTAGCGGATTTAGGCCTTTCAATTTAAGTATCTTTGAGGCCCAAATGCCTCGATTACGCAAGCAATGGCTCTTCTACGATCTTTTGGGCGCTGATCGTATCACAGGACAAGTGGATGGCTGTCTATTTAGTCTACACAAGCCTCAGAGTATCGGACGTACAAATGGACGAGAAAGAGAACTCTTGACGGGTAGATGGAAGAGCCTTTCAAGATTGCGTATCGACGGTATCAACTTTGATCATATTCAAAATCAATCTGACGTTCACGGTCCGGTCTCTTGGATTCTGTCGGGCAAATTTGATGTCGTTGCTGATATCAAGCTGCCAACAGAAGCATCATCCGACATTGACATCAATGTGATCATTAGTGAAATGTTGGACCACTTCACTCAAGCAGTTGGTGCAAATGATCAACGGTCAGATGGACCCATTCCAGGACAACATCGTCTAAGTGGTCCTGCGATTGAAGCCCCGGTCACAACAGTAGGACCTGCATCAGAGAGTGCTTGGAAGCAAAAACAAAAAGAAGAAGAGTTGGAAGCTATCAAGAATAAGACTCACCAAACAGGATGGCGAGATGAGATGGAAATGGCGGCTAGGGAAGTTAGCAAACTCCGTCGTGGAAATCGGGGAGAAGAAGGAACGGAGAAGGAATCATCACGACAGACAGACACCATCGATGAAAGTAAGAATGCTGAAGGAGATGCGAAAGAAGTGGTTGAAGCAGGAACTGTGAACGTATCCGAACAATCATCTTTAGACGCATCTCAACCGGCTATGGTGCCCAACGCTGCAAGCGTGATTATTGATTTGGATGTACGATTCAAAGACATCAAAGCGGCAGTGCCATTGTACGGAAGTGATTTAACATATCGAACGCAAACATTTGTTCGGCCAATCGTTGCATTTATGAATGCAAACCATACCCTAATTCCTGTTCATTGTAGGGTGGTGATGGATTTAACGGAGTTTGACGGAGCGATGGATTTAGCACAAACTGGATTATTGCCAATCATTTCAGAAAAGATTTATGAAGCTTTGGCAAATCACGTTCAATCACAAGGAGCAAATAATCGTAGAATCCGTAGCGTTTCACAATGGTGGTTACGTTTGGCTTCCGATCAAGTTTTGCAATATGCACGTTTGATACGTGATACAATGGTACGCAATAGAAATCCTATGGAAAATATAGATCCAGGACATTTGAGCCTGGCTCGACAAAATGACAATTAGCTGAATGATGTACTATATACAGTCTCACATTTGCAATTATACCAACAGCTTATCACCATCTTTCGAGAAGCACACAGGCGGATATTAAGAAGATCCCATCTCTGAGCCTGTCCACGTGTTTTTGCTAATCTTTACCCAGAATGTTGGGCGTTGGCGCGTATGTAACCAATACAGGTAGAACGAATGCATACACAGATTTACGCCCCAACACGCCTACCACCCAAGCGCAGGGCGCAAGAAGTTCACAAACTGTAAAGCAAAAAAAGTTCGAACGAAAGAAAAAAAAAAGAGTGTTAGAATCCAAATTCAGGCACGCTAGCTGTGCTTAGAAGATCAAGAATCGTCCGTGCTTTACAGGCAGGCAGACAAGGTCCAATTTCGGTGCACGAAGTTTGGCAATTCTCAAGACCATCAATCAATCAATCCTTTCTTCTTCCTTTCACCTCTATACCAAATCATATCTTCGCCGTCATCATGGCTTCGATGGCACGCATGATGTTGCGTCCTGCAGTGGGAGCTGCTCGTGTTTCTCCTTTGTCATCTGTTCGAAGTGCAGTTACTCCATTTGCTTCTACAAGTCGTTCCGTTCATATTTCTGCCGAGTCATCTTCATTGGCAGCTCATGGCTCAATTCACGACATTCATCCAACAGAAACGTTCAAGGTATCACTTTCACCCGAATCATTCCAATATCACAAATTGGCTGAAGAACATCAACCATCAATGGAAGTTGAAACAAGTAAAGAACATTTGGTTAAACTTTACGAAGAGATGGTAAAAATGCGTCGTATGGAAATGGCATCCGATCAATTATACAAACAAAAACTCATTCGTGGTTTCTGCCATTTGGCAATCGGTCAAGAAGCCGTTGCTGTTGGTATGGAATCGGGTATGAAACCTTCTGATAAACTCATCACTGCATACCGTTGCCATCCTTTCACCGTTCAACGTGGTGGAACGATCAAAAGTGTGATTGCTGAATTGTTTGGAAGAGAAGCAGGTATCTCAAAAGGAAAGGGTGGATCTATGCACATGTTCACACCTACTTTCTTTGGTGGTAACGGTATCGTTGGTGCTCAAGTTCCCGTTGGTGCAGGTATTGCATTTGCTCAACAATACATGGGCACTCAAGATGCAGTCTTTGCCATGTACGGTGATGGTGCATCTAACCAAGGTCAAGTCTTTGAAGCATTCAACATGGCTGCTTTGTGGAAATTGCCTTGTGTCTTTGTTTGCGAGAACAACAAATACGGAATGGGTACAAGTGCTGAGAGAAGTAGTATGAACACCAAATACTACACTCGTGGTGATGTTATCCCAGGTATTCAAGTCAATGCAATGGACGTCTTGGCCGTTCATCAAGCAACCGCATTCGCATCTAAATACACTCTTGCCGGACATGGACCACTTTTGATGGAAATGGTTACTTACCGCTACGGTGGTCACTCCTTGTCTGACCCAGGTACCACATACCGTACACGTGAGGAAATCGCAAGCATGCGTTCATCTAGTGACCCAATTCAAGGTTTGAAGACTAAGCTATTAGAATGGGGTGTCGTTGAAGAATCAGCATTGAAGAAGGTCGACAAGAGCGCAAAGGAAGAAGTTGACCAAGCCGTTGAAGAAGCAAAGAAGAGTCCTGAACCTGATGTAAAGGAATTGTGGACTGATATCTACCACCGTGGATCTGAACCTGAATTCATGCGTGGTCGTGAAAAGGAAGAAATTCACTACTACAACAAGTAAGAGGATCACATTTTCCTATTTACCCTTTTGACCTAGAGAGCAGATGATGGTTCTTTCACAAGGATTATCGCATGTAACAAACATCTCATTCACCTTTTGTACAAATTTTGATTATTTTGAAAAGCATAGAGAAAGACACGATGTTACTTAGAAGTTTAGCGGAGTTAGTTAATCGACGGGACCGTTGGGTTACGCTAAATTAATCTAAAGCGCATGCAGCATGTAACGTAAGAAAAAAAAAGTGTAATCGAACAAAGGTATGCTCATCAACCAACACTTCCAACATCATTTGCCAGGAAGGAGTCAGGCAGAATGTCCAATCTCATCGGACGGAGGAAACTGAGGCCGCTTGTTGCGGGAGCATGGCAGATGACTGGTCCTGCTCGAAAGGATGGTGTAAGGTTAATGTCTCATCAGTCATCACCACCTCCTTCAGGCCGCTTAAGAACATCTAGCAAGAAATCTGAACAAGAGATGAAAAGGCCAATACCTTTACCCCTACAAAAGTTACGTTACCTTGTCGAACCAAAGCCTGTTTGGGGATGGAAATCAGAAGAAATTTCGATTGCATTAACCAATTCTCAATTACGCAGAGCACCTTTTACGCAAAGAGATGCAGATAGACTGATACATATGCGAAGTCAATTAAGTGAAAGTACAAAACTTATCACAGAGATCTCAACACAACGCAAAAAGCTAACGAGTTCGATTTTTAGTATGGTGAAAGAAGTGGAGAATATTACCGATCCAGATGAGAAAAAGCAAAAAGAAGAAATTTTAAACCAACGAAAATCAAAGGCAAACGAATTAAAAATTCAATTGAAAGAAGTTCAAAATCGTGTTGATACAATCAATCAAGAATCACAGTATATCAGACTCAAGATGCCAAATCTTACGCATCCTTATGCACCTATAGGATCAATCTTGAAAGCAAACCTAATCGGATTTGGAGGTAACCTGGACCTGATCCCTGGCCCAATGAGGAACACATTGCAACAATCGGACGTGATCGGACAAAAGCTTGAAGATATTTCAGAGTTAGAACAAGGCCAGCCAAACCCGAATCGCGATCACCTTACAATTGTACAACAATGTGGTTGGGTAGATAGTCCAGCATCTCACACTGTCGCTGGACCCAATTGGCCATACTTGCTTGGACCTTTGGCAGCGTTGGAACATGCATTGGTGAATTATGCGATGGATGTAGCCATTAGGAATGGCTTTACTCCTGCCGTTGTACCGGATGTGGTAAGGAGGGATATCTTGGGCAGAGCAGGATTCTCTCCTCGTGAATCTGAAGCAGGTCAAGTGTACTGGGTTCAACAAGATGGTGATTCAAGGCGAGAAAGCAATAGGGAAGATGCAAACGATTGGGATTTAGCTCTTGCTGGAACGGCAGAAATTGCTCTTGGAGGTATGTTTGCTGGAACTGCACATGAAGGAAGTAATTTACCTCTTCAAGTTGTTGCTTCTTCTCACGCTTTTCGTGCAGAAGCTGGCGCTCGTGGTCAAGATTCAAGAGGATTATATCGTGTTCATCAATTCACAAAAGTGGAAATGTTTGTAGTTTGTAAACAAAGCGAAAGTGAACCTTGGCTAGAAAAGTTACGGGATACACAAGAAGATATTATTCAAGGACTTGGATTGCCTTATAGAGTTTTAGATATGCCAACGGAAGAATTAGGTGCAAGTGCTTATCGTAAATACGATATTGAAGCTTGGATGCCAGGTCGTGGAAGTTGGGGCGAAGTATCATCGGCTTCAAATTGTACGGAATATCAATCACGAAGATTACTCATTCGCTATCGTCCGGAAAAATCAGATCTTTTTGAATCATCTGAAGCTGAAGCAGAAAGTGTATCAGGTATCCCAGGATATGCTTTACCTCAGTCCAATGATCAAACCCGTTTGGACGCAGGAGAAGGATTGCGTTGGGCTCATACGTTAAATGCTACCGCTGTTGCCGTACCACGAATCATTGTTGCATTGGTGGAGAATTATGGCTTATCTTCTTCGGGCGACAAGTTACGATTGCCGGTCACTTTGAAGAAATATTGGATTCTCTCGGATGTTGACAGTATCGAATGGTTCGGACAAGAGGTGGTTGAGGAGATTGGTACAGGAGCAAAACGCATTACCGATAGCAATGGAAAGGTCAAAAAAGCTTCGCTATTTAGACGCTCTCTTGATAGTGTTCGTCAAGCGGCAAAAAGAAGTGGAACAGATCCTGCCAGTATGGTAGTATCCTTTATGATCTTGCATGAATTGACTGCAATTCTACCTCTGATTGCAATCTTTTACATTTTATGCGCTTTGGGAACAGGTGCATCCGTTATGCAATGGCTATTGGATGCTTCTGATAAGCAATCTGGTCAAGAATCCGGTATGATGACGGGTATGCGTGCTTCATTGCGCGATTATATTCAAGAAGGCATGCAAAGAGCAGAACGATATGGACGTAAGAAGGGATGGTTCGGGTTTGAGAAAGGAAGTCAAGTGCAAGATGTTGAAGTTGATGCACAAATCAAAGCAAGTCCAAACGCAGAAGCGATTGCAGGAACATTTGCAAATGCCGTTGCTGCCTATGCAATCACAAAAGCATTGTTACCCGTTCGACTTGCTGCTTGTGTTGGGTTTGCAGGTCCTTTTGCACGTTGGACAATTGAGCCTATCAAGAGAATTATTCGTCGTAATGGCAAATCCGTTTAAAAAATAGCAAATTACAAAACAATTGTACTATAATACATTGCATAAGATCTCTAAAAATACAGCTTTAATCTACCCAGTCGTACAAGAGAATAGCGTCGGCTTGCTTTCGTTGCCACTCTTCTCCTTTTTGTTGATGAGAAGAAGGAGTGGAGTTGCTATCGTGTTCTGTGTTTTCAACCGTATTCTCTGGCCAGAATCCTGAATCGTTTGGCTTACTGACGATAATGTAAGGTTGTGCATTTCCCCGTAGCCTTTCCGGGGCACCAAATCGCCATTCGCAATGTCCTAGTCCGCAAATGGCAATGACAATATTGTTTGGGTCACGTTCAAGAATCGTCGAAATCGTATGCGCAAAGAAGGTGTCTTTCAATGCCTGTGCAGGTGTGAAACCCACTCGTTCCAGAGGATTATCTTGACCTGCTGTTGCTTCACTCGGAATCAAAGGCCTTTTATCTGGCGCAAACATCCCTTTGAGGTACGTTCTGTGAGCCCAGGATACTTGCCCGATCTGCTTATACTGCTCTGTTGAGAGCGGAGGAATTAGCAATTGTTTCGTCTCTGCGTCCTTCTCAGCCAAGTTCAACGCTGACAAAGAAGCTTCAAAACGTTCTTGATCCAATTTTTGAATTTCATCAAATGCTACATGAGAATCTTTGCTTGGCTTCTCTGCATGATCTCCTTCAACGCTTCCCCCTCTTGCGATGATTCTTGCCCATGTTCTGGGAGGAAAGCCACCCCAAACATTCGCCCCCATCTCTCGGGCCAATTTGATCAATAAAGCATAATGATTAAAGGAAAATCCCTCAGAGGTAACTTCTTCAGACTTGCTAAAGAGTTCACTCGCTTCTTCAGTTTGTGCTTTGTTTATTTTATGCAGAAAAGGTTGATCTTCCAATGACCATTGTTCGAAGACGATGTGCAATTTTGGTTCGGGTTTTGAATCTTCCTCGGCTCTCTTTCGTGCTGAATGCCATATTTGATGGATGACCTGTAATTGTGAGGAAAGCACTTTTGGTTGATGATGTTGTTCACCAAAGAATATCACTCGGTCTTGTTTCAAGGCAGAATTGACGATCTTTTCCAGAGTTGGATTGTGAATAGGTGCCAAGTCTTTCAAGCTTGTATTAGCTTGTGAGAATGGTATAGTCTCTTCCGCCTTGCCTTCATGGTTTGTTCTGCATATTCGACCGAAGCTAGGCAAGATATCTCCCTGTACGATGACAGGAGGTGTTAGCCTAGCGATCATAGATGCTATCCTTGCCATTGTGACATTGTGTGATCATTGAAGATGGGTGTTATGAGTGTATGCTACTTATTGTATCATTTCATGATTAATTAGAATGATTTCTAATGCAATTCTCCACTTTGGACGTGCGCGGCGCTAAATCAGTCAGAGCCCGAGGCTTCTACAGTGCCGTATCACCTGCATACAGTCAGTGTCTTCCCTGCTGGCTGGGCGCTGCTTTTGTTGCGGTGGAAATAAGCCGGGCAGATTTACCCTTTCTTTCCCTTGTTATCCCATTTCCATCCAACCTTCTTCCAAACACATCACATCCTATCAAAACTATCATACCATTGGATGCAGTAAAAGTTTATCCCTCAAGAATCTTTACTTCATCCACTCACGGACATATCGCCATCATGTCGGCTTCTACCATTCAATTAACGCCGGGCGAACGTGGTGCATACGGTCACTTTTTCGCTTTGGCAGATCCGCAAAGTACAGGTGTCGTTTCCGGTAATTCTGCCGTTTCATTCTTTGCTCTAAGTGGTTTGCCATCACCTGTTTTAGGTTCAATTTGGACTTTCGCAGATAAGGATAATAATGGATTTTTAACCCCGGCAGACTTTAGTACAGCTTTACGTTTGATCGGTCATGCACAATCCGGCAAAGTGGTAACGGAAGATCTCATTCAACAACCAGGCCCTTTACCTACTTTCAAAGGAATCACTCTTCCTCCTCATTTGGCCGCTCCTGGTATTTCAACGCCTAACCGATCTTCTTCAACTATCCAGCCGCAAGCAACAGGCGGTGCTTTTGGATCACAACCCGGAAGTGCAACTGAGATTCGTCCCGATGATCGTGCCAGATACACACGCATCTTCGCCGGTGCAGGGCCTCAGCATGGTCTATTGGATGGCGAAAAAGCCAAAGAGATCTTCGTCAAATCCAAGCTACCATTCGATAAATTGGGTGCAATCTGGACTTTGGCTGACACTAAGGCCAGAGGTAAATTAGATTTAACAGATTTCATCATTGGTATGCACTTCATCCAAAGCACAATGAACGGAAGCCTTTCTAGTATTCCAACTACTTTGCCTGCAGGATTATACGAAAAGGCAGCAGGATCCGGTCTCACTGGTCTACCCCCTAGCAGCCCTTTAGCTGCTCAAAACACAGGAGGATCAGCTTCTGGTGGTCTGGGCGGACCTGGAGGTTACATTTCTCGTCAGATGACCGGCTCACAATTTGGTGCCCCCGGTAGTCCAAGTCCTTCAACAATTCGCTCGCCTCCTCCATCATTGCAACCGCAACGTACTGGAACGGCTTTGTTCAATGCACCTAGTACGATTCGACCAAACTTGACCGGCAATGCAAACTGGTCAGTCACACCTGCCGACAAAACAAAAGCTGATCAATTCTTCGACGGCTTAGATCAAGATCGTAAAGGTGTGTTGGAAGGCCAAGCAGCAGTGCCTTTCTTCATGCAAAGTGGTTTGGACGAAGCAACATTGGCACATGTTTGGGATTTGTCCGATATCACGCAATCAGGTTCATTGACCCGAGATGAGTTTGCTGTCGCTATGCATCTTATCAACCTCAAGTTGACTGGAAGCGAATTACCACAAGAACTCCCCGCTAATTTGATCCCTCCCAGTCTAAGAGGTCAAAGCCTACCACAAGCGGTCAATCCGCAAGAGACTGACACCCAAAAAGACTTGTTCTCCTTGATGGATGACGATATCGATTTGCCTGTTTCTACCGCAAGTGCATTCGCCAAGCCTGCTATTGCTCCACCAGCTGCCGCTGCTCCTGCTTCCGCAACGACGGCCAGTAGAGGTGCATTTGATAGTGCATTCGATGATGACTTTGGCGGCAGCCCAAGTGCAACTACAGGTTTCACTTCTCCCAAGCCGGCACCCTCTTCCGTTGCAGGAGCACTTTCGCCTGTACCGACAGGAACAAGTGCAAGCGGTATTCGATCTGCTCAACCCTTTGGTGACGCAAGCGCTGATGCTGCCAATCAAAGACTTGCGCTCGAAAGTACACAAAAGAGCTTGACAGGTCTTGAAACAACAAAGGCAGATTTGACCAAATCAAACGCTGCAGATGCTCATTCGATCGAAGATTTGCGTACACGATTGGAAACTGTTCGTATGCGTCACCAAACAGAATCAGAATCCGTAAAGGCATTGCAAGAACGACAAAAAGCGCAAAGTGCAGAATTGAAGCGATTACGGGAAGAATCTGTTCATGAAGAGTCTGAATTGAGCAGATTGAAAGCCGAAAAGGATGAAATTGAACAAGCATTGATGAAGGATCGTGAAGATGTTCGGGAGATGAAGAGCGTCGTGGCAGAACGTACAAAAGCCAAAGAAGCGCTCAAAGCAGAAATCGAAAAATTGAAGAAAGAAGCTCGTCAACAAAAAGGTCTTGTTGCAATTGGCAAGAAACAACTTTCTCAAGCTGATAGCGATTTGAGCAAAGCACAAGATGAATTAAACGCTGCACGCGAAGAAGGAAATGTACAAGAGCATGCAGCACATGGTGAAGTACCAGTCGTTTCACCTCAAGTAAACCCATCTCGCGAAGCAGCCCTAAGTCCAGCGGCAAGTATTCGAAGTAACAATCCTTTCGATCGCTTCTCCCCTTCCACAGCTCCTGCTCAATCACATACAGGCGCATTTGCTGTGGGAGGTGCAGCTGGAGCAGTGGCAGCAGGTGTTGGAGCTGCAGCCTTATCTCATCATGATCAAAACGAGAAAGAAGGAACTTCTACAGCGGATGATCCATTTGGTCTCACCAAAGCTGCCCCTAAGCAAGATGAAGCAATTGCCGCCCCACATAGCAATGATGCAACTGCAGCATTTGATGACGCATTTGGAGAGAACATCCCTTCGTCAACAGCTCCTGCTACAGATAGCCTGGATGCACCTGCAGGCGCACATGCCAACGTCAATCAATCATTCGATGATGCATTTGCTGACCTCGATCAACCTGCCACTTCTGATCCTACCGCTCCAGAAGCCACTTCAGAAGCAATTCCAGGTTCATTCGGCGCTGCTGCAACGACCGCGATTGAAGAACCCATTGACCATTCGACCATTGACGCAGAAGAAGGGAAGGCTGGAATAGCCAGCACTAAAGCGCTTGATGAACCAGAGCACGTTCCAGCCCCATCCGCCGATGAAGTTGCTGCCAATGCTGATGTCGATCCGGGCTTCCCTTCACTTGCTAAGGGCAAACAAGTCGCACGAGATGCAGACGAAGATAGTTCGGATGATGATGACGACGGACCGGAAGACTTTGAAGGCCATGGCAAGCATTTTGTCGGAAGTCCAGATGAGGTCGGTGATGGCAAAGAACCGTTTGGAAACGATGATGTTACGGCAAAACAACCTGCTACCGCCGAAAATGCGGTACAAGCTGCTAATCGATTCCCTGAAGTTGAAAGTGAAGAAACTACCGGCAAAGCTCCCCTTGCACCATCAGTGGTTTTAGGAAATGCTACACCGACGTATACTGCCAATGCTACTCCCCTTGCACCGTCTGTCAGTGGCACAAGTGTGAATGATGATGCTTTCCATGATGCAGCAACCGAACAGCCATCTTCGGAAAGTGCTGTTCCTAATCACGAACGCTTCACGACTGCAATCGATAATGCAGAAAGTCGCGATAATCCTGCTCAATTGAACGCCGATCAAAGAGCCATCAGTCCGGCAAAGACACGTAGAGCTCCTCCTGCTGTACCACTTCGCTCAGGCACTGCTACTTCAACACCTCAAGGAATCTCGAATGCAGGACCATTTGGAGCTTCGAGTGATCAACTTGCTGCTGTGAACTCTGCAGCTGCTAATCCAATGGACGACTTTGATGCTGCATTTGAGGATCTAGGACCTACGACTTCAGGTAACGCACCTAATGGCGATGTTGGTAATGTTACCTCCACGTCTGGATTTGATGATACGTTTGGCGAAGCAGATGGATTTGACTTTGTGCCTTCTTTCAGCACAAACAATTTCGATAATGCTGTCAATAATCAAAGCAAAGCTGCTACCACTCTGCCAGGTTCGACTAATGGAGGAGCCTTTGATGGATTCGATTCCACTTTCGAGAATGCTTTTGAGACTGGTGGAACTGGTCAAAAAGCACTTAATGCACAATCTACTGCCCCTGCCGGTCAAACAAATTCCAATACAGGGTCTGGTTTCAGCTTTGATGATGCATTCGTGCCGGCTGAAGCTATCTCTACCGGTCAAACACCACCACAACAATCAACCGATCTACCTTCTGCGATCACCAGTGCAGCACCACCACCGACTTTACCGGCCCGAAATGCTGCTCCGCCAAAAGATTCAGCGGGAGCCTTGCCAGATGATGCAGGACCAGTGAAACAACTTTGTTCGATGGGATTCACTCGACCTGATGTGATTAAAGCATTGGAAAAGAGCAATTATCGAACTGATAAAGCTTTAGAGCGCTTACTTGCACAAGCATAGGTCTTTTGTGCACTTTTACCATTAAGTTCTTCGTGTTACTACTTTACTTCAAATGTTTACCCATGCTTCTCTCTTAATGGAAATACAATGAATGATATTGAGCAAGAAACGCACTAAGAAACTGTTCCTACATGATAAGCCTCCTGACCTTCAATCCAACCTCAAAGGACGAGAGAATGGCTCGTAATCGTTCTCGTCTTCTGCGTGAGCGCCAACGAGTGATTCGAGCATTTGAGAAGCATCCATACCTTTCATTAGCTCGTCATCGGTGCAAAGGACTTCAAGACCAGGAATACAATCGATCAAAGCGATGATTATATAACTTGCTCCGAAACTCCAAATGACTCCGATTGATCCTTCTAGAAGCTGGATAAGGAATTGATGATAATTGTGATCATGCAAAACACCTCCGGGTATATCCGTTACTCCATCAAAGCCAGCATATAATCTTTGACCAAAGATTCCACAGAGCAAGGTTGCAATCACTCCTCCGAAAGCATGAGTTGCAAAAACGTCTGCAGGATCAACCCAAGCCATTTCATGTGCTTTTTTGGTAAATTTGAATTTTAACATACAATAAATCGCACATGATCCAAGGAAACCCAAAATTACAGCATCCGTCAAACTTACAAATCCACCTGCAGGCGTAATCATTACCAAACCGGCCAACATGCCTAATGTTGCACTGTCCAAAGACCATTTCTTGCCACTTTCGAAGTAGGATAAAGCGTTCCAAGTTAGCGAACCTGAAGCTGCGGCCAATTGTGTTACGCAAAATGCCATTACAGCTTTGAAATTGAGAGAAAGTGCAGTTCCTGATTCGAACGGTAACCAACAACTCCAAATCAAAATCATGGCAAACAGCATACTGTTGATATTGTATGGTTTATGTAATTTTAGATGAGAAGGTGTTCGTTTGGAGGAGCGTTTTGAACGAAACAGCGGTCTTGAAAGATATACCGAGATTGCAGTTGCAGAAGATCCACTACAGATATGAACTGGCGTTCCACCTGCAAAATCCATCACACCTAGCTTTGCCAACATTCCACCTTCCGACCAAACCATATGGGCCAAAGGGCAATAAATAAACGTTGCCCAAAGGAAGATGAACGGTACCAATGATACTATCCTTCCACGTTCAGCAGCACCGCCTACTGCCATCGCACAAACTGTTGCACAAAATACCATTTGAAACATACTGAATAACACACCAGGAATCGTTCCAACGGGTTCTGCTCCAACGTTTTTGTGAAATGCATACGTGAACGGATTGCCAAATACACCATTTCCATCTGCGAATGCGATCGAATAACCTATTGACCACCATTGTAATGTAACGATTAACATGACCAACAAAGCTGGATAATAAGATGCCAAACCATTTCCACGAACGGAGTAACCACTATATGCTAACCCGATCGCCGGTACGACTAACCAACAAGCAGAAGTACAAAATAGTACGAATAATGTATCCAATTTATCACATTTTGACCAAGCGTCTAGAGTTGATTGAATAGTTGTTGTCGTTGTTGAAGTTGTCATCCTTTTGTTTCAGCTGCAATTGTAAGAGATGGGATTTGCTTGTCTATATACATACCAGGATGATTGTTCAAAGGATAAACATTTCATCGGACCGATCCTTGACCCTCACCCAATCGGAATGCCGTGCATACTCCTTTTCCCGCTCAAAGTTCTTGCGAGCTCGATCGGATATTCCATCAGTAGGGACACACATGTCATTTGATTCATTGCTTATCTTCAAAAGAGAGGGGGAATACACTGATCTTTCAGCATGACTCAATTGTCCATTAATGAGCGCGCTTAACGCGTACCGCGCAATGCAGCCTCTTATCTGTGAGTTTTAACTTTTAGACTTCATAAAAGATTAAGCACTAAAAGTGTGGGGTAGCATCTGTCTGAATGACAGACAACCTTAGCGAGAGATAAGCAGAAGTCAAAGGGAGAGACATCCTCAAGCTGTTTGTTGTATAGGAACCTGAATGTAAGGTACGCACGCGATAACTTTTAATTTGAGCGCGGATCAGGCGGTACGCTTTCTTGTTTTCATCAATCGCGGCCGCTTCCCTTACAACCTCTACCTCCATCAATTCACGCATACAAACAAAACATCTCATCTCAGAAGAGAAGAAACACATACCACCGCCTTTAGGAGCCGTAGTAACTGTGAATGGATCAAACAATTGATCAGAATTGTTATTGTGCTCGTGTAGTGCAAAGACCAGGAAGAAAGAGGAACAAAAACACAATCACGAATCACTCAACCACAAAGCAGCCAACGTATGAGCTCATTTTCATTAAACATTTCACAACTATCAAACGGCGCCGAGAATGGTAATAAGTCAAATACGATCGGGAACGAAGAAACGATGATCAGAGTGAACGAACGTATCTCGCCAATCAATATCACTCGTCCAGATCAGCAAAACATTTCACGCTCAGTCAGTACTGCCAGCATCGATCAATCACCACCTGAAGGTCAACAAACACAAGAACAAAGTGATTCAAACTTGGCAAGAAAGGTTACCAGAACACGAACAGGTTGTCTAACGTGCAGAAGGCGGAAAAAAAAGTGTGACGAACAAAGATGTCCGGATACAGGTGGCTGTACACGTTGTAAACAGGCTGGATATCAATGTGAAGGTTTTCCACAATTACTTCAAATCGAGAATACGGGAAAAGTGATCAATGCAAATACGCATGGAAGAAGAAAGAAATCATTCCATGAACCGAACAAACAGAGGAGAAAATCAACTACAACAAATTCTGATCGATCCATCTTGTCAGTATCTCCGCCTGAACAACATAATAGCATGCATCCGCAAAATCGATTTGGTGATCCAATGAATCAGGGAGATGCAAATGGTTTGTTCGCATTGCAGGCTGCAGCCTCTTCATTGATGGCATCCAGTCCCACTAGGCCAGAACGTGGTATGCAGGATCATTTCGCGCCCAGCTCTTTTGATTCACATATGTCTATGGGACCAAATGATTCTTCCAATCATCTTCGTGACCGTACATCGTCCATTTCTTCGCGCATGACCGATCCGATCATGTTGCAGCCAATGCAAATTGATTCACATTCAAACAATCAAATGATGATGACCAATGGGCCTCCAAATATTCCATGCGCAGGACAAACACCTTCTCGATATGTTCATCAAAATGGAGGAGTGATGATGCAAAATGATTCTTCGCCAGGACAAGGAAGCAATGTCAACAATTATGTGGGCGGAAGTGTTTGCACGTTTATCGGTGAATGCATTTTGGTTGGTAGGCAAATCTGTACGAGCTGTTTATCAACGATTGAACCTTTGTTTTCGCCATCTGATCCTACACCGAATTTTCAATTACCTACGCCTACTTCATCAGTTGGTGGTACATCTGCTTTTTCTCCGCGAGAGTCGCGCCATCAACCCGTCATGCAAAGTTTGATTGGATATTATTCAGCCGTAGTGACGTGTTGGATCGAAGGTTGTTTCCCACAAGACATTGCCAATTCGTCATTCTTTCGTGATTTGGTTCAATATTTGATTTCAAACATTGATGAGAATGAAGCATTGAGGCTATCAGTTGCTGCAGTCGCATCTGGTTATATCGGAGGAGGACAGTTACAATGGCCAGAAGATCTTATTGCGATCAAACGGTGGACTAATACATTACGACAAGATACGACAGAATTGGTGGATGTCACTGTGAGCATGACAGGTCAATCTACTGCCAATCGAAGGGATCTAGAAAATGCAAATGGACCGGACAAGCTTGCACGTCATACGTACATCGATCGACATTTGAGTAAGCATGCGATGCTGTTTTATAGAATGGCAAAAAGAGCAGTAGAGGAAGCTATTCAGCGTGCAAGTAGAGAACCAAGCCAATACTACCGTGCGAGTGGTTCACGAGCAGCCAGCGCAAATGATACAGATTCAGACTACGTCGATCCTTCCTTGGCGAAGAAGTACAATAGCATTCTTGTCGCAACGGTGAACTTGTGTATCTTTTCATGGGCAGAAATGTCTATCGAAACGTACTACGAAGATTTTGATTTGGTTTTGCAAGCTGCTCATACACTCTTTGGTGGAATTCGTAGGGTCAAGTTAGCCTATCTCAATTCCTTAGACACGATTGGACTGGCAATCGTTTGTTGGGCTGATACGTGTGCTTCGATTGCACGAGGAACGAGACCATACTTTGAACTTGATGAAAGTCCACTTACCGAAGAAGAGAAACAAGTTTTAATCAACAGTCCAAATGCTGCCGCACAATTTGCTTTTCATTCGTTCAATTGCCCTAGCGCTTTGTTTCAATGTTTGAACGATTTAGCACGTTTACGATTCGATTGTAAAGCAGCACCGCAAAGAGGATGGAATGGGGGAAACACAGAAGGTGGGAGACAATCTTCTCCTTTACCGGCTTTTTTGGGTCATCGTGCTGCTCAATTAGATGCTCGTCTGAAAGCATTATCTGTTGAGACTCAACATACGCTAGATCCGAATGGAAATCGAACTGCATTAACAAGACCAGATGGAACAAGCTTGGATCATGCCGGATCACCAAATTGCAGCGAAATGACACGATTAGCATGCGTTTTGATTTTATATACCGGTATTTATCAGAAAGGTCCTCTTCATCCAACATGCAAATTTGCACTACAATCAATCGTTCATCTTTGGACATACGGAGCAAGTGGATTTTGCAAAGATGTTGGTTGTAGTAATTACCTTTTACCTGTCTTTATGGCAAGCGTGGTAGCATGCGAAACCCGTGATAGGTTATTGTTGGAAGAAGCAATGAACATTGTTGGTCATAATGAAGCAGTTGCAGATGCTTCAAGACAAGCCGTCAAAGAGGTTTGGAAAAGAACAGATGAAGATGGCTTCCCGGCTTTATGGACTGATGTCGTTCGACCTGGGTCAATGACTGTGGCATTCTTGTAATCCTATTTACCCTTTCCTCTCATTGTATATTACCGCCCTCAGGACAATTACCCACTGTACATATATTCACACTAAAAGGACAATTTCGTTCGTTAGGAATGGCAAAAAAATTTACAAATGATATCGTGAGAAAAGGAAATCTTATGCTTTAGGAGGCCATTCGAGAGTTTCGTTGACGTTCCAGTGTACACTTTTGAGTTGAGTGTACTCTTTCAAAGCTTCGATGCCCAATTCACGACCGAAACCGGATTGTTTCATTCCTCCAAATGGTACTGCATTGCTCAAAAGAGCATAATTGTTCACCCAAACGGTACCTGCTTCAATGGCAGAAACCATACGCATGCATCTAGAACCGTTTTCGGAAAAGATTCCTGCTCCCAAACCATACATTGTATCGTTTGCCATTTCAATCACTTCTTCTTCCGTTTCGAAAGATGCAACAGCTAAAACAGGTCCAAAAATTTCTTCATCAAAGATTTTCATTCCTTTTTTGCATCCTGAAAAGATTGTTGGTGCAACCCAATAACCGTTTGCGAATTGACCTTTTGCTCCTGGCCATGGTTCACCGCCAACTTCAACTTTTGCGCCTTGTTGTTTACCTGATTCGATATAGGCCAAAATCTTTTCTTGTTGTTGTTTTGTAATTTGCGGACCTTGGAACGTATCATCAGAGAATGGGTCTCCTACACCATGTTGCTTGAATGCTTCGACCAATTTGGCCAAGAATTTAGCATAGATGCCCTTTTGAATGAACAAGCGTGAGCCAGCAGTACAATCTTGACCTTGATTGAACAACATTGCCAAAGCGACCCAAGGAATTGCTTTTTCGATATCAACATCATCAAAGACAACAACAGGTGATTTACCTCCTAATTCCAAAGTGACTTTCTTCAAATTAGTCTTTGCGGCTGCTTCCATGACTTTACGTCCTGTGATTGTGCTTCCGGTGAAAGCAACTTTATCAATATCCATATGATGAGAGATTGCATTACCAACGTCTGGTCCTAATCCGTTTACGACATTGATCACACCTGGTGGGAAACCTGCTTCGACAGCAAGTTCGGCCAATCGCAAAGCAGATAATGGAGTTTGTTCTGCTGGTTTGAGAACGATTGTGTTTCCGGCAGCCAAAGCAGGACCCAGTTTCCAGGATAACATTCCGATCGGATAATTCCATGGAATGATTGCACCACAAACACCAATTGGCTCTACACGAGTGAATGCGAATTTCATGTTATCATCATGTTCCATCGTTCTTCCTTCGATCTTATCGGCCAAGCCAGCATAATACTTGAAGCAACCAGCTGCATCGGCAAGATCCATCGTTGTAGCCATCCATTTTGGTTTTCCATTATCCAAAGCCTCCAAAGTACCTAATTCATCAATATTCTTTTCGATCAATTCAGCCCATTTGTACATAATCGCACCACGTTGTGAAGCTGAAATTTTACGACCCCAAACGGTTTTGTAAGCTTTACGAGCTGCTTGAACTGCATCTTCAACGTCTTCTGCTGTACCTTTAGCAACTTTACAGAGTAATTCGCCTGTCGCAGGGTAAAAGCTTTCTAATTCACCTCCTTTCTTTGCCGGACGGAATTCGTTATTAATAAAGATACCCGTAGGCACTTTGATTTTCAAACCATTTGGAGCACTTAGCTCTGCATGAGAGGGAAGCATGATGAGAGATGAAAAGAGGAGAAGAAGAAAAAGAAGAAAATATGAAGTGATGGTCAAGAGGAAAGAAAAGATGGCTTTGCTCTATCTTATCCTTCTTTATGCTCGGGTCATACGGAGTCAACACAGTTTATTCTATCGGTCCGGGCAAGTGCACTCTCACTCGTATTCTGCCCGGATGCCGTGTTAGTGTTCTGGCGCCCACTGTGAGCGCGGTAAGAGCGGCTAATTATCATGCACGCTAAGAGCACGTACAGCTTAAGCGGAGAACTTTAATTTAAAGCGTTACGCATCCGATACGTAACAGTCAGCAGATCCGTGATAGTGGTCATCATCGAAGACAAAGGTTGAGATCATGGTGATGATAACTAAGACCCGAAGATGTATCGTGAGTTAGTTGAAGCGATTGATTGAGTTGTAAGAATGACAGGCGATCACTTGGCGTCTTTGTCCCGATAAGCGGCGTTCACATAACCCCGACTTAGAGTTACTGTTTATTTGATTTGCTTCACAGAAGTATAAAAAATATTCTCACTTGTAAACGTTTTGTTTCTTTTGTACATATCAGTCTTTTGTTGTTGTCAATCATGCAGATCATAGTGAGGATAATACTCGTTCAATGTGTGTTCGCTTACGCAGTTACAGCATTGGCAATAAGAGATACACAAAGCCAAATAACACTTTTACGTAGAAGTCCAGCAGGTGGAGATTCACGTAAATGGCCAATAACAAAGACCGGAAAAGAGATCGAAAGAAAGATGATGAGAGAGCATAAAGATGTACGAACGCCTCAAGCCCGTGAAACGATGATAAGGACGGAACTTGTTAGACATGGTGAAAATGCCAGAACGGCAGGACAAGAAAAAGCAAGATTAGAACAAAAGATGTCACAAAAGAAGCATACGTTAGATTCTTTTAAGGGAAAAGCATTGTCAATCTTACCAAATACTGCCGAACATAAATTGAAGAAAGCAATCGGACAAATTAAAAAATCAAATACTGCCGTTCAAAATATTTCAAAAGATTTAGACTTCCATCAAAGAAAAGGTAATATTCATGATATGTCAAGCATTTCTCAAACTATTCAAGAAATTCAATCAGGTGGCAAAAAACGTTATTCCAATAAAGAGGCTTCCAGCAGTGGATCTAGTCGTGCTCGTGCTCCAGAAAGGATAAGTCAATCTCAACCAGTCAGTCGTACTTCTTCTCCTACTCGACCTTTACTCCGTTCAACGCATACTGCTAGTCATGTTGCCACTCCTGCTCGAAGTCCGATGCATGCTCAACAGGTCAAATCATCATCTCGCAGTGCAGGCCCCAGTCGTGCTTCCTCGCCTTACAGAGCGCAAACGCCCAGACGTGGTAGAGTATGATGTGTATGTTTATTTGTATATTACCGTGAAGCCCCGGATGTGTGTTATGTAAACAAAGCCCAGAAGTTTTGGTCGTCAACAGTATGTAGATTAAGAAGGCACCACCGAGACATTATTTAAGAATAACAAAGTGCTCTGTGATGTACATACGAGCTTTTATCTAGAGTTGTCAAGATCTATTAGTGTAATGCGAATTTTAAGCGCGCGTCCCAGGCTTTTATGCCGTTTTAAGCCACTAGATCACTTACCCCGCATTTTCACATTAACACGACTTTGCTTACGCCTTCTTTGCGTAAAACAGCAGAGTGAATCCTCCTACAAACTTAGCATCTTTCACTCACATGAGTCAAAAGTCCCTTTATATTCAAAGCTTACCAGTTATCTCGTTGTGGTATTGATCAAATTAGCTAGATAATGTCTTATCATCACGACTTCAAATAGCCAAAGCCAAGCTTATCTTTTCCCGATCACAACACAAAATATGCGTGAGGAGTAGATAAGGTACATTACACAGAACACGCGCGCTGAGTTATTGTTCATTTCTTTGCCGTCGGGGCTGAAGTGCCTTTATCGAAAGAAGAAAACAACAAAAAACACAAAACCGCGTCAATTAACGGCGGCTAAAGGGAAGTGAATGCATTTTGACAGGTCGCATGAACACAAACAGACAGCCTATACACACACTCCGACTTCAATAATGTATTGCCCTCCTCTGCTGTTGTACGAACAAGAACATTCATGCATCTTTTAGGGTTAAGGTGCATTTGACCTGCAGAAAAGGACAGCTTGATTCTTATCAGTAGATGATGTCCTTGTTGCTCACAATGTGGGACTGGTGTGTGTGTTATCTTTACTTCATTTCGGAAAAAAACGAGTGTGATGACATTGAGTGATAGACCGTGAAAATGCGCAAATTGTTCATTGGACTTCCGTACACCAGAACAACACAGGCCACAAAACACTTGAGTTATTTACCCGATTTCTCGTAAAAACAACTCGCCCGGTCCTTGCTCTTGACTTTAGGGTGCTTTTATTGTTGGTAAGACCTGCTCATTAAATGCAATTCTGACAATTTGAGTAAGTAGAGCACACAAAAAGGACCGCTCGTACCGCGCAGGCTTTAGACCTCTGTTTCTCTCGGACCATGACCTCTACTGATCATCCTCGGAAGCGACTTTTGTGTATCTGTGGCTTGTGCGTAACTTTCCCTTGTCAGTGAATGAAAAGAGAGATGATCATTTTACACAACTAAGAGCATTAAGCGCGCTTCGAAGGATCTTGATGCAATCTGACTATAAAAGTACGCTTTCCATTTCAACGCGGACGATTCTTTTTGTCCTCTTTTTCGTTCTTCTTTGTCATCATCATCATCACCTCTTTCTTCTTTTCAGTTTGCACTGAATAGGTGCTACACATCCTTCCATCTTTGTATATTGTACAGCCAAAATGGGTTCAGATTCAAACGAAAAGTCTGATTCAACCTCTTTTGAGGCACATCATGATCCCAAACCAATCATTGCCGATGAAGCCTACAAACGTGAAAAAGCAAACATCACCTCTGATGAACAAATGCTCAAAGAGCAATTAGGTTACGAACCTGAAAAGAACCTTTCGCGTAATCGTGGCTTATTCACTTTACTCTTTCAAAGTTTAGCAATTGCTGCAATTCCGTACGGCGAAGGAGCTCCTTTGTTAAGCGCAATTTATGGAGGAGGTCAATTAAGTATCTTTTTGGGTTGGATTATCGTTTGTATTTTGGACGAATGTATCGCTTTAAGTTTGGCTGAATTGGCTTCCCGTTGGCCAACAAGTGCAGGTCCGGCTTATTGGAGTTTTCAATTAGCCAAAACAAACAAAACTTTGGCTGCTTATGCTACCGGCTGGATTTGGTTAATCGGCAATATAACAATCACACTTTCGGTCAATTTTGGTTTCGCTTCTTTGATTGGTGCATGTGTCACTTTGTTCCATCCAGATTTCACTTTAACAGCATGGCAAATGCTTTTGATCTTTTATGCCGTTTGTTTGGGCACTTTGATCATTTGCATATTCATGAATCGTATTTTGCCCTATGTGGACACCCTTTGCGCAGGATTTACAGCCGTAACGATCATCATCGTCTTGATCGCCTTATCTACAACAGCAAAAGCCGGTCGTCATTCGGCAGCAGATGCATTGGGCGCATACGATAAAAGCTTTGCCGGTTATGGTGGATTCACTTTCTTTATTGGATTATTACCTGCCGCATATACCTTTTCTGCAATCGGGATGATCACTTCAATGGCCGAAGAATGCAACGAAGCTGCAAGTCAATTACCCAAAGCGTTGGCACTCGCTATTCCAACCGGGTGCATTGCCGGCTTGTTTTTCATCATTCCAATTTGTGCAACTTTGCCTCCTTTGGCTGACATTATCGCAAATTCAGGCGGTCAAGCTTTGCCTTATATCTTTGCAAGAGTTATGGGTACGCCTGGAGGTGGTGTTGGTCTAACAGCATTGGTGTTGATCATCACATTGTTCTGTTCAATCTCCATCACCGTTGCCGCTTCTCGTTGTACCTGGGCATTTGCTCGTGATGATGCAATTCCCGGTGCACGTTGGTGGGCAAAAGTTCATCCTTCTTTAGGTGTCCCAGTGGAAAGTTTAATTTTGATCACAATCGTTCAAATGTTATTGGGCATCATTAATATCGGTTCAACAAGTGCATTTACCGCTTTCATTTCCGTTGGTGTGGTCGCTTTGGCTTTAAGTTATGGTATTCCAATCGCAATCAGTATGTTGGACGGAAGAAAGGAAGTCAAGAAAGCAGTTTTTCATCTACCTTCCCCTCTTGGTTGGGCAGTCAATTCGATCAGTGTGGTTTGGATCTTATTCGAATTGGTTTTGTTTTGCATGCCAGGTGCCTTACCAGTAACCAAGGTTTCGATGAATTATGCTTCGGTTGTGTTGGTGGGATTATCGAGTATCGCTTTGGCATGGTACTTTATTCATTCTCGAAAGAATTACAAAGGTCCTCCAGAAGAAAACTTGTGAATTTGGGAATTGTTTCGTTATGTATTTATTAATTTTCTTGTGTGTTTTCTCATTATACTCCATGTATCGTCATTGTGTGTTGACTGCGTGTGAACCGTTGCATCATCATATGGTCATGAGTCGTTGGCCTTTATGTTGCAACTCGCATTGATGTATGCTCTCGGTCAATAAGACCCGCTGCTTGCTGATCAAGCATTAGCCTAAGCTGTCAAAAAGCGCAGCTCAGCGTCTGTGCATGCATACGCGCTAGCTCTTTGTTGGCTGAGTGAACTGAACAAAAATGCCAAGGAGCGGCTTCTCATTATCGTCCTTGCTTCGATTTCCGCTAAAAAGAAAGATAGCATGCATACAGACACTAACCAAACAAATATCTCCACAAATATAACTTTGTTTGTTTCTCGTCATCATCCATCATCCCATTGCCATCATGGCGGATAATCGTTCAGGTCCTTCACATCTGCCAAATTGGCATGGGCAGCGTGTTATGCAGCGATATAGCTGTCTGCCTTGTAGGAAAAGGAAATCAAAGTGTGATAGGGTAGAACCATGCAGCTCATGTGTTCTACGGGGATCAGAAGAGTTTTGCTACACGGACAAAGAGATGCCATCCAGTAAGAGCTCTGGTAACGATCATGCAAGGCAGAACACAAACACAAACACACCCGGCAAACACTCACGTTCAGATCCATCTTCTCCGTCTATGCACAGTAATCACAGATTATCTGCCTGGTCTGGGAATGAAAGTACAGATTCCATAAGGGCAAACAAATCAGCCAGGGTAGATTACAGTCAAAGTTTGTCAAGCTCAACCCACGAAGAAGAGTCAAACAAACCTGCTGCTCTTCACTCAGCTCTGGATACGCTATCGAAATCTCTAATGGATGTCAAGAGACTGGTGAGCTCTGCTGAGTCGGGCCCTAAAGAGTCATTGGCTGAAATGGGATCGACAGTGCACTGGGACGATGTCGCAAAGCTATTGCCCGCGCCAAACGAATGTCAAGAGCTGATCCATTGTTTCTTTACCGAATTGGAATGGTATCAATGTGGTGTGAATCAAACAAACTTTTACGCATTATGGGAAGGACCTGTAAAACGAAAAGAAGCGATGCCAAGACATTCTGTTGCTTTGATTTGCGGTGTTTTTGCATTCACTCTTTTGCTTGCACCAAGAAGTCATCCTGCATCCAGACTACCTCAAAGCGATAACACTAATCCGAGAAGACAAATTGAAAATGCAAGATTATTAATCGATGCTTTCTATCATTTCCCTACCCACAAAGAGGAAGAGGAGGAGGAAGAATTTATGTCATTCGCAAACGATAAGGAAATGCTGGGTCAATTACAGGCAGAGACGTTGTTCTGCTATTACTGCGTTGTAGCAGGATTGACGAAAAAGGCTTGGTTCGGATTGGGAAAAGCAATCAGGTTGGCAAAAGGCATGGACTTATTCGACGAATCTCGATGGTCTCTATCACGAGCAGAAAGGGAGGAAAGGCGAGGAATAGCATGGGATCTCATCACGATGGACAGATGGTGCTCTATGCATATAGGTAGATCGGGCGAACTGATGAGTCCAGTCAACGTTTTATATCCTTCCACCAAATTACCTCATGCCACTATGCGTAATCAATGCATGGAGCTTATCCGTCGGACGTTTGAATTTTTGAAGCAATGCTCTTCAATGGAGGTAAATGACCGATTTGCAGCAGCAAGGGAGATGGATGCGCAGGTGGAAGCCTTTCAAACGCAATTACCACCCGAATTACAGTTTAAAAATGCTTCATTGAGTGATTTGGAGCCGGAAACGATGAAAAGGGCGGCACCCTCTTTAACATTTTATTTCTCGAGCAAATATCTTCGAATTATGATTATGCGACCTTTTCTGATGGATCCTAGCGCACCACTCGATCTACGATTTGGTTCTTTACAACACGCTCGATCGATTATCGAATCAACGCCTCACATGGTCGCTCTTTCTAGTAGTCCATACGTCAGCTTTCCAGCTGCATGGAATTCTCAGTTCCTATTCGTTGCAGCAGCAACGTTTGCAAGTGTTGTTCTATCAAAGAATGAAGTCAACTCGATTTCCAAGGAAGACAGCGCGATGAAAGCAAAAGTTGGCTGGAGCGATCACATTGCATCGACGAACAAGAATTTGACAATATGGCCGGAAGAAGATTTAGACTGGTTTGCTTCAACGTTATTTGACGTCGTTCAAACGTTTGATGTTGTAAGTCAAGGAGCAAGAGGCTATACAGCAAGAACATGCAAGAACCTTTTACTCGGATTATGTACATCCCGAGAAACCCTACGCAAACGATTCCAAGATCGCGAAAAGGCACGAATTCAAAAGGTTGGCGGAAAGAAGGACAGCAAATCAGAAGCCTTCAAGCGTACCTCTCTGCCTTCTGTCTTTTCACCCGATAATGACAGCACAGATTCCTCAACATCCAGAAAGCATGGTCTAGCGAATGATGGATCACATCATAGGTCATTCGGAGGTAGCAGTGACAGTTTGACATCTTCTGCTGCGCATTCTCCTGCAACCTCTCATTCTGCTCAAAGCTATAATGGACATGGAGGATATCCGCCTCACCATACGCTTCAAGTCAATACTACCACTCAACCTGACTCAACGACAACCGTTTCTGCAGGCGAAGTACTGGCCGATCTTGGAGCGACTCCAATCGGTAATGGTATGCAGGGTAGCCTTTTCGGAATGGATCAATTCAATTTCGAAGTACCGTTTCTCGATTCACAAGAATGGGCAAATTTAACGTCCAACTTAAATATGAACATCACACCTAGAAATTTGTAAGAATACGACTAATGCATATCATGCTGTATTTATACCAATCAATCCAGGCGAGATCGTTGTGCTGGAATGATCGCATCTTTTTCGCTCCTAGAAATTTGTAAGAATACATCTAATGCATATCATGCTGTATTTATACCAATCAACCCAGGCGAGATCGTTGTGCTGGAATGATCGCATCTTTTTCGCTCTTGAGACGAGCATAGCCTTCTTGTCGAGAAAAGTTTGCATATATTCTCCGATCGGATGTTCTTTTTTCTCCTTTCTATTTGTGTAAAAATATAAGATCGAATTTAGACTTTCGTTTAAGTATACTTTATGAACGTAGTAGTATAACATACCGATAATATTATCCTATTTATATATCTTCTATTATAAGAGCGCTTGCTTGGATCAATGTCGTTCGTCATGGAAGGGTTGTACGAAGTCGAATCCATCAAGTAATATCGATGGCACAGCTGCTAAAGAGTGTAGATGAAGGAGAGACGGCCTCATTCGATGGGAACACAACAAGATGGCCAAATAAAGTGTAGGAAGACAGCTTAGGTAAGCAAAATACAAGGCTGTAGAGAAACGCGTATGGGGAGTACAATTGAAATTGTATTCATTTGTGTTGAATGTCTTACTCAAATAGGAGGTACAAGTTTAAAGCTTCACGGCAAAGTATAAGACAATCAAGGTGAGAGGGTCTGAAAAAGCTGAGTTATGTTGTTGAGTGCACAGGTAAAGCGTTTTGTGCTTTTTGAAAGGCCAAGCTGACTTTTTATTACGCATTTATTCACCACCACTACCTTTTTCCCTTTCATACAGAAAAAAGTTCTTTTTCTATACAAAACATTCCAAATGAACCCATACACCAGTAATAAAAGCTAAAGCAACGGCTATAGCTTCAACTTTCCTATCAATCAACAGGTAGGATAGCAAAAACGAGGGTTTGGCTCATCGTACGAGCAGGCCCAAAGGTAAGGTAAGTTTAAAATCAATCACAGCAGTCAATGCTATAGCAATACTTACCGTAACATTCCTATACAGGCTTCCTTTCTAGATCACAAAGTAAGCACGTCAGGCCACCGGGACCAACTATAGCTCCGTACAGAAATAATACGCACATGATTACACACTAGGCAGGAAACGGTGAGTTTTAAGCGCATACATACTGTTCTTTCCATGGTAGGCTAATATTTCTACTACCTAACAGAACATAGTCCTAGTAAAATACATAAAGTAGAATCTATCGAATAAGCACAGACCAGATTCCAACACCAAGCTCTGATGAGTTTAGATGATCCAACACAAGTACAAAATCAATCCCAACCCCGAACACAAGGCTTACATTACAGCAATAGTGAGTAACACTTTAATGACTGATTAAGATAACAGTCATTCCGACTAAATACTGATATATATAATTCTCTAAGCTACAGTAGAAGAGGGCCCCGCCAGTTAAGAGTCAGTAAATATATTAACGCAAGCTTATTTAACAACCCCTCTCGATAAGGATAAAGCTTAGCTCTTAGCCCTAGGGAAGATAAACAGTAACCAAAATATAGGTTAAGTACCTAGCATATTACCGGTTTCGAGACCAGTTATGACGCCGCGACCTTCTCTGTAAGGATATATACAGGCTCAACCTGTAAACAGATAAGGTCCACCACCACCAGTGCAACGTGTGATGAGCAGCAATCCACCAAGTTCAAGTCCGGTGCCCTTCCAAGATTCTGCCTCTGAGCCTAATGTGAGCGCAATCGAGGCGACCATTGAACGCTTCCGCATCAAATTCCATCGTGAAGTTTGTGACCTTTTTGTTGAACTCAAAGAGGAAGTACAACAATTGAACCTTGCTCTTATAATAGAAGATATATAAGTAGGATAATATTATCGGTATGTTATACGACTACGTTCATAAAGTATACTTAAACGAAAGTACTGACATAATAGAAGATATATCAATAAGACAATGTTATCGGTATGTTATACAACTTATCTTTTTCGATAATATGTTCGTGAGCTATACTCGAACGAAAGCCTGAATTCGATCTTGAATTTTTACGCGAAAAGAAAAAAAAAAAATAGAACTTCCGGAAGTGTATTTTTTCTTTTTTTTCCTTTTTTTCGCGTAAAAATATGAGATCGAATTCATGCTTTCGTTCGAGTGTAGCTCACGAAAGTATTATCAGTGAGGATAAGTAGTATAATATTATCGGTATATTATACTACTTATATTTTATACCTTATCATCACCGGAGTATCGATCTATAGCTTGGGTTTGCCCAACAAAGTGTTGATAAGCTTGTTGCCGCTGTTGACGTATCTCTTGCATGTTTCGATGAAACGCTTCTTCTGTCGGAGGTTTTCGACATATTGCTGTTGCAGCTTTCCCCCAATTTGTAGCAAAATGCTTGTATGCATAACACGATATCCCTGTACAACCAACCATTCCTTCTTTTAACGCAGTTCTTGAATTTCCAAAAGCATGAAAAGCTTTCAACGGTTCACCATTCTTAAGTGCTTCAACACCCTTTTTCCATTCAGCATGATGTACGTTATGTCCTGTTCGTGCAGCAGTACCGGCATGATGTATTCCGTGTTCGATGTGTGCAACAGCTTCGTCCATATACGTATGAAATCGATCCTCCCAATCTACCGATCGAGGCGGGGAGGGTGAGCGTGACATATGATTAGGTGCTGGCGGTGTAGAGATAGTCTGTGGATGTGGTGAAGTAGGCGTCGGAGTTCTTTGTGATGGGCTTGGTATCGAAGTACTAGATTGTCTACGATCAGCAAAGATGGATTTCGATTGGAGTCAGAACAGAGTGCATTTGTCAAAATGAAGCAAAGTATGAGTGGCAAGAGAAGCATCTCAACGTTGAAATAAGGTAAGATGAAAGTTGTCCCACCACAAACATTTTAAGGAAAGGATGTGCCGGGGCAACGTAGAATGTATCAACAAATTTGCATACAGCCACGGTTGGCGCAATGAGTAACGGCGAGATGCTAAGTAGCTTGCGTAAACCCTGTCAAGTACATAGATCGTTTTTTCCTTTATTGAAAATCTATTTAAATTTTCATCTTTTGATCTGGGAGGAGCCTTTTTGATTTGCTCTATAGAAGGGTGTCGAAGTCTCATAGTCTAATGCAGAAACCAGTATCAATCACCACCCGAATACCGATCTATAGCTTGAATTTGCCTATCAAAGTGTTGATAAGCCTGTTGACGATTTTGACGTATATGTTGTATCTTTTGATGGAATACGTTTTCTGGCGTCGGTTTTTCAAAAATTGCTTTTGCAACATTTTTGTGATAATGAGCACAAGCAAAAAGCGAAATTGTTGTACAACCTGCCATTCCTTCTTTTAGTGCAGTTCTTGAATTTTTAAAAGCATGAAAAGCGTTTATCGGTTCTCGATTCCTTATTGCTTCAATGCCCTTTCTCCATTCCACATGATGAACATCATGTCCTGTATGGGCAGCTGCAGCCGCATGATCTATTCCGTGTAAACCATCTTCAGCAGCTTCAGCCATATACGTATCAACCTTGACTTCCCAATCTACCAATCGAGGCGGAGAAGGTGTGCGTGACATATGATTAGGTATTGGTGGTGTTGAAGTAGACGTTGAAGCACTGTGTGATGACCTTGGTGGATGAGGGCGAAAGTGTCTACGATTTCGTACAGAGGAATTTCGATTAGAGTCAGCGCAGAATACTTTTGTCAAAATAAAACAAAGCAGAAAGTGTAAGATAAGCATTTCAACGATCGAATTAGAGGAAATGAGATTCAGAGTTGGAGTCTTTCTCATCACAGTGACTTTTAAGTGGAAGAATTGTCGGGGCATCACTGCATATCTGATATCAAATCAATCAATTTACACGCAAGGTTGATTGGCGCAAAGAATGGAGAATGAGAAGTTAATCAAATCGTTTGTGTATACTATCAATCAAGCCGTAACGGGCTTATCGAATTTGTTTCTTGTCGAAGGCGTTCATAGCCGCTCTCACGATAGCTTCTATCATTTTGTCTTTCCTGTTCGAATTCCTGTCGGCTTCTTGTTCTTCTAGGTCTTGTAATGCTTTTCTTTAAATGTTTAGCTATATTCTTCATCGAAAAGTACGATGTATTCGTGCAAGCTGCACAACCACTACGTGCATTGTGAATACCATGAGGAACACCTGCTACAGGAGTTCCATATGAGACGCATCCCGTAAAGATTGATGTGAAAGACGCCTGTATCCCTTTCTTGATTGCTTTATATGCACCTTGTCCTCCTTGTCGCAAATGTCGTAATGCTTCATAACGATGGTACGATCGAACTTGGCTTGGCATGATATTGTCATTGCGACGGTTGCTGGTTGCACGTTGTACGGCATGCGAGCTCGAAGGTTGTGAGGTTGAAGTAGACGGATCAGAGCCTGCGACAAAAGATAAACGCAATAGAAGCAACGAACAAAAAGCATACAAGCTCAAAAGTCCGTGAGAAGTACGCATCATGTCAATTGTAGAGGTGAAACAATGATTGTATAAAAAGGAAAAGCAGTATAGTCATTCGCCTTTTTTGAGTAAAATTTACTGACAATTAAAAGATGACTCGTTTGTGTTAAGAAAAGAAACAAACGACACAGAATTGCTGTGCTCAAATTTAAGGATTTGAACTTCAATTAACCGAGGAGGTACCTGCAAATAGTACGAATGACTTGCGGATCCAGGGTGAATATGGATGACGTTCAAATGCCGAGGAGGAATGTTTGGGATCTGTAGAGGCTGATACTTTTCTAAGCAAAGGGCTATCAGCAGAGATCAGGGACCACTTTTACGACACCAAATCCTTACTATTCACTCAAAAAACTTAATGGGCACGCACATGAATGCAAATGAGCTTTCTTTGAAAACGGTGTAGCATTTCATTTGTTCGGGGCGAACATGCAGCCACTCAACAGTACAGCAAGTCAGTTGAGTAATCTCGATAAGTGAGATAAGAAAACCAACTCATCCTATTTATGCAATTCGGCTGTTCTGAGTTTTTACTGAGACGATGTGCTTTTCCTATCATTTTATTGGTAAAGATAGCTCGTGAGAAAAAATAAGTGCGGATAAATTCCGCAGCACGATATACTCGTTGATTTTTAATTTAGACATCAGGCTATCACAGAACATTGTTTATACCCTATTTACCTCTGTCAAACTCCTAAATACAATCTGAAGATTATCGGTAAAGCATTAATATAGCAGAAATGTACCCTATCATTCTCCCCTTAATTCCACCACGCCGTACTACGTAGCCTTGAAAGAGTTTTCATAACTTTTCGGCTTTTACAGGGATATAAATACAGCCTTTATTATAAGTTCTATTCATGAATCACTTCAACCATCACATGAGATGTTGAATAACTTTCTTTTTCGTAGGGTTTATTGGAAAGCCCGTTACTTTTCTCGTCGTCTTCTCACCTTGCCCTTTCGAGCTCACCGTATGCTCTCTTACAGACGATTAACAAGAATGTTACACCTCCCAACCTTGAAACACAAAGCGCTTTACCTCCCAATGATGCGATACAGAGCGTTCGTTCAATCTATCAAGAACGAGAACAATGGTGGTATGCGCAGATAGGCTCGGTCTAGGAGCAAGCCTACAAGCCTAAACGGGCTTGGATAAAATCGAAGGTCAACATCAGAGATCGATGCAAGTGAAGCCTTCAACATTTTATTCTGAGGATTCATGCGTTTCGACAGATGATTTGTTAACTGTCGTGTCTTTGAATTATACCTCTCTCATAGCTTACAATTAAATTCTTATGCCTCTGTTTTGAGTGAAGCATTTTACGATCAAGCTCGAAAGGTGTCCTGGATGATGAATGCTGTAAAATCAATTTAGCACACGATACGAGATGAGACCCTCCTATAAGCGATGCGCACAACTCTTCTTCTTCTTCTAATCCACTTTGATTTAGACGTTCCAACTTGTCTCCCTTTCTGGCTTCTTTAATGCTTTTAATGAGGTACATTCACTTGTAGGATATTTCTGACTGTCACTTTTCACCAATACTGTGCTGATAGCTCTTAATTACTCAGACTTTCTCATTTCGGATGATGAAAGCAGATTACTCATTAATCCCCTTAACTCTACCTCGTCATGCTACGTAAAGTTGAATTTCACTTTCTTGCCCCTCTGAAATCCTAAATGACGCACGAATGCTGATACTCTCTGACGTGCTGAGACTCCTTGTTTACCGATGCTGATATGTTTTATAAACGTTCACACTTTTCTAGCATAAGCTATTATATATCTAGCACTCTTATCGTTCCCCTCAATATGACCGTTCCTTGCCGTACCACGTCACAATGAGAAAAAAACAGTTTCTCGATTTCGAATAAACTATATAAGAATTTGCATAAAACGCTGAATTGTTTTCAAGACATACCATCATCTCTTCTTACCTTTCATTTTTGGTAAAGATGCTCTTTAACAAACTTTCTCTTGTGATTTTGATGGCAATGGCATTCACATTATTATCAGCAACAAGCGCACTTGCTTGCGATGATGGACCGGTTCATGAAGCAGGGATCCCTGACAAGCCCCGGGATAAGCGAGATGCAACAATGAAGCGAGCTGATAGTTTGAAGAAGAGGTGCTAAAAAGCCTAGATGAAGTCGATTGGTAAAAGAGGATGTGATCAAGATGTACCTCTTTATTGCCAAATCTAAGTAAAGTAGATAGACCTACATTGTTTGCTAGCGGTCAATGTTTTTCCTTTTAATTTTGTTCTTTTGCTTTTTTATCCCACACACTTCAGTATAGTATAATAATATCTCCTTGTCAACTCCTTTAAGGGGGGCTCTGCCATCCCTGATCGAATAGCATAAAGTCATTGTTGTATTGAGATAAAAGAATAGCTCTATTGAAAGATCCGTTGCAATTCCTCGGCGCTTAAACAATAACAACAATCTTATCCGTTGAACACTCGGCGCGTTTTGCCGGACATAAGAATGACTGCATAAACACACGCACGCAAACAAACAATTAAAAAAGTCGGCGAGATGACGAATACGTTTTCCCTTCTATCATCATCTTCTGACAAAGCAATATGAGTGTGAGTAGACATAATGAATGAACGAAAGAGCATATGACATCATCCTAACGCTCTTTCTTTCAACATTACTAGGACATTCATGAATATCAATTCAACGTCAAAATGACTTGCTCGGGTTGTTCCGGTGCAGTGACAAGAGTGTTGAGTAAGCTTGAAGGTGAGTGATGCTGTTATCTCTCTCGTTACGATGATCTTGCGCTGATACTAAACACACCCCTTTGCCTTTGCATCAGGCGTGGAAACATTTGACGTATCCCTCGAGAATCAATTGGTCACTGTCAAAGGAACAGCGCCTTACGATACAGTTTTGGAAAAGATTAAAAAGACCGGCAAAGAAGTGAAAGATGGCAAGGTGATTGCGTAGAGAGAGCATAGGGCTGTTCTGCATGTACGAATTATCTCAAAGCATCAAATTTGACTTTTATAGACATACCCCGCCGAAAAAGCAGATTTTGAAAGATTTGAAATTGATGGCAATAATGTACAATAAAAGACAGATCAGAAGCAAATTAGTAGCTCAGAACAATATCCGGTATAAGACTAGTATTCCAACGAAGCCGCCAACGATATACAAGATCATCCGGCTCCCTCTCCCTCCGTTGACGACCTGTCTGGTAAATCTTGAACTTGTATTCGACAACCTTGCTGCGAAATTATCAAAACCCTCCGATGCATCTCCTAGCAATCCTTGCGTCTGAGATTCGGCGTCGTTGTAGATGTCCGTTGTGACGCCTCTCTAGGATCGATGGATGTTGACGTAATGTCAGCTAGATGTCCTTAATGCCCTGTAAAGACGTGCATGTACTCACCAATGCCTTTACTTTATCAAATAGCTTATTGAGCGATGCATCATTCTGCTCTTCATATGTTCTATCTGCCGAAGTGGACATCCTTGCGGGGTATTAATGTGACCCTTTATCAGCTCCTTCTTTCAGCGAGAGCGAGAGTAGTGATGGTGATTGTGCAATTCTATCTGAGGATGAGGGGCTAATCATCGTTACAGCATCGGCATTCACACGCGTTGTCAAAACCAACACAAACGCTCCCGCACCTCATCCACGTGAACAAAATTTTTTGGATTTTTTGGAATTTTAATGAGTTGTTCTTATGCATGCATACATTACCACACACCATCACTACACATCGCAACAAAAAGATGGCAGTTGTTGAACCGGCAAGGGTATACAACGTATCTGGTGGAGGATCAGGTTCAGCGGGTGATTCATCGTACAATTCATCATCGTTACCTGATCTGTTACGAAAGCATGGAAGTACGAATAAGCGAAGGCCACGTAAAAAAGTTGCCTCTTCAGTGAATGAAGAACTTGCAAAGATTGAATTAGTACAAGATTTCGAATTCCCAGAAGCATCTAATAAAATCAAAACTACAAGAGATGGTCAAAATATCATCGCTACAGGAACGTATAAACCACAAATAAGGGTATGGGAATGTGAACAACTTTCACTCAAATTTGAACGTCATACGGATGCTGAAAATGTGGATTTTGTTATGCTATCTGATGATTGGACAAAGTCGTTGCATGTTCAGAACGATAGAACGGTAGAACTGCATGCTCAAGGTGGACACCACGCCCGACTACGTATTCCCAGATTTGGACGAGCACTTGATTATCACTTCAGTACAGCAACCGCATTGATAGGTGCAGCAGGAAACGAGGTGTATCGACTCAATCTGGATCAAGGTAGATTCATGGCCCCATTCACACTACCAGAAGAGGTTTTGGGTGTAAATGCAGTCAATGTTAACCCGGCACATGGGTTATGCGCTTTTGGTGTGGAAGGTGGATTGAACAGAGGAGGCGTTGAATTATGGGATGCTCGCAGTCGATCCAATGTCGGTAGATTGAATATTGCAACAAGGGATGTATTGGACGCAGCTCTGATAAGTGCAAGACGTGGACTACCAGGTGTTTATGGAGTGGGAGACGCAACTGAAGAATCGGCTCTTTTGACGGAGGCAATGTCCGCCTTGAGTGTGACAACATTGAGCACCTCAGCAGATGGTTTGCACATCGCAGCAGGCACAAATACTGGACATGTACTCTTGTACGACTTACGAATGGACAAGCCTTACTCTACAAAAGATCAAGGTTTCGGACTGCCAATAAAGAGTATCAGTTGGCCAAGTGACACGTCCACTCGCAGTACATTGGCCACAAGCGAAGCAGGAAGTGGTGATAAGCGAGTTTTATCGGCAGATGCAAAGGTGATCAAAGTATGGTCAGCCAATACGCCAAACGAAAATATGGTCACAATCACACCTAATGCACATGCGGGTGATATAAATGACGTTCATCATATGCCAGGAACAGGTTTGATCATGTCTGCTAATGAGGCAACTCGATGCAATGCTTGGTACGTGCCTGATCTTGGCGTTGCACCGAAGTGGTGTAGCTTCTTGGATGTTTTGACGGATGAAGCAGATGGGGAAGGATTAGGATCCGGAAAAGGAACATATGAAGATTTCAAATTTGTCGATCAAGCAGAATTGGATCGACTTGGTCTTTCGCATCTTATTGGATCGCAAGTTTTACGACCTTATATGCATGGTTTCTTTATGTCTTTGGCTTTATACGATAAAGCACGATTGATCAATAATCCGACTGCATATGAAGATGCACGTGAACGAGCAATCAAGAAGAAACTGGAAAAGATGGCCGAAAGTCGTATTCGTGAAGATCCGAAAGATGTTGCAAGACGTAGAAGAAATGAGAAAGAATTGGAAGGTATTCGTGTTAATAGAGAATTGGCAGAAAAAGTTGGGAAACAAAACGAAAAGAAGGAGAAAGGTAGAAGTGATAAAATGGTCGAAAAGCCAACACTTCTTTCGGATGATCGATTCAAGGAATTGTTTACCAATCCAGAATATGAAGTTGATGAGGGTAGTAGAGAATTTGCATTGCTCAACCCAAGTACAGTTCGAAACAAACAGAACGGAAAGGATTCAGGTGCATCCTCAGAGAAAGGACGGCGTAAGCTTACAGCTGTTGAAGAAGAGGATATGGAGAGTGATCGAGAGTCATTGGATCCAGATCAAGAGGATCAGCAAGAGGATGAGAGTAGCAGTGATGATAGCGATGACGAAGGAGATCTGGGACAATTTGATCCCCGTAATCATGTCAACAAGCGAAGGGTTGACATTGAGAAACAAGATCGAGCACAACGTGGAGCCAGACCTGTTGATGAAGATGAGTTCAATGAAGGACGTGGCGCAGGATACGGTCAGAAGAAAAGATCGTTCGGCGAACGTGCACGGGCAGGCAAGACAAACGACGACGCATTTGAAGGCTTTGGTGAAGATGATGACGAAGAAGGTGGACGTGGTGGCAAATCATTCACATGGACACCTTCAGCCGATGCAGATGCTGCTGCGATTGCCGAACAAGATTCTGGCAAATCTGGCAACAAGAAAGGAAAGAAGGCTGACAAAGGAGAATCTTTCGGAAAAGGTCTCAGTCGAGGAGCAGGAAAAGAACAAGGTGTTGGTGTTGATGCGTTGGAACATGAACAACGATTCGGTCGTGATAAACGTCGTAAGCCGAACAGAAGTGCCAGTAGAAATGTTATGCAAGGAAGAAAGAATTGATGTAACTCTTTATTTGTACTTTATACCACCACATATACAATCTGTAATGATGATGACATGCTTCTTTGAATAGGGTCTTTGTACATTAGCGCGTTAAAAGTTTAAAATTAAAATACATACAGATTGTTTAAATGTCCGGCGTGTTGTTTTCATTTGAAGTATGTAAAAGCCACAACACATCTTTCCCGTTTGCATTCACTTTGTTGTTTATTCTCTTGACTGCATGTCGATAGTACGAGCGATACAACTCACCACCAGAACATCCATTCCTCGTCTCTCATCCCATCGTCCATTCCTACAGCTACGCTATCGATCAAACATGTCTACAAACGGATCTCCTTCTACGCAACCGGTGGTGTTATGTGGTCCATCAGGTGTAGGAAAGAGTACGCTGATCAAAAGACTATTTGCCGATGAACCTGATTCGTTTGGCTTTAGCGTTAGTCATACAACCCGATCACCAAGACAAGGTGAAACAGAAGGTGTTTCATATCATTACGTTACACGAGAAGCATTTGAAAAGCTGATCGCAGAAGGAGCATTTTTGGAATACGCTCAATTTGGCGGAAATTATTATGGTACATCTGCAAAAGCAGTAAAAGATGTTAGTGAACCAGACCCGCAAACGGGTAAACAGAAAAGGGCTTTATTGGACATCGATACGCAAGGTGTCAAGTTGATCAAAGCGAATCATGCATATTTGAATCCGCTCTTTATCTTCATCGCTCCTCCTTCGATTGGCGATCTGCGTAAACGGTTGGAAGGAAGGGGAACCGAAACGGAAGATTCCATCACGAAACGATTAGCTATGGCTGCAAGTGAGTTGGGATATGCACGTGAAGGAAATCATGATGTGATTGTATTGAACGATGATGTTGATCGGGCATACAAGATTTTCAAATCGGCTATTGATGGTAAATTGGAAGGAAAAGGTGATGAATTACCTGTAGAGGAAGAAGAAGAACGTCAATTGCGCCAATGACACAGGCTTATGCGAGAATTTGACTAATTGGAACGTGTATTGGAATTGTATTTGACATTATAGCTACCCTTTCGTACTTTCTCTCAATGCTACATCTATGCAGGACCGTTTTGTTATGCACACATTCAGTCAGACAAGCTGATTTCACGCTTCACACTGATGCCAGATAGGATGCCTCTCTCTCATGTCTCGAGATGAGATCTGATTTGCCTTTTATACGGTGCTAAAAATACAGGAATACATGTGTGACTTGCAGCAGTTCACTTTTATCTTGACCAGCCGAAACAGTGGGTATGTGCTGGTTCATGACGTTATCTTTGTATTGATCGATTCCAGTCCTTCTAGAGAAGTGACGCTATTTCCACGAACGACCTAGAGGTAAAAAGAGAAGAGAATTAGCAATCTTTAACATCAAAAGTAGATTTGCATTCATTGCTGCACTTACCACTGTTCCACAATGAGCTGCTTGTTGCCATGTATTTCCAGACGCTCCTTCAGGTTTGACAAGTTCTGTGCTTTCGTCAATGACGAGATTTAGAAATACATCAAATCCACGTAGTACCCCTTGTAACCTTCTTCCTCCTTGGATGTTCACCATCACTCTTTTGTCCAGGTATCGTTTTAGTTCTGGCGCAGAAACACGAGCCATTGTGACGAATTTATGCGAAGTGGAGCCGGTGTGATTGAAAGCTCAAACGATAGCAATCTTTCGAGAGTGTAATTCTGGGTATATGCTGCAGTTGATGGCCATAAGTCTATTGTACATCCAATCAAAGAAGACAAGAAGATCTCATTCACGCCAAACACGCGCCCCATTTAATGCTTACACGTGAATGACACAATCTTAAGCCTGTGAATGATGATTTTTGGAACTTCTTAAAATTTAAGCTGTTTTTCGGAAATGCAAAGTGGATCTTTGTCCGATCAGAGTGAACAACTCTCCCATTGTAACAATAGAGATAAATCATTCATGGCAGTCATTGGTGAGTGATGAGAGATAGCAGCAATGCTGAATAAAGACTTATTCCAAGATCTCATCCTACCTCTCAGCACGATCTCTATATGCTTCATCAACGGGACAAAGTGCTGATAGCGTTGAATCGCATCCTATAGTACCTGGCTTGTTTGCACTGGGTACTTATCAAGTTGACCAGCATGAGATCGAAGAGGCTGATGGAATACAAAATGAAGATGATGGGGAGGAAAAAGTCAATGCTCCACCATTTTCGCGAAAGGGGACACTAAGATTGATGCAAGCGAAAGCGAATGAAAGTGGAATGATTGATGTGTAGGTCATCGACGCTGTTTATTAGAGCATATGGTTTTGAACATTAACACCCCCTTTGCGACCCAACAGTGACACACTTTGTACACTAGATACAGCGGCTATCCTGGATATGAAATGGATGAGCGGTTCAAAAGATCGATTAGGAGTAGTATTAGCAAATTCTACATTGTCACTGTATACATACGATACCACGCACGACACCAAAGGCCGACTATGTGATCCTGCTCACATTCAAGTCAACTCAAACAACTCTTTATGTCTTTCATTAGATTGGTCAGATCGCAATCAGCCAGCTTCTTCACCATCAGACACCAAAGCGATCATCAGTCAAAGTGATGGTACACTAGCGCATATATACGACCTAGAAGCAGCATCATCATCGTCATCTCGGGGAGAAGGATCAACAGGTATTGAAACCTGGAAAGCACATGATTACGAAGCTTGGATTGCCGCTTTTGATTCTTGGTCGCCTAATGGACAAATCGTCTGGAGTGGAGGTGATGATCTTACACTAAAAGGTTGGGATTTACGCCTGCCTTCGAGCAGCGACCAAGACTGTTCTTCTTCCGATGATGGAAGTGGAAGTGATACCACACACCGAACACTCGTTGAACGAACGCCGACTTTCTCACATAAACGATCGTTTGAAGGAGGCGTGACTACGATACAAAATCATCATCTTGTACAACATCTTTGGGCGGTTGGAAGTTATGATGAATATGTTCGATTGTGGGATGCTCGACAGCCTAACAAACCACTTTCACATACACATGTAGGAGGAGGTATTTGGCGATTGAAATGGCATCCTACAAAACGTAACTCTTTACTCGTCGGTTGCATGCATGATGGCTTCAAAGTCTTATCTTTGGATGGAATATCGTTGGAAACCTCACCTGAGAAAGTCTTTGATATTGCAAAACAAGAAATGACGATTCAAACACGATTTGACGAACACAAAAGCTTGGCGTACGGATGTGATTGGGATCGTGGAAGAACAATATCCGCTTCAACAATCGATCACATCTACAGTTGCTCATTTTACGATGCAATGTTGCATGCATGGTCACACGAATGATGAATTCTAAAAAGACAGTGTATTTATATGATGTGAATAAAATTACACAATAATGAAACCGTACAAATTGTCTAAGCTTCATTGGATGATTTATATGAAGGCCATCCTTTTGCAGAAGGTGTCCAAGTAGGTGGACGAGCTTCAACGGGCACCAAACCTCTAATACGACCACCAATAACATTTTTAATTCTCCTTCTACGTTCTTGTCCAGACATTGTTGAATTGTTTTGACCGGCAGAAGGTTCATACGTTCCATCAGGTCTAGGAAGCAAACCCATCTTGCGTAGCTTGTTCACATCATCGGGATGTTGTCTGCTCAATCCAACACGATAAGAAGCACGTTGATAAAGTGTTGGTGCTTCAGCTTTGAGTGAATCACAAGCTTCACGCATCTTTGCTCGTTTTACCTCAATATCGCGTGCTTGTTCGGTTCTCTTTAAACGTTGGTGCAATAACCATCCTCGTACGATCGTATCATGTACCTCTTCTGCTGCTTCAGCAGACTTTGCATAGGGCAAAACAGCTTGTAAACCTTGACGGCCTTCTTCCATCAAATCATTCACTGCTTCAGAGGTAGTCTTGGTTGCATTTGTAGGTTGAGGAAACATGATTCTGCGAAAAGTCTCGATTCTTGGATCACTTGTTGTCTCAGCAGCACCGCCTCTGGTTGCATTTGGGCCACGGACAGCAGAGGTAGCATAACCACGTTTCTGTTGTGAAGAAGAAAATGGACTGTTTGAGCTCTTGTTGTTGCCTGTCAACGGTGCAGATTCGGTTGCAGCGGTTGATTGAGCACGTTCACGAATCAAGTTCAACGCACTTCCGGCACGAATCCAGTCCAAATGTGCAGGACTCATTGAGTGTTTTGTCGGTAGGTCGAATGTTTCCTTAACAGATCCATCATCGTTGAACTTGGTGACACGTACCATGACCTTGGTAGAAAGATCTCCATTGGGTTTGAGTAGATCAGTCAAATTCAATGTCTCAACCTGGTCACCACCGGATATGCGATCATAATCGGCTTCGTTCTCAAACAACAAAGTGACCACTCCTTGTTTACGCAAATTTGTCTCTGCAATACGTGCGATACTTCTTGCCAAGATCAAATGACCGTTGTAAAATCGAATTTGCAAGGCTGCGTGTTCTCTAGCTGATCCCTCTCCATAGTTATGATCAGCAACGACCATCCAAGGTTGATCATTTGCCTTGAGTTTCTTTGCCAAAGTAGGAATTGAAATTTCTCCTTCTCCGTCAACGAAATCGCGTACAACATTCACCTTTTCGTTTTCTCCATTAGTGGCCCCGATCAATGTATTTTCTGAAATGTTTGTCAAATGTCCTTTGAATCGTAGCCATGGTCCTGCAGCACTGATGGCATCAGTCGTACATTTGCCCTTGATACGCATCAAGCATCGCATTGGGGGAAGTTCGTAATTACCAGTCAATTTACCATCTTCGAAGGGACTACCGAACGGTTGAAGATGTTCCAAACGACTGCTTTGAGGGTCAATGACAACCTCTGTTGATGGATTTGGCTCAGGCATTGCATTAGGGAGATATCCAACGTTGCCGGGAGTGAAGCCAGAAGGTGGTAGCTGTTTACCTTGCGGGGGTTGGAACTTAAACGGTTTTCCGTCAGGTGCAATGAGTTCATCAGTCATTGGATTGAAATCAGTCCTTCCTGCGAAAGCCATTGCAGTGACGATCTCAGGCGAGGCAAGAATGTTCATCGTTTTACTGTTTCCATCATTTCTTCCTTTGAAATTTCTATTAAACGAAGTCAAAATTACGTTCTTCTCCCCTTGCAACTCTTTACGATCCCATTGTCCGATACATGGACCACATGCATTTGCCAAAACTCGACCTCCAACTTTTGTAAGAGTGTCTTGGATGCCATCTCTGTGGACAGTAGCGCGCACGAGTTCACTGCCAGGTGTTACATCAAAGCTTGTTTTGACCTTCATTCCACGAGCAGCAGCTTGTTCGGCCAAGCTTGCACATCTTGCCATGTCGGCATAACTACTGTTTGTGCAACTTCCAATCAATGCTGCACTAAGTTCGACTGGGTATTCTGCTGAACCGTCCTTTGCTTTTTGAACAAATTGCGATAATGTCTGACTTAGATCAGGTGTAGCTGGACCGTTGAGAGTGGGTTCCAATTTGGACAAGTCGATCTCGATCCTCTCGTCGTATTCGACACCTTCATCAGCAGACAAGAGGCCGCGTTGAGCAGCACCCTCTGCTTGTCGACGAACTTGATCCCTTCCAGTCGCTGTTAGGTACTTACCCATCTCTTCTGTATACGCAAACGCACTCGTCGTTGCTCCTACTTCAGCTCCCATATTGGCCATTGTCGCGAGACCAGTTGCTTCCAAGGATGCCAGACCGGGACCAGAGTACTCGATGATCTTGCCTGTTCCACCGCGAACGGTCAAGATACCTGCTAGATGGAGAATCACATCTTTTGGCGTGCACCAAGGAGATAGCTCTCCGGTTAAGTGAACTGACAACACTTTAGGAGCAAGCAATTCCCATGGTGTGGCTGTAAGAGCATCGACTGCATCTGCGCCTCCGACACCAATAGCCAAACATCCCATCCCGGATGCGTTTGGTGTATGGGAATCGGTACCGAGCATTAGAAGTCCTGGTGCGGCATAATTCTCCAAGACGATTTGATGAATAATTCCACTTCCAGGACCCCAGAATTCGATACCATACTTTTTACTTGCAGATTCTAAGAAATCGAAAACTTCTTTATTGGAAGCGATTGAACGTTTCAGATCCGCTTCTGCTCCTTCGAATGCTTGAATCAAGTGATCACAATGCACACTTGCAGGAACACTAACACGATCCAAACCACAAGTCATGAATTGCAATAAAGCCATTTGAGCAGAAGCATCTTGCATTGCCAATCTGTCCACCTGTAGGGGCAAATACATCTTTCCACGAATCTTTGTTGGATCACGACCTGCGGAAGCCAAAGTGTCTTGAGGTGAAATTAAATGGGTATACAGAATCTTTTCTGAAAGTGTAAGCGGTCTGTCTAGAACCTTACGAACTGTTGCTAGATTGTCCAATAATTTCGGATAAGGAGGTAATCGAGAAGGATGAAATGTTGGCGGAGCTGCAGTTGCTAAAGCACGGCGTGAATTGGTGGCATTGAAGAGTGCCTTGGAAGAGCATTTCAGCGCTCTCCCATTGCCACTTCTGCTTGCCAAAGATGCCATCGTCATGATGACAAATTGAACGAGGGTAAGGTGATGGACACACAACAAAAAGCCACCCTGCCTAATTTCGCGAAGAAAGGAGAGCAATCATTCTTGCTGCAGGCGGCTTCCTTTTTTTTTCAACGGGTCACGCGTATCTGCCAATCAAATGTGAGAGATAAAGTTTTACGTTTAAGCCCTGAGAAGCCGTCTCGTGTGTTTAGCGGGGTTAAGATAATCATCAGCTTACTAATCAAATGTGAAGCGTACGAGTGAAGTGGTCGGGGTTGATTCGATATTGTCGGCGTTATATATCAATTTGAATATTCAGTCACAAATGACGCTTATACATTAGTACTCGATCACACTCTGAAGCCATTCTTTGATGACGAGTGATTGATCGAATCGGACTTTAAGTGCTTCTATAAAGTTTAATTAGCCAAGCGTGCGTTGCGCCGGCAAAGGAAGGCCATGCTTTTGCTTACACTATTTTTATTTTGACCGTACTGATTGCGTGCCTTTGATTCCACGCACGGTCTCACGCACGCACGCATTCATTCTTTTTCCTTCACCCCTTTTACTCAGCCAGGCCCTGTACAGTGAGTGCTAGACAGCCTGGAAAGTTCACTCCGGCATTCGGAATCAGGCAGAGTAAGCAGCAACAGCAGGACATCAAGACATTTCATGCTCTTTTATGCTTTCTCATCACCATCACTCAATTTCACACATCCTTCCTATCTCCAACGGAACTGCAAGAATAATTATTGTGGGGTCAATTCCGTCTATTTCCGTATTCTTGGCGACGGAATAAACGCCAACTCAATTTTCTCGCTTTCTCTCTTTCGTGATCGTGTCTAAATTTGTAAATTAAAAGGGAGCCTTTTTGCCAAGAACACTCTTCTCCTATTCAACGATCATCTCTCCGTTTTTTTTGCTTTTCTTCCGTATAAAGCATTGCAAGTTTGAATTGGTCTAGGATCGTCTCTACAGCAACTTCAAACAGTGCTTCCTCGAAATCCGACCACTCTTACAGAAGAAATCCTATCCATCATGTCGAGCACTCTGCAATCCTCTACATCCTCCATCACAGCCAACTCCTTGAATGGAGGAAGAAGAAATGTGGTCGGTCTGTCAACATCAATCGTCAAGCTGGCATTAATCTTGACAACTGCTCTTGGTAATGCACTCGCAGCTCCACTACTCGGAGAGGATGGCTCAATACGTATACTAAAACATAGTCACTCAGAGCCAAGTGTTCCACTAACAACAACTGAGCTTATTGTTGACGTTTTGATGATTGCTGCTTTGGTACTTGGAGGTGGATTATGTGCCGGTCTAACACTAAGTTTGATGGGTTTGGATTCGGTAAATTTACAAGTTCTTTCAACCGCAGGATCGCCAACGGAAAAACGAAATGCTACAAGAGTTTTACGTTTATTGGAACGTGGAAGACATTGGGTTTTGGTTGTTTTATTATTGTCAAACGTGATCGTCAATGAAGCTTTGCCTGTCTTTCTTTCAGATTTGGACTTTGGTGGAGGTGTGGCTGCCGTTTTGGTTTCGACAATTTTGATCGTCATCTTTGGTGAGGTGCTGCCTCAATCCATTTGCGCTCGATACGGTCTCTCGATTGGAGCTGCTTGTGCACCTTTCGTGTGGATCTTGATGATCGTCTTATCGCCAATTGCTTGGCCAACTGCTAAGCTGCTGGATTGGTCGTTAGGAGAAGATCACGGGACAACGTACAAAAAGGCAGAATTGAAAACATTTGTCTCTCTACATCAACAATTGGGTACTGAGAACTTGAACGAAGACGAAGTCACAATCATCCGAGCAGTTTTGGACTTGAACGACAAAACCGTCAAAGATGTCATGACGCCTATTCAAGATGTTTTCATCATGTCTTCTGATACCATCTTGGATGACGCAGGAGTGGGAAAATTGGTGCAAAGCGGTTATTCACGTGTGCCAGTTCATGAAAAAGGAAAGCCAGACAGTATTATCGGAATGTTGTTGGTCAAAGATTTGATCTCATACGATCCAGATGATGGAAAAGAGGTGGCCAGCTTCCAATTGCGTCCTTTGCCAGAGACTGCTCCTGACCTTACCCTGCTTTCGACTTTGAACTACTTCCAGACCGGACGATCACATATGTTGCTCGTTAGCAATAGCCCAGGAGAGCCAAAAGGTGCAATTGGAATTGTGACATTGGAAGATGTTGTGGAAGAGTTGATCGGAGAAGAAATCATTGATGAGACTGATGTTTGGGTGGATGTGCATAACCGTGTTCGGGTGACGAGGAATCCAAAAGAAACCGCACCAAGCAATGCAGATTTAGGACCTTTAGTTCGTGGAATTATCGAACGTCGTCGTATGGGAGGATTGAAACAAAAAGCCGGCTCTACTGCACCTTTGAACAAGACGGTAGACCGTGTTTTGGTAAAAGGAAATGATCAATCTGCCCGGACAACGTACGATACGGAAAATCATCGACTCAATGCTAGAGGTGATCTTCCAAAACGATCCCATAGCGCAAACACTGAGCCATCACATGGCGGCGGCGAAAACAGACAAGTGGGCTCACCTTGGCGCATGCCGCGTACGTTGACTTTACTGGACGGTGATAATGATTTACCGGATAATGAAAGTGTAGATGAATCAACATTGGTAAATGAACCACAACAAGGAAATCGTGGTAGAACCGGTGTAAGAAACAACAGTGCAAAACCGCAATCATCATCTAGACCTCAAAATGATGAAAGACAGCCTTTGCTCGGTAATGGAAATTCATCCAAAAAGTAAACAACCGCACCACCCCGGACACTCTTCATCATTGCATAGACATCCCTCTCAATTCCAACTTACATAGCAGCATCACGTTTTTTTCATCTAGTCTTTTTGTGTACAGCAAAAGTGTAAATATGGTCATTTGTGGTCGTAATACATGATTATAATACAGTGTTTGAGAGAAATGAATCACACATCCCCTTCTGTTTCACCATCGCTTTCTTGCTCGGACGGCTTGCCAACCACATCAATTCGTACGAGGCCTACCGCCATTCCGGATGCCAACCAAGTTTCACAACGGCTATTCAAATTCCATCGTACACAAGTCACATTGACAGCCGGATGCCAAGCCATGGTCAAACCTTGTTTTGAAGCAAACGAAGAAAATTTTGATGATTTCGCTGAAGCAAAGAGACCATCAGGTGGAAAACGTGCATTATCAAAAGTTGCCAAAGGTTCAATAAAACGAACAGGACCGTTCGAACCACGATCTGGAAAATCTAATCGAAAAATCGTATGCGTTCCTCCGCTTGCCCATCTGCGTGTATTTTGTAACATTAGAGCAGGAACATTGCCTATCCGAACCGTTCCATCTGCTCCGCCACTTGCCAAAAAAGGATGATGAGGTGAAGTATGCAAACAACGTATCCTACCATAATGAGGATAAACGAGACGTGAAGAAGGTTTTGACTTTTGTGGAAATTCAACAGTTTGAATACAACAATCCTTCAAACGTTCATATAATGCTAAATTCGTAGTTTGTTCAAATGTAATCGCACTTGACGTATCCCGTGATCGAATCAATTGCTGACAGAAATCTGCGTTGGATAAAGTCGTATGGATCACTGATCCATCATATCCAGCAATGTAAAGTTCATTTTCACCTTTCTTGCCCCATGTCAAATCCGCAATGGGTGATCTGCTCGCCCGAATGCACATATCCGGCACGAAAATTGCTTTCGTTCTATCTTTGATTGATTCTTGCTGTTCCCCCAAACCCTTTCGGAGGTTCCAAACGGCTACATGTCCATCGGAATAACCAACGGCAAGCAATTGCGAATCCTGCCATTCCATACAAAGCGGTATTCCTTCGCTGAATCGAAAGACCAATAACGGGTCAAGCTTGATAAAAGGAACGCTTTCTTCATCCTCAACGCTCAGCGTGTCAGGACGGGGAACGGAGTATATTTCGATATTTCCATCTTGCATTGTGACAGATAAGAGGCCGATCGAGGCATTTGCTCCAGTGAAATTGTCCGAGATCGGCACCCACCGAACTACAGACATTCGTCCAGCATCAAAGCAAAGCTTCATCTCCAGCTTCGTACGCCAATCCTTCTTGGAGATAGACCAAATCTGCAAAACGCCTGGCTGAGAACCTTTTTTGACACGCTCTATTAATCTAGTCCTTGGCCACTCATCAAGAGCAGCTGAAACGCAGAGATACTCGTTATCACCTTCCGCCCCATCGGCTTTGTAGCTCCAATCCACGCTGTACACTTGTGATCCCACATTTAACAAGACGCCTTGTTGAGAAGACATCTTTGTGGCCTCATTCAAGGGGATAGCATTGTCTTTTTGGATTTTGAGTTTATTTGAATCATTCTCTGTACCCATTTCGACTGATAACCGGTCGCCAATGAAAGGTAAAAGTTCTGTGAAGTTGACATCAGAAACGAGTTCCGTTCCTTCCTCTACAGCTGCAAATGTTTCCTCTGTTGGCTTCAAGTATGATTCTTCCCCAGTCATCTTTTTGCCTTTTGAGTACTTTTGTGCGTCTCGCTTTGGCAATACTTGTGTCCTTCTTTTACCCTTCTTCAACACGTCTTTCACCATAGCAGCTACTTGAAGTGACGCAGTCTTGCTATCCTGACTTTCTTCTTTCCTCCCTTGATGGATACTATCAGCGTCCGGAACGATACCTTGAAGCTGTTGTGGAGCATTGGTGAATGAATGTGGAAAGCGATGTTGAGCCCTTGCTGGTCCAGATTGTCTGCCTCTAATCTTCCTGGCGGGAGTGCTTTCCATTTTAGCCTGAACAGGTTTGCTGTAGATTGGATCATCTTGCACGCTGCCGTTCATTTCTTCTTCTTCTGGTTCACTTGTCATCTCTTCTGGTCCGCTTGTTGCATCTTCAGCTTGAAAAGCATCTGATGATCCAACATCTTCCCCTTCATCTTCTGATTCGCTCAATCGTGTTCGTGATGAAGATGCCACTGCTTTTCTCTTCGCATTGCGTGTGTATAGCTCTGGCTGTACCCTTTTGCTTGTAGCACGCCTCGGTCTAGATCCCACGATGGATTCGTTCGTCATCCTTGCAGTGAAATGGGAAGATCAGAGCATGATGGATGATGATGATGGATGTCAATGCATACAATCAACACTAAGAAGTCTAAATTAATCATTGACGCGCTAAACAGTGTCTGTTGATCTTACACCTTCTCGCACCTTATTACTCCTAGTTGTGATAAAAGTATGCAAGATTTCAATTTCATTGAAACATAAAAGCAGTAGAAGTAAAAAACAGCAAAGAAGATAAACAAAAGACAAACATAATCAAAGATGATAGCAATTTCATCATGATAAGCTTGGATGGCAATATAAAAGGGTATAAAAAATGCAAAGAAAAGAGATTAAAAAAAAGAGAAAATTGCTTCCAGAAAAGGTGGGTTACACTGATTAAACTTGCTCGGGACTGACGGATAATTGACGTTTTTCATCTTGATCTCTGGCTAGCTCTTCATCGTCATCTCCTGTTCCGATCACAAATGTATCTTGATCTGGGGTGGTATGTTGTTGTTGAATATGAGTGTCTTCCAAACGAATTGCATTACTTGTCAAATGTCTGATATGTTCTCTTTTGAGAGCCCAAGCTTTCAAAACCATCAAGCCAGCAATCCAACAGAACAACAAAGCAACGATTGCGACTGTAACATTGAGAATCATCATGAAATCGCCAAATCCGTTTCTCATTGCCACAAAGCTAACTTCTTCGCTACTCAACATAAACACCAATCCACCACAAGCCAAACTGAAACTTGCCAATGCTTCTGTTGGAGGACGAGAAGGCATGATCGAACTGGTTGGAGGACGTAACCATAAAAAGAAGTATGTCATAAAACGTAAAACGCTAAAGCCTGCCAATAAATTACCCCAAAGTGAATGAATTGAAACTTCATAAACGTAATCTTGATGATGTGCTGCCATTGCGATTCCGGTTACTCCGATCACCAATGCCGGGAAAGGGTTGAATGAGAAGCTGTATGATGGAGGTGCACTGTTCACAGTAACAACCTCATCAGCAGAAAGCGTTTCCAAAGATCGTTGATTGCGACGTGAGACGGATGCTTGTTTTAACGAGACAGGGAAAGCCAATAAATTCTTCAAAGATCCCCATTCCAGAATCATGCCCATCAAACCTGCAAACCAGAACATAACAGCGATTGAAATATGTTGAACTTGTTTGACTGTGTATGGATCTCCAGCTTCTGCGCCGAAACGCTCCATCCAAGTATTTGTTGCACCATAAACAAAGATCACGCATGATTCAACCCATTCGGCAGTAATTTGGTTTCCCTTTCTGCCCTTTTTCGTCATCGGTTTACGATTCCATGCCCATCCTAAGTCAGCATAAGCGCCCATATAACGTCCGAAGCTTAGCAAACCGTACCAGAAGAATATTCCTCCTTTGATTCCGTGTGCTAGGCATACGTTCTTGTAAGCACCTCTGCATGATCCTGTATAGATTGTCAAACCGGTATAAGCAGCAGCAAATGCCAAGACTGGAATTGAACGAGCAACGGTAACGTGAGAGTAACGAATGATAGATTTCAATAAAGAGTGTTTCTGTTTTGGCTTTTGAAGAATAGTATTTTGACGCCATTCAGGAACACTTTGAGATTGATTTTCTTGTTCATGTCCTAATTTCCATGAAACGCTTGGAAGTTCATCAAGTACTGAAGTTCGTGGAGTATTGAGTAGCGTACTTGTAGGGCTAGGTAAATCACGAGTCCAAGAACGAGTGCTCGAACGACGATTATGTCCACCACTTTGTTCTTCTTCACTTTCCCCCTCAAAGTGAACAGAACGTAAAGGAGATGAAGAACCGGAAGATCCACTTGATCCTTGTCTTCTTGTATGTCTGTTCATACGTTCTAAATCCAATTCACGTGCATCACTGATTCCTGAACCATCATCGGATAACATTCTTTCTTCTTCCAATGGATCGTATTCATCTTCGTGCGTGGCGGCATTATTACGGCTAGAAAGCGAAAGTGAATTGAACAAAACTCGCATAGAATTCTTTTGCGAAGAGCCTCTGATCGATCGAACGGCATTGTAAATCTGCTTGACCAAACGGAAAACATCACCTCCCAAAGCGATTAAAGATAGCCAAAAGATTGCATATCCTAAGCCTGAATGAGAATTTGAAGGGTATAATCTTGGAGTCATTGCTTTGTACAAGATTGAAAAGAACAAAGATCCTCCCAAAGTGATCAAATAAACCAAGGATGCCAAAGGTGCAAGATTGGAAGATGCGGCACGTAAAGCCAAAGTTGCGGGTAACATGATAAAACAACTGATTATACATCCAAGAACGTGTAAGATGAGTAAAGAGCCATGTCTTCCAACAAACTCTTTGTTTGCTTTCACACGTTCTTGAATATCCATAATTACGCTTTTTCGCATCTTTGGGTCCTTTTCATCAACCAAATGTCTATAACGTCCACCAGCGACGCCCATCAAATCTTTCCATTCACCTTCTTGCTCATTATGATAAGCACTAGTGAACCATTCCAATTGATCAGATTTACCTATTCCATAATTAAAATCCCATTCGATGTAGCTCAAAGGATCAGGTCCTTTTCCACGTAAGATTGTCGTTTCGTTTAATTCCATACTTGGTGCTTCTCCTCCGTGTCCGTGATTATGTCCGCCTGCTCCGTGTGGTAAAGGAGGAACGACGATCATTACTGAACCTGCTTTTGATGCTTCTGGAACGCCGTCATATGGATGGGGTCCTCCATGGTGATGCATGTGGGCAGATTTAGATGCTTGTTCAGAGTGGGAGTGAGAGTGCTCGTGTTCATGTTCGTGTTCTTTCATATCATGATGAGATTCTTGCATAACATGAATGACTTCCGGTTCCTTGTGATGATGTTCCTGTTCCTCCTCCTCTTCATGATCACCATGTCTTTTTTGCCATGATGAAATTGAAGGACCTGCTTCCGATCTTACTTCGGCAATGCTTAAAGCCGAAGTGGAGGGTATGGAAGTTGAAACGGTGGCCAAAGCAACGATTGCGATCGTTTGAGCTGCCAAGATGATCTTTGGCATCATCTTTGCTTTGGGACGGGATAGTGGATGGGTATAAGTTTGTTCCACTTCTGTTGAATGATTGATTTAAGAATGGATGGCAAAAAGGTATATTCGGCTTACTTCTTAAGTCCGAACCTGATTCCGATTCCGATCCCTATAATGATTTACCAGGTAGAAAGTAATGCAAGAAGCCCTTTATAAGCCTATTTGAGGTTAAGGTGATGATGGATGATGATGACGAAGAAGTTGTTTAGAATGGATGGCTTTGTGTTTAATGGACTAGCATGTGTGTGAGTCCCTTTTTCACTCGGAGATCCCAGTCCGCGGTGCAATTGATTGATTGGCTTTGATTATTTTTTTTTCTTTTCATTCAGGGCCTTTTTAAAAACTCCGCTTCCAGAGTGTGTCTACCTTCTATGCAAAGTGATGTACATGAGCAGCACCCTATCACTACTAATCGATCTGATGCAGTTCATCAATCTTGTGTTCTTTACGCATTCGGGTTGTTCTTTTGACTGTTTTAATGCCCTTTCATTACGGCTTCTTCCGCGGTGACTTTTTTTATTTTTCATTTTTTTCCGGGCCCGCACGCAGCTTGAACGCACGCTAACAGTCAAAAAAAACCTCCACCACTGTACAAAAGACGATCTGCATAAAGATGCACACTAAAAGATTCAAACTGTTTTTCTTTTTTTCGTTAATCGGAAAAAATAATCCATTCAAATGTTATTGACTTGTTTCGGTTTAAAATCGATAATTAATTTAATACCCTTATTTTCATAATTAGATTTCTTTTGCTGAGTATACTTCACTAACGATTCCTGCGTCATGCCGCTCCGGCTCAGCAATGTGCGGTACACTACAGCTCAACCTAGAATGATGACAATCGGAATAATTGTCATTATAAAGACTGTGCATCTCTTTAATGAAAACGCGTTTTGTTCGCTTATCTACTTACATCTCTGAGTGGCTTTGAATCAGTCTCGGATGTGTGTTCCGAAAAAGAGGGAAAAACCGTTGGCTACTTCTCTCTCACGCGTGTTTGCCAAGACTCCCGCCGCGCTTAAGCAATTCTTAAATGGCAGGCAACCTGGATCGACGATTTCTGTCAATTTATCGGGCTGATCGGTGCTAGGTGTTCGATGGACGGGGAACCTCCTGGACTTATATTAAATGAGATAACTCTTTTCATGATCGCGGAGACAGCAGCTATATCAGGCACCGATGTGGGGCAATCTCTAGCTAAGGACATCATCAGTGCACGTTTCATAAAGCGAAATGAACGTGTCATAATTGCGGCGCCCGTCGATCCGATCCTAGGCCCTGGATCGCAGGTTAAATTACAGAAAAACATAAAGCTCGATTATCTTTTATATCAATTTGCCATCTTCTGATCACATATGGTAGATTGTATGAGTAGCATGGCTATCAACTTTTCGTTTTGCAGTATTTTGATTATATAAGATGAATTTCTCTGGGAAATCTCGACATATAAACATTTTTCATATTTGATCGTCACGGCAGCGAGATGAGCCATCTGCCGAAAGCGGTCCGTCTTGAACAAATAAGAAATTGTGATCTGAGTCTAAAACTTCTCTTGAAAATTTGCTCAGCATTCTTATTCGTTGAGACTAAAAAAATATTCGTTAGCTATTGAAGATAGCTTTTCATCGCATCATCAGCATCATCATTAAAAGTCAGAATGGAGGAGATAATTGTAGATTGGAACGAGAAAGATTTCTCAGCAAGTGAGCCGATCTACTGCGAAATTTGCTGTACAGAAGATGTCAAGCCGGAAGATCAAACAAAGTGTGCAGAAGGTCATATATTCTGTAAAACTTGTGCAGGAAATATGGCTCAAGTACAAATAAACAACTTTCAAGTGAGCTTACCATGTATGTCAATGAAAGGTTGCGAAGCAGAATTCGAAGAAGAAGAAGCAAAAGCGTTCTTGACTGAAGTACTTTACAAAAAATGGAAAGAACTTTATATTGAAAAATTTGCGAAAGATTTGGGTATCAAAGAAGCCCTGGAATTTTGCCCTTTTTGCGATTTCAATCGAGTTTCATTTCATATAACAGAGGTTCATACATTTATATGCGAAAATCGAAGCTGCGGGAAATGGTCATGTCTCAAATGCAAAGAAGAAGATCATAGCCCACTTTCGTGTGAAGGTGCGTCTCAGAGCTGGCTTCACTTTAAATGTTAACCTCTGAATTGTCTTTCTATCCTTATTTAACAGAAGCAGAAAGGATTCTAACAAATGTTGAAGATCAGAAAGCAAAATTCGTATTTGAGGCAACTGTTCGTCGATGTCCTTCAGCAAGCTGCGGAATTGCAATCGAGAAAGATGGTGGGTACGTAAATCTTGAGGGTAGAATTAGTTGGGATAAGATTACTTAAATATAATCGAACTTTTCACAGCTGCAACAAGTATGTTAAATTTGGTATAGTAGTAGAATATTAATCAGAAGAATTCTCAAATTACGTTCTACATTTTACGTTTTTCAATCAGGATGAGATGTCGACATTGCGGAGCTAATTTCTGGTAAGTAAGAACTTAAGACATAATCTCTATATTTTCACGAAGCGATTAATTTTATTATATAGCTTTCTATGCAAAAAAGATATCTCACAAAGCCGTTATGAGCACTTTGGAACATCGCTTGGTTTATGTGGGCTTTTTGAGGATCCTACAGAAATTATCGCGCGAGAGGCAGAAGCAGCAGAAAAGGAATTTGAAAAGGTATATTTACAGCAAAACTTCGTTAAGGAACGCAAGCAAGCCTTGAAAAATACTATAGCACAAGCTCGAGAGAGAGAGCACGCTCGACTTTTGAGCCAACAAATACGTGAACAAGAAGAGCAAGAACGAAATTCACTCATGCAAGAAGCTTATTTGCGTGATTTTCCTTCTCTAGAAGATATGCTATTTTATTAAAACAAACAACTAAGGTCTCTATTACCTAAAATTGAAAAGGGTCAATGAAAGAATGTAGATATTATTTAAAATTCAATTTTGAGACATCATAAACTTTCATAACATATACCGGACGATATGATTTAAAAATTTGTAAGAGGAAACCATACAATATTAGGCACCGAAACAATCCAACATTACACCGGATTGAGTTTAGAGCTGACAACGGGCCGTAAAAGCTCATCAAATCAATTCGAAATAATTAACTTTGTAGACTATGCTTTAAGTTGAATATAACTCCCAATGTCTCTTCGTTATTCATGACCAATGATCATGGACGAATCTGCCACCTCCAACGTAATCGAATGCGAAATATGCTGTACAGAAGATGTTCCGCCGGAAGAGCAAGCCAAGTGTATGAAAGGGCATGTGTTTTGCTCAACATGCGCTAGAAGGATGGCAGAAATACAAATCTTTTCAGATAAAGCACATCTACCATGTTTATCTTCGGAGGACTGCAAAGCACAATTTGGATTTGAAGAAGCAAAAAAGTTCTTACCGGAAAAGTTATATGATCGTTGGCAAAAGCTAAGTTTCCAAGAACTGATGAAGGCCCTAGACTTCAATGAAGAATTATGCCCGTTTTGCGACTATGCTTGCATACTTACAGGAGCCTACGATTTCGGTATCTTTATGTGTGGAAATCGGCAATGTGCAAAATGGTCATGTCGGACATGTAGAGCTGAAGACCATACACCCTTGACTTGTCAACGTGAGTATAAAGACGGGTCAGTGGAAAGGTATCCTAGACTTACTCATAAATAACCCTTTATTCTTTCCTGTAGAGTCATTAGGGACATTGAGATGGGATGATAAAAGGCATATAGAGAAATACCTTTCCGACGCCATTATTCGTCGTTGTCCTAATAAAAGTTGTTTCACACCTATCGAGAAAGCAGAAGGGTGAGTCAGATATGATTTCTTTATCTTGAGGTTCTGCCGTACTAAACATAAAGTCTCAATCATTTCTTTCAGCTGTAATCAGTAAGTTGTTTTAATGTTCTATTTTAGTGATACACTGACCTTTAAACGCTTCATATCAATCCAATAGTATGGAATGCCGAAAATGCGGTACACATTTTTGGTAAGATTAAGAATTATAGTTTAAAGCTTAAATACTTACTATTTTCTATCTTCTTTCTGCCATCATAGCTATCTTTGCAGAAAAGATATCTCCGTTAACGTTTATCAACATTTTCAAAATTCAAGCTGCGAATTATTTCAGGATGCGGAAGAAGTTATTGCAAAGGAGTATGCAGAAGCTGAAGAAAGACTAAAAGACGATGCTCTACAGCTGCAATTGAAAAGAGAAGCTTTAGAAGATGCACGAAAAAAATTTCATGCGAAACAACAAGAGCATGCAGCAAAAGTTCAAGCATGCTTCTCACGTGAATTCAGGTCCTTTCCTTGGTAAACGAAAGACGATCAATCAACTTGATACTTTGAGATGAAAGCTACACATTCACTGAAGATTTTCCAAAGTGTAGATAGCAAAATGATATCTTCTTCTTTTATTCATGCAAGGCGGAAGCAATCACACTAAGCAAGGCAGTTAAGCAGTTGTGCTGCGCCTGCGCCTATTTTAGCTTTAGCCCCCACAAATTAAAAGGTGCGTGCAATCATCATTCTTTCTTCATTACCGCATCTTTGCATACGAGTAAAAGTAGATGAAGAAGTGTTTTTAATACTTCAACATCATAATGAAAGCTTAAAGGGTCGGGATAGTAAGATGGCAGACGTCCTTTATCGAAGAGGTACACTCCAACAAGAAGGCGCAGATGATCAAAGAAGCTTTCTGGAGGACGATGATGATGGTGGACCAAGCTTTAATGACCTGATGGGCTCAGTAGATTATCCCACTCCAACGACATCTGAAACGGGTGAACGTGCAAGAGTACCGGAAGATGAAAGGGAGCATCTCAAAACGTCCACTCCTGTTCGTCTCTTACAGCGGAGTGAAGAGCAATTCGATAACTACCTTTGGTGGCGCATTCTTGCTTTCCGGATAATCAATGCATTCATCACAAGTAGAACGGTCTCTGCTCCTGACGAACATTGGCAAAGCTTAGAGATTGCACATAAGATCGTTTTCGGCTATGGTTGGACGACTTGGGAATGGATCGATCGAAGGCCAGCAGATAGTGCTTGGTTCGGTGGATCGAAATGGGGAGATGGTCCGATTCGTAGTGCTTTGCATCCTGTGCTCTTTGTCCCGCTCTATTGGGTTCTAGCTCAGCTGCGTTTGGACTCGACTTGGCTACTGACAATCGCTCCTAGCTTGCTACAAGCTGTTTTCGCGACATATACCGACTGGTTTGCATTTCGATTAACGCGAAGGATACTGAATGAAAGGAGCGCTTGGGCAACACTGTTGGTGTCATTCTGTTCAATGTACACCTTTCACAGTACCACACGTACCCTTTCCAACTCGCTCGAGGCAAGTCTATCAATGGCAGCTATTTTTTATTGGCCATTAAGTCTACCGGAAGACTCGGATACGGATCTGATAAGTGAACAACCGCTAATCGAAGAATCTCGTTTGATCAAATCTGTTACCCTTTTCGCCATCTCAGCAGCACTTCGACCGAGCAATGTTTTGCTATCCTTTCCACTACTACTCTTCCTCATTCGCGCAATCGTTCTCAATATAAACTCGCCGGCAACAGCATTGGAAGCGGCATTCGCACTTTTGATCGTTTTGAGGACGGTTATTTATGTCTTTGTCGTTGCGGTCATTTCGCTGTTTACCATTGATTCGATCTTCTATCAACGCCTAACGTTCACGCCTCTAGGATTCCTCAAGCGAAATGTTCTGCAAGGTATTTCGTTATTCTACGGAGCATCACCTGTGCATTTCTACTTGACAAGTGCACTGCCTTTCATCGGGTTTACTCTGTTGCCTTTTGCACTTCGAGGGCTATGGTTCGCATTCGACAAACCGCCTACGTCCACATTTGACAAGATCACAAGAAGATGGGAAGGCGTTCGAGGAGAGAGAGATCCAAAAGCAATGAAAACATTGGCAGATTCTGTGATTGTGTTTGTCTTAGCAATGAGTCTTTTGGGTCATAAAGAAGTACGATTTTTGCAACCAATCGTACCGGTTATACACATGATGCAGGCTTATGCGCTTGTCATGTTACCGCCTTTCAGAAGTCCTTCTTGGTTGCAAAAAAGACGGGATACAAACACGCCAACACCGCAAAACACACCTTCGCGATTGGCAGCGACGATGACTTCGGATATATCATCGAATGCGGCGTTTGAAGAAGGACAAACGGCATTGGCACGACAGGCATCTATTGAACGTTCGCGGAGGCGAGAGTTAATTCAATCTTTGACGGATTTTACGTCTTGGCAAGGTAGGATGCATTTACTGCCGCCTAAGCCTGCTCTTTTTAGCACGCTCGTGTTTGATAGAATGCGAGATGTGATACGATTCATTCGTGTTTGGCATGGAGAGGCTGCTTTGTGGCTGCTGGCTTTGAATCTCGTACCGATCTTTTACCTATCCATTCATTCGATCGGACAAGTTCGTGTGGCTGAGTACGTCGGTCAATTACAACAAAGTGGGAGTCTGGATAGCGTTGGATTTATAATGCCTTGTCACAGTACACCTTGGATGAGTCATATTCATTCGCAAGCATTGGCAGAGGATCCAAAGAAGGCATGGTTTATAACCTGTGAACCTCCTTTAGACGCAAACGTTGTTGAAATGAAAACGTATAAAGATGAATCGGATTACTTTTATGATGACCCGATCAAATTTTTACGTAAACGAATCGGAACACAAACAAGACCTTGGCCTTCACATTTGGTCATGTTTGAAGCTCTTCTTCAGCCAAAAGATGGTGGTGGCGTCGCACAGCTATTATCGGACCAAGGCTACACACAAAAACGCTCTTTTTGGAACAGCGTCTTCCATCCCGATCATCGAAGGAGAGGTCGAGTGATCGTGATGGAAAAAGGTCAAGAATAATGACACCCACCCACAAAACAATTCTCTGTAAAAGTAGTATACCCTTTTTTTCATTCATCATTAATTACAAAAAAGCACTCCACCATCAAACAAAAAGGCTGAGATTTTTTTTTGTGAATGTAAGTTAAGCAGAGAAGATGAGTAATATAAATGAATACATGAATGACAAAACACGATTGTCTAAAAGAACCGCAAGGATAAATTGAGCTATTCACAATTTTGCGTGTAAAATGATTGCTTTTTCTTGTCGAAATCTATATCGAGAGTCGACATGGAACAAAAGTACAAAGTAAGATAAAAAGATGACAAAAGAATGGAAAGAAAGCATGCAATATGGAAATTATCAACCGCTTTATCCAATACCATCTTTGAAGAGAAGCGAATGGTGAAGAATGATTCAGTGCAACAAAGCAGTGAAAATATTCTGTAAATGTCCGTGAAAAAAGAAAAAGTTCCGAAGCCCAATGTTTAATTTGCAAGAGAAAGTACCCTTCTTGTATAATCTTGATCATCGCGAAGAGAGTTTGCACTTGCCCTGCTTCCTGCTCTTTGAAGACCGTCATTGTTTAATCGGTCATCAGATGCATGTGGTGGGCTATTGTTTGCTCCAGCAGGTCCTCCTTCAGGACTGCTGGGTTGATCAGAGAACACATTTGGAGACAGTAGATGATCTTCAGGTCCTTGTCCGCCAGTGTAAGGGTTTGGCATACCTGATGATCTGCGATGGTCTGATTCTCCTCCTGCCACTCCAGCCGCTCCTGCTGCTCCCGCGGCTCCTGCACCGGCAACAAACGGCATTCCTTCAGGGTTCATAGCATGACCTTGACCGTTCCAGCCTCCGTTATCGTAAGCATATTGATTTCCATACTCATCGGCCATGTAATGACCTTGGCTGTATGCGGCAGGATCGTGACCTTGACTTTGCGACATGTATTCGTGTCCTTGTGGGTTATCGTAGTAGTGTCCTTGCGATCCGGCACCGTTGTAGTAATCGTGATAAGCAGCAGCACCATATCCACCAGCTGCAGCGCCAGCACCGGCAGCAGCACCCATACCAGCATAGCCTGCACCAGAGAATTGACTGGGTTCGTATTCACCTTGAGAAGGATGATAGAAGTTTGAAGCACTTCCACTTGGTCCTTGACCGTAATTTTCTTCAATCATTTCTGGATCATCATCATCGAATGGAGTTCTCGTAGTTGCTGCTGCTGCAGAGGCTGCCATTGCAACATCTGCGTCCATCCTTTGAGCACGACGACGACGGTAGAACAACCATGCAAGTCCTGCTAAGATCAAAGCAGCAACAATACCGACTGCTGCAAAGGTTCCTCCTACCGCGCCCGAATTACTAAAGAATCCGTTGCTATTACTGCTACCTGATCCATCGTTCAATTGACCGTTCTGCGATGGATTTCCCGAAACGATTGCTGTTGAAGTGGATAATTGTCCACTGTTTGTCAGGGTCAATGTTGTTTGAGAAGAGGTTGCTGGTGGTGGTGTATATGTCGATGATGGCCTCTGCTGCTACAGAAAAGAAGAAGAAAAGAGCAAAAGTCAGTAAAGCAAGTTCAACAATTTGACGCAATACAAATACCCGGCTTTGGCAAGTAGGAATTGTTCATCGCTAAACACTTCCAAAAGCCGTAGCTTACAACTAACGGTTTCAATTTGAGAAGTAGGAGTGGTGGAAGTGGAAGTGGGAGAAGTGCGCTCGCGCTCAGACGTTCTAGACGTGGAACTTACGGTGGAGGTTGATGAGGGAGTGGTAGAAGTGGAAGTGGGAGTTGTTGAAGTGCTTGATGAAGATGAAGAAGAAGGCGTAGATGAACTACTTGTTGTGGTAGATGAAGAAGAAGAGGAGCTGGTGGTTGAGGTTCTTGAACTTGTGCTGCTTGATGTTGACGAGGAGCTACTTTCGCGCGTTGAAGAAGAGGTGGTAGATGAGGAACTGAAAGTAAGTATCGTTTTTATGAGCAAGCAAGAACCAACAAAGACTATAGAATGCATCAACACTTACCTCGCTGTTTGACCGGGAAGAAGACCGCCGATTATAGATCCAACACCACCGAGTATGCCGCCATTGTTATCGCCATTGTCATTGCCAGTATTTCCAGTATTTCCCGTATTTCCAGTATTTCCATTTTGACCGCCATTATTATCGCCGTTGCCATTGTTTCCATTTTGACCGCCAGTACCGCCATTGCCGAATTGACGTTTAGCCCAAGAATTGTCCCATTTGGTTGGATCGCCGCCATAAACATCATATCGTGGAGCGAGAGATGTCATTTTTGATGGGGAAGGAGAAAAGGGGAAAGTTGTTGTGAAGAGGTAGGATGTCAGTATCTCTATTGCCTTGCTACCGTATAATAAAGTCTAAAAGCCGATTGAAGACCATTGAGATAATGATGATCATCAAAATGGAGGGATGAGTGGAAATTCAAGTCCGCGCAATTGTTCTAATAATAATAATTTTGCCTCCTCTTTTCCAAAGTAACAGGTCAAGTGCACAATGAAGAAAAGGCGGCGCAAAAGAGAGAAAGAAAAACAATCGGATGGAGAACAAAAAGATGCACTAAAGCAGTGCCTTCTATGCAGCGCAATAAGCGGATCTTTTCGCGCGTTTGCAGTGAAAGAACTGAAAGGCGGCAAACAGAGTTGTGCTTTTAGCTTGTTTGTGTTTGTGCAAAATCACATCAGCTCATGATAGGGTTGCTTTGAATCTTGCAGTAGGAATTGACTGGAAGACGGCGAAGAGAGAGAAATAGCGACATGCACGCATACGTAAACGCGAGTAAATTGGCCGTACTTGCAGAGATGCAAAGAAGAAGAAGAAAAAAGGTGGTCTAGTGCCAAGCAAAAGCAAGCAAATTAGACCAGATCTCCGTCCCGGCAGGGCTGAAGGGCCGCCGCGTTTTGATTAGATGAAATAAAATATTCTCGATCAGGGGCTTTTCTTCAGAGGAAAGAAAAAAGCGCAGGGCACAGAAATAGTGCGTTTCCCTTCAACATTTGATCGCATTCATAGAATCATCCTTTTTGCGCGCAGGCAGGGTACACTCCAGACGATCACTGTATGCTTGTGGATGGGAAATCGACGGGAATCCGAAGAAAGAAGAAAAGAGACTGCTAGTATGCGCGCCCCTTCCAGAAGAGATTTGACAATCACTTCGCACAAATGACAATTTCAAAATCTCCAAATGATTTCAAGAGAAATGAATCAGGAACGTGACATTAGAAAATGTGCTTCACTTCCAGGAACATGATCAAAGTAGATTCGATCAAAAGTTCAAATGAAAGAGTGCAAATCGTGAATAAAGTCGGAGCGAATCGAACGAGTGATAGAAAGCGATGTGTCGATGTATGCGTGCGTACTTCTTGCTGATAACGATTCTGTAGCAGAACATTTCTTACTCACGTATATCAGTTCGAGAAGATGAGCTGCTCATTTTGAACGAATTTCTTTAGGGCGAGTGTGGTTAAAATGATGCAAGTTTGTCGATAGTAATAGTTGGGCAATTGCTATTGTCGAATTTGTTGATGCTTATAAGCAGATATAAATCGATAGTTGGATGAAAAAGCAAGAATGATTGCAACGGATATCGATTGATGGAGATGATGATGGTGGTCAATGTCACAACAACGACAACAGCCCGCTCCTATCATGCAATGCAGACCATCAAAAAGAAGGGAGGATGATGTCTCATGTACTGTATATCTTAACAATTACTTCGCACTTCCGTTTACACACACTTCCCAGGAGGCCAAAGATTTTCATGGCTTTTAATTCATTTTACTGCCTTGTCAAGCCATGATGCACGCGCATACAGTGTGTGTCTGCTTGCTGTGTGCGTAAAAAGAAGTTTTTCCCGCACGTACCTGAGTTAACACAGCATGCAAATCAAGTTGGGGGCCTGTCTCTATTGGTGAGACATAAAGTGCAGTCAGTACAAAGGAAGTGCATTTTATATAATCTGTCTTTTGATCATTACAACGATTATCCTTCCATTAGAAGTGAATCCATGTGTATCCCGAAGTAGTTCTTGTTATGATCTTCACTGCATGAATACAATGTCTTGTTCATTCTCATGATAGGAGAGCGTATTTGATTATAATCGGGCAATAAACGAGTATTGACGGGAATGCATTAAAAAGAACAATCTATCTTTCCCAATTCTTTCCTCGTTTACGCGCTAAAAAGAGGGAAGGGAGCCGCTGCTGCTTTACGCGGCGGCGGAAGAAGCAAAAGAGAGTGAGACTTTAATTTAAATTCCCGCTTTGGATTCCAGTAAAATCCACTAATACCTGCCTTTCCGGTGGTCTAGATCATCAGGGTTGTGAGTGAGTGACATGGGCCTTGCAATCAACCCTCCATCCATCCATCCCCTCATCATCAACTCCTAATATCATTTTAATAACATTCCCGTAGGAGGGCAATCTCAATTACGCCACAATATTCACCTCCTTTACCGTACCGACCTGCAATTCACTCGCTTTTTGTTAATTTTGCACGCTCATTTTTTTACTTCATTTAACCACCTATACCTTCTTCTTCAACATTCAAAAACATGACCGCAATCACAAACACACACAGACTATACAAACGAGACACCATCGCAGCCGACGGAACTCGTGATATCGGAGGAGGTGCGATTGCTGGAATAATCATTGGAATCGTGGTAGTTTGTGCAATTTTGGCCGGCTTACTTGCTTGGAGGCTATACACATACAGAACCAATCGTGATTTCTTTACCGGGAAATCAAATCTCAATTATGGAAGTGCGTCAATGTTAACTCCAGCAAAAGCAGGTCATATTCGAAGTACACGTGGTATACGTAAATTGAACGATGATACAGATTCAGTTTTGGAAATAGACGGAAACGATCATGCAACAGAGAATGTTGATTCAGGTGATTATAATAGTGAAAAACACCTTATCACATCTCAACGTGAACAACATCAAAAACTCACCCAAGCCGTCAATACAAATCAAGAAGAATGGGATCAACACGAACAACAAACAAAAGAACGTTATCCGTCCGAAACAAATCGTACTTCTTGGTGGGTACCTTCATTCGGCAGAGCGATCCCAAGAGAACAAGTTGAAGAGCATAACAACGTTCAAAGCGAAGTTATGCGACCTTAGATCGTGCGTGGTGGTGGAATATTGTACTTTTTTCGTCTTCTCAACTACCTCTCCTCCTCCTCACTTTTACTTTGCGGCAATTGCTTCTTCTTGTCGCGCTTTCGGTCCTTCAATGCTGCTCTCATTCAGCCCATCGCATCGCATTTTGCGCCCAATATATATCCCGTGATGGAACCAGTTTTTGTTCTTCTTTTATGTACATTATAGTTTTTTCTCTTGTTTATTTTTGCAATTCGACGCTTTTTGTAATATGCACACCTTGATACGCCGGATCTGCAATTCATGTCATGTGTAGTTATACGCAAGTGGTTGTACACGATGGCTGTGAGCGGTGATTGTGCTCCCGCGATGGCACCAAGCCCCATCCTGACCGAATAGGCCGACTTCCATCAACCGAACCGAATAGCAACGCATCTCGCTTAAACTTAAAAAAGTGGCTATGGAACGCTTTATATATATGTATATCGTATAGTGTTCAAACATCTTTCCCTTAGAAATGCAATGGATGAACTCGAGCCATCATGAATATTTCATTTTTTATTTGCTTGTTCATTGTCATTCTTTCATCTTTTGCTCAGTCTTTGCCGGATCGGGAAGATTCCTTACCCGCTCAAACCAATCAACAATCCTCCTCTAATGCATTACAGAAACGATCAAGAGGTACGAAACGAAAGACTAGATCACCTCCTCGTTCGCCATCGCCGCCAAACTTTAAGCCTTCATGTGAGGAAATTGTATGTTGGGAAAATAGCGATTGCGCGAATGTGAGTGGATGAAGTCCTGCAAAAAGGTGGCTTTGCTGATTTTCAACTTTTACTCATTTAGAATCGATATGGTGTCTCTTGCGGAACATGCAACAGCAATTCTCTCCTTTCGAGATGCAATGCTGCCTGACAAACAAAGTCAATGTACGATGGTTTATTCTCCATTAAATGTTATGTACATGATCTCAGCAATACAGATTGTGGATAACGATCAGAAATGGTAGCCTGTCTTTTGCAATAAGCCAAAGGTAGTATAAGCCGAAGTGAAGAACAAAGAGACCATACCCAAATAACTGATCAAAGAACCTGGAACGCGACCTTTTGGTTCACCTGAATTGTAACCAACGGTAAAGACGATTCTGCCAACGACATAAAGTAAACCCGAGATGGCAGCAACACGAGGATGTTGAACGCCAGCAATGAGTAAACTTGCATAAACTTGTGGAACGTTTTCCATTGTATTTTGATGTGCACGTTGAGCACAGTTGAATTTACGTGCTGATGGGTTTGCGGATTCTTCTTCTTTTGTTGCGTAGACTTGTGGATATTGAATCTTTGCTGCCTTGCGTGCACCTGAAACTAGCATTGATTGCCAAAATGTTAAGAATGGGATTGTGGCTGCTACACCGACTACCCAAGGGTAAGAAGCCTGTCGGAGGTGTTTTGTGTTAGTGTCATGCTGGATAGCAAAGATTAGGCTGTACTCACAGGTAAGTTGAGAGATAAGGTTGACATCGTGATAGATTGATTGCAAGGATGATGGATGTTGGAAATGAGTTGTTTCAGTTATAACCTTTTAACCTTTCCATGCATCGAAGACTCAGCCATTCCTCTTCCTTCTGCATGGCCCTAGCACCGGCTTCATAGAACGTTCACTTTCGGAGTTGTTTATGCAGTGTACCGCTTTTACAATGCGCCTTATTCATTAAAAGGAGAACAACATTAGAAGAACATAAAAGAACGGAATTCGGCTTTTACTTGCTTGCTTGCTGGCTGGCTGGCTCGGCTTTCTTCTTTGTGAACAAAGGGTACACTAATACACTAGCGCCGGACATTGGTTTTTATACCGGGTTGCCGCTTACATCATCATTACCCGGGCATTCTCCCTTGCCAGACGACTTAATATCAAGTCGACTTTGGGGAGCTCTTTCTTCCAGGATGATGGTTAGGAAGAGAAAGAGCTCAAATACTGTCAATCTCGTCGACATAGTTTAATTGACCATTTAAGCCCTAATAGATGATCTTGAACACGCTCCCTAAGCATCAATAGAATGACACCGCTAATCAGTGCTTTTCTAGTTGAAGTGTACCTCCCTTTAGTATTTCCATCTTCAAACCCGAGGGATAGGTCGATCATCAAATTGAACAATGAGAATGTGAGATACCTTATCAGACCATTATCGTACATACGCGTATTATTATTTGATCTTATCAGACAATGTCTGTGTATGTGCATGCACTTGCATTAAAATAGTCTGCTTGAGTAAGCGTATGAGGCAGTTCAACAGTCTGAAAGATGCGGAGAAAGAGTTACTGTATTCCCCTCTTCTGTCTTCGACCCTGAATGATTCGATCATTCAAAAATGTCAGATCATTCATTGATTGATCATCACAACTCTTATCATACAATTATCACCTGGTCAAACAAATAATAATCGCTTTGATCGGAAGTCAAATCTTGTATCAGATGGCAGGATAAACGTCGGAGCAAGACGCCCATTGCTTATGTTGGCGTTAACCATCTAAATACAAGGTACCTACCTCTGATTTCATCGCCATCACATCTCTCTCCCTTTTCATAATGCTGGCAATTTCACCTCCACTCCACCAAGATTTCCGGGCAAGAGCTCATCAACTTGAATGGCTTTGTTCGCCCGGAGATGGTTGGCGACAATATGCGCCTCCTCCTCCGCCCGTATTACCGGTAGCATTTCATTTTTTGGCACCGTTACTACTTCCAGAAGCATATGCTATCTCTCGACAAAGAGCGCCACAAGTTGTCGTACGACCAAAGATGGATGAACGATTGTATGGTAGCTTGGAAAAACTTCTGAAGTTGCCTACTGAGATCATGCAGGAAATCGTTGACTTTACTGTTGATCAAGGAATGGGAGGTGAGATGATCAACTCTTCACGCTATTTCCATAGCCTGGCTGTACCACGGTTTTATCGCTGCATTGAATTGAGAACGGCAAAGAGCGTTGCTATGCTCAATAACACACTGGAAAGAAGGCCAGAATTGGGATCGTACATCCGCGAATTGTCCTTTGGTGCACATCGTTTACCGTGGGATGAAGTTAGACGATTGGCAGAGCTATTAGGGGAGAATAACAGGAAGAACATTAAAGTGCTCAAGATCAAGATACCAGCGAGTGATCTGCCATTAGCATTACCAATCCTAAAGCTATTCTCCCCTAAATGCTTTGAATGGTCAACCTCTCCATGTTGGCAAATGAGACCTGCAAACCTATTTGTAGAAATGTTTGCAGGCTGGAATCGATTGGAAGAGCTAACGCTGGAGAACTTCAGATTTGATGAAACGTTGAACGTTTGTGTGGATCAATTACCGAATCTGCAACATCTTGCATTAAAAGGAAGAGGATCAGAACATTTACCGGTAGAAGTATTGTCTACTTTGATGAATGTGAACAGTAGAGAAAGTACAATCGTTTCGTTTGATCTGGAGATCGTTGATGCAAAGCGCCGATTACCGATCGAGATAGCAGATTGTTCAATGGAAAAACGTTCGACTTTGGAACAGGAATTGTCGAGATTGTACGTGGATCCAGAGGCTTTACGATGTATATCCTGGATCTAAAATGATGACTTGGAATAGCATATGTATACTATTAATAATGATGTTAAGCAGCATGTTGACAGAATATAGTGAGTGTACTGAGCTCCATTGAATCTTTTCACAGAGCTCTATATTGAGGCTAGTATGATGAAATCACATACTCGGCACTAATAGACGTAGCCATGCAAGCACGGTTATCAGAGTACCTGCTATCTATGCACACACGTGTAAGTAATTGATGATCATCTTCCCAAGTACTACAAGCTTGCGGACCGCTAGACTGAAGGGATGATTGATGCTGTGCTTTTATTAAAAGGCAGCATGTGTTCATTCATGCATGACAAGTTGTGCCTCCTTTTTGGGTGGGTGGGGGTGATGCATTGTTTTTAGCGTAAAAAAGTTTGACGCCAACATGCATAAAATAGTCTGTCTCTGACGGCGTTTCAACTTTTAAACAATGGGGATCCCGAGGTGATGGTGGCAATGTGACTGTACCAAAAGTTCAACTTTTTTAATTTGACACACTAAACGTCACAGCAGTTTGTATTCGATGAATATTAAACGCCGAGACAAGGATCGGCATAATGCCCTTTGTCTACAATGTTGGCGTAGAAACTGTTTTGTTTCTCCCGAAACAAAGGTAATCAAAATCCGTTAGCGTAAGATGTTCTCATTGTCACACGCTGTTCGTGCATAATGTCGGTACATCTGTATTTCTGTTTTACCGGAGAAACAGACATCCGCTGTCAATCTAGTATTCTATGAGGATAGACATGTGTGTGATGGATATATAAAGAGGGCTTTCCCTTTCTTTTGCAAGTGTTTTCGTCTTTATCCCCTCTTTTCTATCTTGAAAGAATTTGTTCTAATCAATACCCCATCCGCTACTACCGCAAAAATGCAACGTACACTTATCTTCGCACTTGTCTCCCTCATTGCAATGATGTCGGCTGTGACTGCATCCCCAATGCCAACTGCAGCACCTATGATTCGTCGTCAAGGTAGCGGTGGTGAGTGAAACTTCCGCTTGTTAGCTTTTAAAATGATCGTACTAATTATATCATCGATTCCTTCTCTACCCCAGCTCAAACCACCGCGCCATACACGAGCACAATTGACCCAAGTCAAGGATTGCACGGAAATGGATGCTCAGAAGGAAACGACAGTAACGTCGTAACCTGCTGTCCAGCCGGCTATCAAAATCAAAACATTAACGGTCAACAAAGTTGTGTGAAACTGGGTAGCAGTAGTGGCGGAAGTGATAGTGGTAATGATGCCCCGGTAGGACAAGGAAACGGATCGGATAACGGAAATGATTCGAACAATAGCGTTCCAACCGATAACGGAAATGATTCAGGAGAAGGAAATGATAGTAACAATCAAACGATCACTGGCGATGATAGTGGAGCTACAACGTACACCTCTGATGGAGGAGTGGTTGTTTCTAATTCTATCAATCAGGTCAATACATTCTCTAGCCATCAAGGTCAAAGCACAAGCATGAGCTCGAGCAATGGTAAATCTGGCTCGAATGGCGGATCGGTCGTACATGTTCCCGTCTCTCTGGTTTTGGCCGTGATCGGAGCAGTTGCTATTGGTGCATTCTAATGAATTTTCGAATGATTTTTATACGATGATGTCAGTATTTGCCACTTCATAATAGTCATACTCTATCAATGACATAATTTGACCAGTATCATGATCTCTGTTCTGTAGATGATGAGTTATAAGAGGAGAAGAAGTTGTCAAATGAATGCTGTTTCATATATGCCCCCCTTTCTTGTTGTCGCGTTACGCGTGTGTACAGTAGCGCGTTCAACCAACTCGACAGCAGCACAGCCAAAAAGCTTAATTTTTATTCCTTGTTAGGCAGGCGTAAATAGGAAAATGGGGGCGTAATAGGGAGAGAAAGAAGTGAAAGCCTTTGAGAGAGAGTGCAACACTTCTTGCTGTCATCATCATCACCTTTTTGATATACACTCACAGCACAAGACAACACAACCTCGCAGAGATGTCATCTTGGAATCCCTTTGGCTCGTCAGCCCAGACGGGCGCTTCTGGAGGTTCGGGACCATGGATGAACATTGAAACTTCACAAGTACGTGCAGCAGCAACGGGAGATTTGACGGGAGAACCAAGTGCATTTGAAACGTTTGGATTCAAATTTAGTAGACAAGAAAGATTGACTGGCTTTATTGCTTGTTTGGGTATTGGGTTTGTGTTGTCAATTGTTGGAACGATTATGCTCTTTATCGGTCTTACGAGCGTGTTTGCTGTGCTGTATTCGTTTGGAATTCTCATCTCTCTAATAGGGACTGGATTCTTGGTTGGTTTCTTTAGGCAATTGAAGCTGATGTTCAAGCCGGTTCGTATTGTGGCAACGCTGATCTTGATAGGTGCTTTCGTACTAGTATGGGTATTCGCTTTCGTCGTCAAGATTGCCGTCTTGGCACTAATATGCGTCGTCGTTCTTTATTTGGCATACATGTGGTACACGCTATCCTATATACCCTTCGCAAGAGACTTCGTCAAACGTATTTTCAGCCGATTCATCTGATCGAGGATCATCAAAAATGAACATCTAGATTTCGGTTCGATGTTTGTAACGTATATATACAAACTCTATGAAGCAGGATCGCGCTGGCGCCAAAAAATGTATTATAGTACAATGGATCTTGATTAGCACAACCATTTGGAGTCAATTGTGAAAGTGGAATCAAAGAGATGCAGAAGGAGCACTTTTTAACGGATGCCAAACGACAAAGCCACCTTGACCCAAATCTTTTGCCTCTACTTCACCTGCTCGTTCATCGCGGACAGGCATGCCCAAATCGGATTTATCGAAGCGATCAATGAATTGCAACCTGGACGCTCTGCTGAATACGGACAGCGTTTCTGCAGCTTGTGGTGCTTCGACTCCGGCGGCAGGCTTGAAGAATCGCGGCATGAGGAATGGGAAATCGCTGAAATCGGTATGTTTCGTTTTGGCTGTTGGGGTGGGGGGAAGAAGGCAATGTTAGCAAAATGGTGTGAAAGATGGCTTTCGTAAATGCAAACTCACTTATGGTCGCCAACCAGCCACGACCGGTTTGCTCGTTGGATTCATTCACCAGCTCTCGTAACCATCCGAAATGCTTTCGCCAGATGGTAAATCCTTCCGAATTGATGACGTACAATGGACGCTTTAACGGAGCACCTTCGCCAGCTTTTGGGATTGCTTCGAGCCACTGCAAGAGGACATGTGTGTCAGTTTTAGTCTCATCTACCTACTAAGGATGCACCACTCACAGGATCAAGAACAACAGCATGTGTAAATGGAGCTTTTTCGTCACGCAAAATCTCAATACTAGTCGCTCCTCCATACGAATGTCCTAATGCCCAAACGTTTTCCATGTCCAACCTTGATTTCCATTGTGATAATTTAGCTTGTTCGTTATCAAACGATCGTGTGCTGTCCTGTGCTAGTTGATCGCCATTACCTTCATTAAGTTGATGTAAGACATCTAAAGCTTCTAGCATTTCTATTTTACGTAGATTTACTTGAGATTTTCGCATATCCCAAACTGTTGTTTCTTCTCCGTTTTCTTTCTGATCGAATTCTAAATCGTCGAATTTCGTATAAAGTCTATCTTGTTCTATTATCTTTCCGTCGTCGTCTTTCTTTTTAACTTGTGTGTACGTTGCACTTCCATCTCTATGTTCTACCGAAGCAATGATCATACCATGACTTGCCAATTCTGACAAGTAAGACGAATATGTCGTTCGTGTACCTGCCATTCCATGACTGAACACGCCTACAGGGAACAAATCCGTATTTGGCTTGGCTGAAGGTGGCGCTGTATCTGCAGGCGATTCAATTTCCTGGTGGTCTGGAGTGAGAAGCGAGGGCGATTCTGTCGCTACAGGTCCGTCTGAGCCATAAGGAAGCTTTGCTTGGAATGGTAGGATGAATACGGCCGGATAGGCTAGATACCTTGATAGGTTTCCATACCTTAAAAGTCCTTCGATACTTTTCAGTCGAGGTCTGCAGAAGTGAGAGAGGGGGGAATCGGTCAGCTACAGTATAGTGTGATTATACACAATCTTATACATACTCATTAAGCCAGCTGAGAGGCTTTCCTAAGGCGGGCGAGGATAGCTTATCGCTCTTAACGCCTTCTTTCAAAGCAGTAGGATAAAAGAGTGTCACTAATGTTGTTTGAAACCCAAACGGGTCCACTTTGGATGGATCATTTTTATAACGAAAAGGTGATCTGATCAAATTCTTGGCAAACTTTCCTCCAGGAATTTCTAGGGTGAGAGTGGAAACAGCATAAGGTCCTTTTGGTGGCAAAAGAGACATTTTTGAAATGATGATCGTTGCAAGATAACTCTTGCAATTCCTCCACCGAATGAGAATAAATAGAGAAAAAAAGGCTCGGAACCGGTTAATAAATTAATAAGCGTGTTGCTATTTAACCGAGTTCCGATAATTCGGGAATTGATTACGCAAGCTTGTTGTGTACTTCTTTTCCTATCAATTGAATGACTGTCATGCAATATCGATTGATCATTACGGCAATCAAGTATAGATATATACATGTGGCTTCTTGATTAGGGACCACAAAATTAAGCTTTTTGAATGCAAAGTATTGAATCGCGCTGTAATAGTATTAGAATATCTGCATTGAAGCGTCCCTATAATCAACTATTTTTATAAAAAGTGCTACTAACAAAGGATAGAATCGACTATATATTGATTGTTTGCATAACGCTAAAAACTGAATCAAAACGGGAAATTAAAAAAGTAAAAGTGCAGTAATCCATGTATAGAACAAGAGCTGGGTGTAAATGTCACATCGGTAGGTTTTGTTGTTGTTTAGCGTATATTTGTTTTGTGATACAATTGTTAAACAACGCTAATTGCGTGCGTGTGTGCAATGCATCATGTCTCTCGTTTTTTATAATATATTATTAAGGCGCGGGCGCATGCATATTGAGTAGGATCTTGAAATCTTAATTTTTAAAAAGGCACAAGCTCACTCATCCGTTCCAACACACAGTGTGCATTTACCCGTTGTCTTTTTCTCTCTTTCTCACATAACTTCTCCGTCACATTTAATGCTGTCAACCTCTTAATCCTCTTCGTCATAATTCCATGACCGCCAAGTGATTGACCATCATTTCGGATCTTCTTGGCGGGCTTAGAAATTGTGAATTCTTTTTATAAGGCACAGGATCGGGGCATTGAATTCGACAAATTAAGGATATTATACGGGTGCTATCCCTTTCGCAAATCTACGCCGAATTATATCAAAACTTCATCCGCATTCAATCTTACTAGCTGGCTAGTGATCTTCTTTTCCAAAGAAGTATTCCAACACAATCAAACAGGACTCCATCCTGTCTACGAAGATAACATAAGCTGGAACGATAAAGTGGCTGCGATATACCTCATGCATTGTTACGAGCACGACTTTATTCATTCAGCTTGACGAATTCCATCATGAAGGATCCTTCAGGCTCGACAGGTAGACCTCTGCGGGAGCCAAGAAGTACGTTAAGCTTGCGAAATATATCTTCGCCCAGTCTTGTACCTTTCGACGCTTCATCTTCAAAGCCTGCAGCCGGAGCTGATGCATTTGACGTGATCGTTCAGGCCTCCAATCCTTCGCATCCTCAACATGCTGCTTGGGTTGAACGATATGGAGGGAGCATTCGAAATACTCGCAAAAGCCTTGATGGATCATCTACCTCCTACCAAGCTGCGCAATCGTCTACTTCACGACCTCCATCATTGCGAAGAAGCAGATCAAAAACCGCATCCAAAGTTGGCACTTCTCACACTTCAACAACTCCTAACGCCAAATCAAGACCTGCTCTGAACGATGTAATGATGGTACCTGATGCAAGTGTGTGGACGCTTTTGGCCAATCAAGGTGAGGCGACGGCTGAGTCTGAGCGATCACAGAATAGACGTCAAGCATCAGCCCTAGAGAAAAGTGCCGACGAGGCGAATGTCAACAAATCACACCGAGAAGGAAGTGGAAGGATACGAACATCGTCCCAAGATATCAGATCTGATGCGACAGTAGGTGCTTCCTCTGTCAAGACTTCCGCAACCGAACGGGGCCAGAGAAGAAAGCGAAAGAAGGAAAAAGGCAAAGGAAGGGCTGCCGCTCCACCAGTACCGCCTCCACGAACTACGAGTCATGCAGCATATCATGAGCAGGCGCAAGATGCTCTTTCTCCGAACGGTGGTGAAGGAGAGGCAAGTACATCTCCTACATCTCTTCCATATCTTTCTAAAGCTTCTTTCGATGCCAGCACCAGTCCGATCAATCTTTCACCAAGACTGGCAGATGACGCTCGCTTACGTCATGGAAACGATCGAATGGGTAGTATCGATGAGCGTAGAGTGGGTATTCAATCGCCATCGCTTCTATCGCCAATGTCTGCCAGTGCTTTCCCGCTGAGACAATCATCAGTAGATCCGGAACTACCTCAAGGCAGTCCAGCTTCGACAGCTTCTTCACCACCACCTACCCGTACGATGTTTGGCAACCTTACACATAGCTTGCCAGGCAGACGATCGGTTGATTTTCGTCTACCCGATGATGATGTGATGAAACTAAGGCAAGAGAGTGCCAAAACTCCACGAAAAGGTTTGAATGCAATCTTTTCTCCTCTTCGTGGTGCAGTAGCGGCGAGAAGGGCGGACAAACAAGCAGCAGCAGCAGCTCCTTTGCAATCGGAAGCCAAGAAGCCCTTACCTATCCTACGAGTTGCAACTCCGCCCCGTGCTTCTGTTGACATTCCGCAAAGAGCCGCACCTGTTCCACCGCCCCGTGCTTCGATTGACATTCTGCAAAGAACCGCACCTGTTCCGCCTCCTCGTTCGCCTCTACGTCGCTCGCCAAATATCCCACAGGAAGAGAACGGCCATACTGGTGAGACGCTGGCTGGTCAGGTGCAAGAAAGGAAAGAATCGCCACCAGTATTTGTGATCGGCAAAAATTCCGCACCAAACACACAAGTGACGTCGGGCAGTGGCATATCGCAGACTGCACCTGCAGTAAACGCGATTGTGCATGACGGGACCCCATCTGTTGTGAGATCTCAAGCAAAGGAATCTAGTACACCTTCTATGCAAACGACAAATTCAAGTGACACAACTGCACGATCTCAAAAGACATTTGTCTCGCTTCCCAAAAGTGCTTCACATGGCAGATCGTTCAGTATGGATACAGAAGATGGTCAAGAATTTCATGATGCGGTGAGCGATGAAGGTGGTCTTGGGTCGTCTGATGATGCAATGCCATCAAATACATCAGCAACGAAGAAAAGACGGTCTCGCCATAAAAGTATTGAGGATGTCAATGCTGCTCGTTTACAAGCTAAAGAAGCCGCTTTGAATGAACCACTTCCTGATTCAATCAAGCAAGGCGAAAGTACAGAATTTGACTTGAACGCTAGACATCGACGTGATAGCAGTGCTTCAGATGATATGATACCCCCAGCAAGTCGCAAGAATTCTCTAAGGCGAAAGGTAAGCAAAAAGCAAATTAAAACTCCTGCGACCAAGAAAGACGTGATTACATCGCCAATGCCAAATTCTCCTAGAGTTGAGCAACCGGACGACAGAGCGAACAAGCATCAATCACACAGACAGTCTGCTGCCACTATCACTAATTCAAATTCATCGAAAAAGGAAGCAGGGGCAGGTGTGGGAGAGCTTGATGGAAGGAGAAAGACCGTCACTCAATCTTCTGTGGATGAGGGAATCAGTCAGCCTTTCGTAAGCATTGACAGTGAGCAAGCGGTACCAAAAGAATTGCCGGAGATTCCAAATGCAGAATTCACTCCTACGCCAACAAGTCTGGAAAACGGGTTTCAGCAGCTCAATCTCGGCTTTTCAAAATCACAAAGTTCGCGTGATATTGCTGAGAGCTATAGAGCCTCTCATCGTAAAGCTGCAGAAAAGGCTAGTATAGACTACAAGCAACTTCCTCTGCCACCACCACCGCCTCCGTCATTGCCAAGTTCGCCAGTAGATGAAACTCTCAAGAGACAGATTGCACATCAAAGATCGTATTCTCGCATGATGAATCAGAGCCAATCCAGTAGCAACACCGGGAAGATCTCCGGTGTCTTTTCTAGAATGCGAAAGGACAAGACCCCAAGTTTCTCACATTTTCCTGGGTCTGATTCGCATAGCACATCGCTCAGTGGTAGCACATCACAGCTGAACCTCATTTCGCCCAGTCAATCCCCGGTACAGGATGATCGTAATAGTGGTGTTGGTTTGGGAATTGATACTGTATCAATGCAAAGTAGCAAAGGTACAAATACGTCCGATCAGCACTTTCCAAGCTCTCCATCTCCACAACAGCCAGTACGCTCACCTTCTGGTGAAAGTGGTTGGCGTAATCGTTTACCATCATTCTCAGCAAGTAGGGCTGCCAAAGCGCAAAAAGGCGAAAAGGGTAGAACCGACTCCAATCAACAGCAGCCGCCAGCGCCTCCACCTATTCCACGACAGCCATCGAGCAGCCAAATGCAGCGTCAACAGCTGCTATATGAAGCAGTGGCTCACAGTATGAGCGATAATTCGATGGTGCAAAAGACTGTTCCTCCTTCACCTACAATTCACAAGACTTTGAGTCCTGCTTTATTGAGGGAGGAAAGACATGAAGCTGATGAGGTTGGCAGCTTCATTGGATCGGAAGAGGCAGAAGAGGAACGTTTGGCGGATAGTAGACGAGGCACATGGAACTCTTTCAGTAATTTTGAGTTGGCACCCAACAAAGTATACGATGCCAGTGGTGAAATGAGCAATTCTTCTCAGCCACCAACGATTGACATTCAAGGTCCTTCGATACCCAAATCGAATACCACTCCTTCAAATCTGACTTCAGGATCCTTCTCTTCTCCAATCACGCCTCAAATCAATGAACCACCAAACTCTCGCTTGAGAGCGTCTAGGTCATTCTCACCCGATTTCATGAATCTTTCAATGACAGCTCGACGTCTGTCTCGCTCATCTTCCAATCCAAAGTTTCAAATGGTACCTCAAGCACTAGATTTATCGCCCGGGAAAGCCAACAATCTTCGTAGACACGAATCGCCTTCTGATGGCATGGAGTTTGAGCCTTACGATGATCGCACATCGCCTTTCTTGGGCAATAGCCCTGCCATTCACGACAATAATGGAAAAGAAGCCATCGGTTCTCTGTCTTTTCCTTCAAGTCCTGGTCAATTGTCAATTGGTGGAAATGGAAATGAGTCAAAGAGAAATCGCAATTTGAGTATTGGAAGTACACTGCTGGGCAATATCACAGGCGGCGGAAATAACAACGGCAATCCTTCCAATACCATCAAGCCAAGGTCGAGTTTTGCAATGGACAGAGATCGATCGCCAGTTGTAAATCAAGCCTGGGCAGATTTACCGCCTAGCCCTTCGCCTAGATCATCAGCTGTACGAAAATTCTTCGCTTCTGCTGCAAAGAGCCCTTTACGTCCTGGAAAGATTCGAACGACTTCCATCAATACGCTCATGTCTCCTGGAAGACCTTCTTTCCAAGCAGGAAGTCCGAATGATGTTGCATTCCCAGTCTCTCCTGCTTTGCCTTCTGGACAAAGTTCAATGTTTGCTGATGTATGGAAACAAGAGAGTCCAAGTCCCAGAACGAATGGGAATGCGCATGCTGGAATGCCGAGCGGATCAAGCTTTAATAGCACTTCAGGCTATCCTTTGACTCAATCTGCTTCTACATCCTCGTTGCAACAAGTATCTCAAGACTATTCTTCGCAAAGCAGTAGTCCGATCGCCCAATTAAGACAAGTAGGTATACCCCGTGGAATGCCATCGCAAAGTTTGCATTCTTCCACTTCTCTTAACGATAGCCTTCATAAAGAATGGATTGCGCATAATGGATCTTCTTCTGCTTTGAATGGAGGTGGTACAGGAGGATCTTCAATAAATGCCGAAAGTATTTATAGCAATCAATCTTCACGAAATATCACTTCACAAAGGATGATTGATTCATCACAACCTCAAATACAAGCAACAAACGAAGCTGACCTTCAAGCATTTGGCAGAATGTTACGTGAAAGTGCAAAAGAAGACGCTCAACGTGTTCGTCAAATCGCCAAAAGAAGTGTTTCGGCAAATAATACCCCTCGTTTACCATGATCTTTTTATTCTATCAAAACTTTGTACTTTTTTTCATCTCCCTTTTGTGAATTATCGAAGAAAAAATGCTATGGAAAAGGATCACGATTTTTTACTCATTGTGATGGCATTGCATTAAACCTGTTATATTAAAGATTGAATAGTTGATACAAAAAGCAAGGACCGCTTCGCATTGAAGTAAAAATGACATAAAAAATGCAGCGAAAGAGTGAATCTAGAAATATAAGTGAAGTTTTGCTCCTTGAATAAAATTCGATAAATGTAAAGGTACAGTGGAAAGTGAGAAACGCAAAGGGGTATATCGAACTTTCTCTTTGGCTCTTAGTGACCGTTTCTACGTCCAGCTTTGAAGCTCACTCCAACGTCATCGTCATCGATTCCCGAAACTGAATCACTTGCCTGAGATGATGATACCATACTGTGTCCTCTTAGCATGGCAGGTGCAGAAGGTTTGCGCATCTGAACGCTTTCATCTGTAGATGTTCCTTGTTGCTTTGATTGCGAATCGAGTTCACCTCTTTCTCCCTCATAATCGTGTGAAATCTCATCCGCATCGGCGAATCGATCATCGGACATGATTGTTAGATCTCCAGGTGCTACCTCTGGACCAGGAACGTATGAATGCGTAGCAGTGCCATTAGGCATCCGAATCGTTTTGTTTTGGTCAACCGTATCCACCTCGCCCGCTCGACGCAAGGAAGAGAGATCTTGCGTTTCAAGTGGGAGACCATGACCGAGAGAAGAATTATTTTCTGTAAGGGAACGCTCAAGGTTTGGTCTTCCATCCTTGGCGCCAGGTAATTGGAATCTGCCTTTGAAAGGAGGTTTGAAAACATTATAACCGCCTTCTACAGAGGGTGTTGGACTTTCATGCGTACGTGTGTTCTTTGTCTCGCTTGCAGATGAGCTATCGTGCTGATCAACGACATTGTCCATCTTCCAGCCATCACTTGTGCCGTGCCAAATTGGGCCAGCTAAATCACCCTTGCTTGACTCTCTTCGATGGATATCTGAATCATCATCAGAGATGTCCCAATCTACATCGTAATCGTCCACATCAATCGCTTTGGGAGTTCCACGTCCAGAATTGGCATTTTGCGTTTGCTTCTGCTTTTGACTACTTTCGTTTGATTGTGATGCGTTCGTAATGGATTGCTGCGATACCTTCTCGCCTGCTAATGGAGGCGGTGAGACAACTTCAATGCCAGCTTTTGTGACCGCGCCCTCACTGGCTGTCCGTTGCTCTTGCTGCAGCATTTTGATACTCTTGTCTAGCGAAGGAGATACAGCAGCGCTATTGACTGCCGTTTGTGGTCGTGAACGGAAACGACTGTGCTTGATTCCATCTTCACCAACGCCATTGTGATGACCGCCAGGCCAAACATGTCGGAAAACTTCACTCAGTCTCGATCTACTTCGTGGTCTTGATGGACCTTGACTGGAAGATGCTGTACTGCCCGAAAAGTTACGTTCACGCATATGATTTGCGCCTTTTTCGTTGGACAAATTACTCAAAGCATCCATGCTTTTGTGTGGTTGATGTAAAATGCTAAAAGGTTCAAACCCACGTAAACTTCCACGACTTGCCGGTCGCATTTTTGAACCACCTTTACGGGATCGCATCGTTGCTTCGTGACCAGAAATAGGGAGGAGGACCTCACTTTCTCCTTCTGCTGGTTCCCCACTTACGATTGGAGACAAAGCACTCAAAGACTGTCCTGAATCTTCATGTCGCTTTGAGGGCTTCTTTTGAATCGATTGCGATCGTCCAATATCGGGGTTGATTTTGACAAACTCCTTGTCAGCAAGATGACTTGATCGTTCAAACGTATCTATATTTGTGGGAGAATGTGATCGAGATCCTGGCTGACTGTACGAATTTCCAAAAATACGGCTGCTCTTCCTTTCTGCAGATTTGGTCAAAAGCGGTTTGTTACCGTCCAAGGCAACTGAACGACGACGTGAGAAAAAGTGGTGCGGTCTACCTGAAGAAGGCGCCAGAGGTGGATGGGAATTCGGTCCAACATGACCAGCTTTAGACAATGTACTTTCTCTACTTTGCAAAGTACTTTGTGGAGATGCATGTGAGCTGTTGGCCATAATTAGTTGAATATCAGGACGAGCATGAGAAGCTGATTTACTCCTTCTCCTCTTGCTTCCACTCGATGCACCTGTACCTCCATTGAAATTTCTTTGCTTTTCATTTTCTCGTTCATGTGCATGACCGGTAAAGCCAGACCAAAATTTGTTTTGCAATCTCTTGAGTGTTTGCTTGAACTTATTGAAGCCTGTCAAAGCTGTTTCGACATCTTCATGTGTAACCTCAACGAATGGTAAATGACTCGGATCTGTCTCGCTTAGCCACAAAGGTGGATTCTCCAAATCCCGCGTTAGCCAAGGATGTTTCTTCACTTCGTCCAACTTGATTCGCTTTGAAGGATCTTTCTCCAATAGTCTGTCCAGAAGATCGCGCACCATCAGTGCCTCTTCACTCAGTGTGTTAACATCAACATCTGCTTCTTTTGTATTCTCGTGCATTTCGTCCACATCTCCCTCTTCGTCCGTCCAAGGCTGTTGATAAATCCATCTCTTCCTTCGCGGTCCAATCTGTATACGATCTGCTCCCATATGAGCTGGCAACTCATAGTCTTCTCTTGTGATGACTGAAAATAATGCGAATTCGTTATCGGCAGTGAAGGGAACATGACCGAACAATAGACAATACAATGTCACACCTAAAGCCCATACATCGATTGCTTTCGTGATTGGTGGCCGAGATCGATTTTGGATTGAAGTATTATCTTCTTCTTTCGGTGTCGAAGCTTGATCTTTCTCTGTGTGCCGAATTGTGCCCGTTTGTGCAGAAGGCGCTTCACCCGCCAAACAGAGCTCAGGAGCAAAGAATGCGGGACTTCCAGCAGTCTTGGCCAATTCACGATCATCAGCTAGGCTGGGATCCTTTTGTTTTTCTGTATCGCTATCCATACTGGGTAATCCACCATTTGCAACCAAGAGAGCATAGCTGAAATGCGAGACACCAAAGTCTGAAATTTTGACCTTTTGGTCTTTATCGAGTAATAGATTGGCAGGCTTTATATCTCTGTGGATGATGCCCTGATAATGTAGATACTCCAAACCTAACACAATATCTCGCAGAGTCCTCCTTGCCTCATCTACAGTCAATGTCGGGAAACCTCTTTCATCTTTCCATTGGACCTCGCCGCCTTCCATGTATTCCAGAACCATGAACACCTTCTTGCTTGCAGGATCATCAATTACCTCCTTCAAACGCACAATATTCTCGTGAGCCAACTTCTTCATAATTGCGATTTCACGCTTGACCTTTTGATCTGTCGTCCACAGCAGCCGCTTACGCTCCTTCTCACGTTGTCTTTCTAGCTCTTGATCACGACTTGGAGCACCTTCACCCCATCTGCCGTATCTTGCAGCCATTTGAGCAGCTTGATATTTGCTCAAGCTGCTACCAGGGGAAAGGGGTGGAGTAGGTGCAAATCGTGTAGTACTTTGACGAGTTGCATTTTCCGATTCTGTATGATAAGCAGTATCCACGGCCACAACTGCATTTCCTTCTGATCGCTTCGTATCTACTTCTTTTCCTATCGCAGAACTAGCGCCAGTTTGAGTGGATTTATTGCTGCTCAACCTATTTGACCATGCATTCGAATTATGACCTAATCGCTTCTTTCCTTCTCGCTCGACAATCTTTACAGCAACTTTTTCACCAGTCTCTGTATCTCGTGCCAAACGTACTTTTCCATGAACACCTCTTCCAAGTTCATCCTCAATCACGTATTGGTTAATCATTCGCCTTCCACTTGGCCCATGCGTCTGTAAGTGTAAGTGGCTCGTCTCCAATACCACCGGCTTTGAACGAGTGGAAGATGAGGTTGCAGTCAAAAGAGGTGTAGATTTTCCAGACGTGCCGGGAGTACTCATCCGACTTGCTGAAGCCGTTGATGGACCGCCAGATTCGACCGGACGAATCGATTGACGTTGCATTGTCGTGCGATCTGGCCCAGCAGATATGCTCTTGTCCATCAGCAAAGCACTACCCGTAGCTGATGGTCTTCGAGAAGAGGGTTGAGTGACAGAAGGCCGTACAGGTTTTTTGCCCGCAATCGATTCATCCAGCGCAGATGATAATGCACTGTCGTTGCCATATCTTGACCCAGTCTTTGAAGCTTGAGCGATAAGAGCAGCTGCCACAGATGGTGACCGTAGCATATCATGCGGTAGAGGAGAGCTCGAATACTGTGCAGCACCATGATGACTTGGATCGTCTGAAGCGGCGAATGCAGAAAAGAAGCCTTTTGCTGGGCCGCCGCTGCTGGAGTTCTTTCTAGAAGGTGCCGGTGAAGGATCTCTGGAAGAAAGATGTGCCAGCTTTTCGCTCAATCCGCTCAAGCCTAAGTTTGGACTTGTGAGAATTGGAGATGGAACTTCGGCAAGGCTGAATTCGTTGCCTACTTCTGTCCTTCTAGCTTCTGATAAACTTTCGTTCTCTTCCCCATTTAGCTCAGCTGGATTAGAGCTATGATTGGATGAAGTTGCCGTTGCACCATCGGTAGATCGTGTTCGTATGAGGGGCCTTTCATTTGATCCTGATGCAAGAGTGGAAATTGTGAGCTGAGGTGGTGCAAGGTGTTGTTGTGGTTGTTGTGTAGTCAAGAGGGGAGCACCATACGTAGCCGGTGAACTTGTTTCTTCTCCTTCAAAAGAGTTTTCCATAGAGTTGTCGTCATCGTCGTCATCATGTTCTGCGTATTTATCCTTTATTTGCCTTCCCAGCAAATCGAAAGAAGTTCGGGTTGACATTATTGTTTGTATATTTTTTGCAACCCTTCCTCTTACGGAATGAAATTGAAAATTGTCACCATTGGAGATTGCTGATCACGCGCAATGTTGCGCGTTTATTGCGACTGCATCAAGAAAGGTCAATAGCCAGGAGGTTTCTTGTGCTATGTTTTGAGTTGTGATGCTTTGAAGGGAAGATTGTCTATGGTGGTAATGATGATGATGACAATAGATTACTATCTTCTACCGTACACGAGCGGAATTACAAATAATAAGCGCCTCACGAAGTTCACGGGCACTTTAGCAGTATGATTGTACGCGTCTGTGCAGTGCTTACAGTGTATGTAGGGTTTCTCACGATGCATTAGTCTATCAAATACAGTAGTACTTTGCGTTCCATTCAATGGGCAAGATAAGTGTTCCTACTTGACAATGATGAAATGGTTTCACATTATGATATAGCAGATTAGACAACGGACTCTACATCTGTCACATTGCTCCTTTTACTTGGATATGACACAAAAGTCATGCATACACACAAGCCATACATGATGCGCATACACGCACGTACGCTGGTGGTGGTGTTGTGTGTCAGGGTTATTGAAATTGAGAAACACGCGTGATGTGCACAGACAATAAAAAAGGAGAAGGGGTGGTGGCAGTGTAACAGTGTACACAAGCGTGTATATGTTAATTGCTCGTGAGAAGAGGGTGCGCTCCTGTTACCGATCCTCTTTACCATCATCATCATCAAAAACGACTTCAACCACACTCTTTTTTCTCTATAAAACATGGCTGATAGCGCTGATGTCGGTAAAGCTGTTCCAACTGAACAACGTCAAGGTTGGGGTCAATTCTTGAAATCAATCGCTTCATTTTCGGGGGATTTATCAAGTTTAACCGCTCCTTCTTTCATCCTTTCTCCCGTCAGTTTAACCGAATATCCATCTTATTGGGGTGAACATCCTGATCTATTCGCAGCTTGTGCTACCGGCAAAGATGATGTAGAACAAATGGTTAATGTCTTACGCTGGTTCATCGGTACACTCAAAGGTCAATATACTGCCCGTAACACCAGCATGGGAAGCGAGAAAAAACCTCTCAATCCAATCTTGGGTGAATTATTCCTTGGATCATGGCCCGATAAGAATGGACGTGGTGAAACAAACTTGGTTTCCGAACAAGTATCCCATCACCCTCCAATCACTGCCTACAGTCTCATCAATGAGAAGGCAAAAGTTACCTTGGAAGGTCACAGCGGGCAAAAGACTTCTTTCAGCGGTGGCAGTATCAACGTCAAGCAGGTAGGACATGCAGTCTTGCGTGTGCCAAGCGCTGATGGCAAAGGCGAAACGCTTTACCTCATCACTTTGCCTCACTTACAAATCGAAGGTCTCATCTGGGGATCTCCATACATTGAATTGGGTGGTACAAGTCACATTTGCTCCTCTTCTGGATACCTCGCCACGATCAACTACAGTGGAAAGGGATACTTCTCCGGTAAGCCACACAGCTTCAAGGCAACCATCTCACCTTCAAGTAAAGCCTCGCATCCTATGTACTCCATCGAAGGTGATTGGAGCGGTTCCTCAAAGTTCAAAGGATCTAGCCCTGAAGGTGGAAAGGATGCTGCCTTCTGGGATGCATCTTCTGACCGGGAAGAGGTTAGCGTTAAGCCGATCGAAGAACAACAACCGATGGAAAGTCGAAAAGTATGGCAAAAAACTGCAGAAGGTATTAAAACGCAAAATTATGATGCAGCAAGCAAGGATAAGAGTAGAATAGAAAACGAACAGCGACAAAAACGTAAAGATGAACAAGCAAAAGGAACGCCTCATCAGTTAGAATACTTTGTACATGTAGACGATGACAAAGAATATGCCGACCTTGCGGCTAAATTTGGTGGACATCCAGCACATGAAGAAGCATTCAGACGCAAGCCAAGGGTACACTGATGCTAACAAAGTATGTACTCATTCTATCTCCTTTTTTTCCTGGATCTGGAAATGGCATTGCTCTATTATAATACATCACTCTTTTAAATCAAAACAGATAAAGTACATTTCGCTACTTTCTGAGCGACTAGCAGCGACCTTTTTGTTGACTATGCGTGAAAAATTTGGTTGCAAATATTGTTTCTTGAATTCTTGAGCATCGGGTCCTTCGAAGTACTTCATGATGAGTACAGAAGAGTCATTCTCTGAGCTTTTCGTGTCAGAGCGTTTAAGCATAGACTTTGCAAAAGAGAAAGCAGAATGAATCAGATCTAGCGATGCAACGCTATCACGTATCGGGTTTCCGGACGTATTGGCCATCATATCGCTCATGATCACGTCCACTTTCCGTTCTCCGCCTTTCCCGATGATTTCCTCTAGCTTTGTCTGTATTTCTGAAGATCGGAAATCCCCTTGTAGAGCAGTCAAACGAGCATTCGTACGACTGGCCTGTTGCTGTATAGAAGAATGTAACGGCAACAAGTCCAATGCGAATACATGTTCACATCCTGCTCGTAAGGCTACTTGAGTCCATCCTCCCGGTGAAGCGCCCAAGTCAACCACAATCTTACCTTTTCCCAAGAAACGATAGGCTTTGTTCAATTGTTCTAGCTTGAATGCAGATCGAGAGACATATTGTGTGCCGTGATCATTGCCTGATGTATTCCTCGCTTTGACAAACTGTGAGTGGAGGAGAGGGGAGGGTTAGATCGATGCCATTTTGAATGTATCGTTGATCTCACTTACAGGATCACGTTTCTGTCTGGCAAGGTATCGAGACGAAGATGCAGCTTTTGAGGATGTATGGCGTACAAAGGTGTGAAGAAAATGAGCCGAACATGCTGCTCTGCTTTTGTGCTCATAGATCGTACTTGATTGTATCGACCATGCTGTTCTCCACATAAGGAATACTAGAAGATGATGATAGTAAGTGGATGAAATAGCGCGACTGATTCTGGTCGCAACTAGTGCACACTTCTTTGAACGTCACAATGATAATGTGTATATTGGTATGATTACAGAAATACAGTAGAATGATTTGTCGAATAGGTAGTACAATATATGCACCCGTTCACATGGTCACATCCATGTTCTCATTCCCATCAGCTTCGCCATCCCAGATCTCACAGTCCACATCATGAATCCAAGAAAAGTCTTCATCTTGCAATCCCGCACCAATCGTCATCAACGGTCTACTTGCTTGACTTTGAGCGTGTTCATACATTTCGCATAATTCTTCATCTTCATCTACCATATCTGGAGGTGGTTCCATTGTTTGTTCGTGCTCGATTTGATCCTCCCTTCGCATCTCTTCTTCCAGCCAAGCCACTTCATCAGGACCAAGCCAACCTACTTCCAGACTTCCTTGCTCTTCTTGCTCCTTCAGCATACGTCGATATTCCGCTGTCATTATACGACGGATAGCCTAAAGATAAAAAAGAGTGTGGTCAGTTCGAAGTTCGTATGATCAAGACCGCATATATGCAGTTTATACTAACCTCTTCTTCCTCATTCATCTGATCAATTTCTGTTCCATCGCCACGATCCGAGCTCAAGGATGGCTCTGTCCCATACGTTGTATAGCCATCTGTGTCTGAATTAGGCGCTGAGCTACCTGATTCGCGCGATCTTTGAAGTTTTCGTTCTCGATCTCTATTTCGATCTCTAGCCATAGCTTCTTGACATTTTTGACGAAACTGTTGTCGCATCAGACGAGCATTATGGTTTGTGCCGTTGTTGCTGCTACTGCTCTCTTTTGCATTCATACGATCTCCGCCGCCACCGAATGGATTAATGTGAGGTCCACTCCTTCTTGAATGTGATCTTGCTGAGTGCATGCTTGACGTGGAAGGTGAATGGTTGGTCACAAAATTGCTAGAAGACGCGAACATATTGACTGGGACGTTTCCCCCTGTCATTGGGATACTAGATGAGCTGGCCATCATCAATGCGTTACTTGACTAGAACCAGTTCTGATCATTAATCATTTCAGAATGGTGGGAAGTAGTATAGGAAGACGAGATTTGATAGTAGCGGCCACTTTGTGTTCAATATCTGCAAGCTTGCATCCTGTTCAGATGTTCTTTATTGAAAAATGATCGATCCGCTTTGGCTGTTCAGATGAAAGCAGCATTGATTTGAGAGTGAGAGGGTTGAATTGTCTAAACGCATGCATTCAATTGTCACAAGACTGTTGATTATATAATTAGTCGGACTAGAAATTACGCGTGTATATACGCGTAAACGCGTCAATTTGATTGATTCAATCAGTAGAGACATTTCGGCGTGTTGATGTTTTAATGCAAGAATGGAATATGTCAATGTATAGCACACTTTGAAGATATACTGTTGCTTTTCTAACCATCATAATACCCTCCATCAACCCATATTGTCAACATGTCATCAAGACAGAATGGATCGACTTTCGGTCTAACGTCGGGACGAGGAAGGGGAACATTCAAAAGGAGAGGAGGAAGCAATACACACAGCGGAGCACCAAGACCAAAAACGCAAGAACAAAAAGCGGCTATAGCATCCCTACTTACAGGAACATCAAATGAAGCAACCTCCATAGAAGATCGATTCGAAGAAGCCAGACAGCGAGATGAGATCGATGCAAAACTAGGTTTCGAACGGTTAGAGCAAGGTGAATCAAGAGAAGCATGGCTGGTCAACATGCATCCTACCTTGGTACCCGATAATCCATTAGAAGGTCCAGGTCATGCTACAGGTAAAAGTGCAGTAGACTTTTACTTCATTCAAGATGATGCATCGATGTTCAAGATCACCGTACAATTCGCACCCTACATTCTTTTGGGATGCAGACCAAACACAGAAGCACATGTCGAAGAGTGGTTACGTAGGAAATACGAAGGCCTAATCACCAAAGTTTCTCGCGTAGTCAAAGATGATTTAAAGATGGCAAATCATCTTGTCGGACTTACCCGCACATTCGTAAAGATTGAATTTCACAACGTCCAGGACCTGCTAGCGGTACGAAGAGAATTGCTTCCACTCGCCTTAAAGGCACAGAAAACCGCAAGTGCAGTAGAAACGTATGCAGATGTGCTAGAAGATGATGTCGGTGCAAGTGCTGCAATGGTGATCGAAATGGAAGAGGAATTATATGGAGCATCAAGCAGTCGATATAACCAAAGCCGCAATCATGCCAAATCCAAAGCTGCACAAATGAATCCGGAAGATTGCATCAACGATATACGTGAATATGACGTTCCATACTATCTACGTGTGGCAATCGATAATGACATCCGAGTAGGACTGTGGTACACTGTTTCGTTCGATGGAGGTGTGGTTTCCATGGTGGGCGTTCCTAGTCGTGTCAAGCGTGCTGAACCAACTGTTTTAGCCTTCGATATCGAAACGACAAAGTTACCACTCAAATTTCCTGATGCAGCATCAGATTCGATCATGATGATTTCATACATGATAGACGGACAAGGTTATCTGATCACCAATCGTGAAATCGTTAGTGAAGACATTGATGATTTCGAATATTCACCAAAGGAAGAATACGAGGGTCCATTCATCATCTTTAATGAACCAAACGAGATGGCGCTCATTCAACGTTTCTTCTCACATTTCCGTGAGGCAAAGCCAACCGTTGTTGTAACGTACAACGGTGACTCTTTCGATTTCCCATTCGTCGAAACGCGTGCTAATCACCATGGCATCAGCATGCTGAACGAGATTGGATTTGCCAAAGACAACGAAGGTGAATACAAAAGTCGATCGACCGCACATATGGATTGTTTCCGTTGGGTGAAACGTGATTCGTATCTACCACAAGGAAGTCAAGGCCTGAAAGCAGTCACGGTTGCTAAATTAGGCTACGATCCTATGGAATTGGATCCTGAATTGATGACACCATATGCAGTCGAACAACCACAAACGCTAGCACAATATTCCGTTTCCGATGCCGTCGCAACGTATTACCTATACATGAAGTACGTCCATCCTTTCATCTTCAGTTTGTGCAACATTATTCCACTCAATCCGGACGAAGTGTTACGCAAAGGTAGTGGTACTTTGTGTGAAACCCTCTTGATGGTGCAAGCATATCAAGGAAGCATCATCATGCCAAATCGACACACAGATCCAGTAGGAAGCACATATCAAGGTCATCTACTCGAATCAGAAACATACGTTGGAGGACACGTTGAAGCATTGGAAGCTGGTGTTTTCCGAAGCGATATCATGACGGATTTCAAAGTCGACCCTACCGCCTTTGATGAATTGATTGGAGATCTTGACAGCGCATTGAAGTTCAGTATTGAAGTTGAAGGCAAAATGAATGTCAATGATGTCACCAACTTCGATGAGGTCAGGGACGAGATCAAGACGATGCTGGAACATCTGCGCGATAATCCTATTTTGCACGTCGAGCCTTTGATTTACCATTTGGACGTTGCTGCCATGTATCCGAATATCATGTTGTCAAATCGATTACAACCTGATTCGGTAAAGGATGAAGCAGCTTGCGCCGCTTGTGATTTCAACAGGCCAGGAATGAAATGCGACAAAAAGATGGAATGGTCTTGGCGTGGAGAATATTTCCCTGCAAAGAAGGATGAAGTGAATATGATCAGACATGCTTTATCCAAAGAATCTTTCCCGCCTCGTTTTCCTGATGGACCGCGTAGGACATATCACGATCTTGGTATAAACGAACAAGATGCTTTATTGAAAAAGCGTCTTGGTGACTACAGCCGCAAAGTGTACCGCAAAACACACGAAACACGAACTGTGAAACGTGAAACGGTTATCTGTCAACGTGAAAATCCATTCTACATTGACACTGTGAGAGATTTCCGTGATCGAAGATATGAATACAAAGGACTTCACAAGACATGGAAAAAGAATCTCGATAAAGCACAAGGCGGAGGCTCTCTTGCTGAGGTGATGGAAGCCAAAAAAATGATTGTGCTTTACGATTCCCTACAAATGGCACACAAGTGTATTCTGAATTCGTTCTATGGTTATGTGATGCGAAAAGGAGCAAGATGGTACTCTATGGAAATGGCTGGAATCACTTGTTTGACCGGTGCAACGATCATTCAATTGGCCAAAGACTTGGTCGACCGAATTGGACGTCCTTTGGAACTCGATACCGATGGTATTTGGTGTATGCTTCCAGGAAACTTTCCCGAGAATTTCACTTTCAAGACGAAATCCGGCAAGGGGCTTGGTGTATCCTATCCATGCACTATGTTGAATTACCTCGTTCATCAACGATTCACGAATCATCAATACCATGCTCTCATGGATGACAAATCAGGTCGATATGAGATTCGCAGTGAAAATTCAATTTTCTTCGAACTTGATGGACCGTATCGTGCGATGATCTTACCATCCAGTAAGGAAGAAGATAAATTGCTCAAAAAGCGATATGCCGTTTTCAACCATGATGGTTCCTTGGCCGAATTGAAAGGGTTTGAAGTCAAACGAAGAGGAGAGTTGCAACTTATCAAAGATTTCCAAAAACAAATCTTTGAGAAATTCTTACTGGGAAAAACACTTGTCGAATGTTATGATGCCGTTGCTCAAGTGGCCGATCAGTGGCTTGATGTGTTGTTCAGCAGAGGTTCAACATTACACGATGAAGAACTTGTCGACTTGATCGCAGAGAACAAGAGCATGTCCAGAACACTTCAAGAATATGGAAGTCAAAAGTCTACCGCAATCACAACCGCTAAGCGATTGGCCGAGTTCCTTGGTGCTGAAATGGTGAAAGATAAAGGATTGGCCTGTAAGTTTATCATTTCCGAAAAGCCTCACGGTGCACCAGTCACCGAACGTGCTGTTCCGGTTGCCATCTTTAATGCTGAGCCAAGCATCAAGCAGTATTATTTGCGAAGGTTCTTACGTGACAGTTCTTTGAACAACTTTGATCTTCGGTCAATCTTGGATTGGAATTATTATATCGATCGATTTGGCAGTGTTATTCAAAAATTGATCACAATCCCAGCTGCTATGCAAAAGGTAAAGAATCCCGTTCCACGTATCCGACATCCTGATTGGTTGTTCAAACGAGTTGCCGCAGGAGATGACAGACTCAAACAACGTAAGCTGACAGAGATGTTCAAGCCGGGATCGGAAAAGCCTGCTTTCAGTCGTCCACCGCCTGAGCTGATTATCAAAAAGGCTGCTAACGGTCGTATTGCTCAAGTTGAAGTAGTTGAGGACATTCCTATTCCCGATATGAATGTTGATTACCCCGGCTGGATCAAGGGAATGAAGAGCAAGTGGCGCAAGATGCGAAAAGAACGCAAAGCAAACAAAGGTCAAGGCCGCCTAACTGGTCGTAAAGATGGTTCGATGGTATCATCAATGCTTCACAAGCGATCTCAAAATATGGCAGTAGCTGTTTGGGATCTGGTACAAGTTTGCCCTACCACTAGACAAGGTGAATATCGTTTATGGATCTCAGTTGATAGTCGTTTGCAAAGTTTCAAAGTTCGTATTCCCCGCGTTTTCTACATTCATTTTAAATCCGTTCCACGTCCTGGCACATTCAACGATGCTTATTTGGTTGAAAATGTTGTTCGGACATTACCGCGAGGAAAGCCTTGTCGTCACTTGTACAAGGTCACAGTCTCGGAAGAGTTGTTCCTTGATGAAGAACCTCACTTTTCATCTTTGATCAATCATCCAAACGTTGATGCAGTTTACGAAATGCAAGTTCCGCTTTATATGCGTGCTTTGATTCAACTTGGAAATTCATGCTCACTCAAGACTTCAAGTCGTGCCAAGTTCAGTCGTGCATTGGATTTCGGTTTTGATCTATCAGACCTTGTCAAAACATCCCATCCTTCCATTCAAAAGCATACTTATCTCAATGATGGAAAAGATTTCCGTTGGATCTACATGTGGCATGGATCAAAAGACGGAAAGCATGTTATTGGATTATTCTCTCAAGGTGCTCTGCAAGTGCATATCATTGATCCTGCGGGTATCCGTCAATTGCCTGCTTTGGAACCTATGTACAAAGAACGGGTTGACAGATGGCGTGGTGGTGGCAGGCTAGAAGGAGGAGTTTTCGAGTATCACGATGATATGGAGATGGAAGTCAAAATTCATACCAGTGCAAATCGAGCATGGAAAACCGTTGCAAAAGAGTTGACCGCGATCCGCAAATCCAGTCAAACACCATCGATGTTTGCCATTTGCTCTGCTCGTAGCGCGGACTTCTATGAATCCAAGATGGGAGTATCGATAATGGCCGAAACACCTTACCTAAGCATTCCAGCCGCTCATCAGGATGACGAATTGCCGGCACTGGGTTGGCAAATGTACAGTGTAAAGAGAATGTTGAACTGCTACTTGCGAACTTCTCATTGGATTTTACACTGGCTTCGTGTTTCTGCCCATTTTGACGTTCCACTCTGCAGTATTCGTGGCGCAGACGTTTCCCTTTTTGCTGCAGATGTCGATTTCGCAAGAAGACTTACAAGGAATGACATGTTACTCTGGTGGAGTGAAACGGGCAACGATCCTGATTTGGGTAACATTCAAATTGTTGATAGCAGTAACGCAATCAGCAGCAATGAAGCCTCCAACACTCGAAGCGCCTCAGCTCCTTTGGAAATTTCCAAGCCTGGTGCCTACAACAATGTGGTATTCGAAATGACTTTGGGTCATCTTGCCTTGAATGCGGTCTTGCAAAGCGGGAACATCAACGATATGGAAGGCACGGAAGCAAGCGGATCGATGGCGTTCGATAATACCTCACATAATCTGGACGAATACGCAAAAGGTCCAGTAAACACCGGCGTCAGTATGGGAGATGCAGCAGTGACTTCGCAAGTTTTCTGGACGTTGAAGAGTATGGTAAAAGCGTGGTATATCGACAAAGTTCGAAACAAAGGTGCTTATTCTCATGCTTTGGCAGACGGCTTTTGGCGTTGGTTGAGTAGTGAAGTTGGCAAAAGCAGAAGTTGTTTATACGAACCTGCTTTAGCTTCTTTTGTTCGTGCTTTGATGAGAAAGACTTTACTCCAACTGCTAGCCGAATGCAAACGAATGGGAGCTTCAATCGTTTTCGCCAATTTCTCCAAACTTTTCATTTTGACCAGCAAACCGACAGCAGGCAGTGCTGCAGCGTTTGGACGTTACATGGTCAGCGCAATCACATCAAGAGATCTGTTCAAACACATCGATCTTGAAATTGTTCATCACTGGGACTATCTTTTATGGATGGATTCAGCCAATTTTGGAGGTGTGATCTGCAAGGACCCAGAACAAGGGATCGACGATCAGGGCGTTGAGGATATGCAGAAGCCGTTCCATGTGGATATGAACTGGAACATTGCATCCTTCCTTCCACACATTGCACAACAGAAGTTCAATCTTGTCATTGGAGGATTTATTCGGAGATTGTACGACGGTAAACGTAAGGCTTTTGCTTCTCATTCCGTCGATAGAACGCCTTTGACTGCGATCAAGGTCAACGCTCGTTTAGCAGAGGATGAATCGAACGAAAACGCACCTCACAAGCGAAAAGCTCTGACGGGACAAGATGGAGATGCAGAGGAAGACGAAGAAGGTAGTGCTGCCGCAACCTTAGCGAAAGAGTTGCTTACCAAATGGGTAACTCGTAAAATGTTAATCCAAACGCAAGATTTGCGGGATCAACACGTTAAACTTGTTCATTCGTTACCGGAAGATTTCGAAGCTGAAGAAGAAGCCTTTGAAGGCTTATTTGCGGAATGGAAGTGGCCCGAGTTACCAGGTGGAAGTTTATTGAACAGAGCTTCTAACTTCAGTGTAACGGACGATGCAATTCCTCCTTCGCCTGCTTTGGAATTCGTGAAAGCAACAATGGCGATTCTCTCCTTGCAAAAAGAAGCCCAAGTTGAAGTTGGAATCTGCCGAAGAAACGTTCTCAGCTTATTGGGTATAGGAGAATTCAGTCCAGAAGCGGATTTCACTCAACCATGTCAAATTCTCAAACCAACACCAACGATCATTTGTACGGCTTGCAATGAAGAACGTACGCTTGATTTATGCAGAGATGCAGACTTATTAAAAGCAACGCAAGATGGACAACAATGGAGATGTATACGTTGTCAAAATGCGTATGATCGATCGGATATTGAAATTCGATTATGCAAAATTGCACAAGAATCAATTCGATCGTTTGTTTTGCAGGATTTGCGTTGTTCTCGTTGTCATACTTTGCGAGAAGGTAATGTTGGCCCTCATTGTCCTTGTTCTGGACCTTGGGCTTTGACGCTTTCTAGAAGGGATGTACGGAATAAGTTGAACTTGTTACAACGTATTTCCCAATTCCATCGCCTCTCGGTTTTGGAGGAGGCTGTAGAAGAACTTATCACATCATGTTAATTTCAACAATATATCTCATGTATTTATAGACTGTCACATTCAAGCAAGCAATTTTTATCTCATCATAAATCGAATGGATGGATATAATTATTCATCAAGGTGAAGAAGTTGGAGTCTGGCTCAATGTACATTTAAGGGTATGATGAAGTCGGTCATGTGCTTTGTTGAATGAATGTTTGACGAAAGGGTATATAAAGATTGGGCATTGAAGGATTGCATATTCGTCAACTATGCAAACTTTTGAAGAAGGTAAATCTTTGTCAACTTCACCTGAACTATCGAATGAATAAATGCTTCGAACTGCAAAGGTATTTTCCACATAAACACCCAAAAGAGCCCATGATTGCCATTTAGCACCTGATTCAGTACTATTCCAACGTATCCGATAATGTGTTCGTGGAAAGCAAGAAAGGCCAACGTCTTCTGCTACTTTCCATTCACCTGATTCGTCGTTGCGAAAGTTTTGCTGAACGACTTTCAAATCGGCAATGGACATATAATGTTCCGGCTCTTTCTGGAAGAAGCGAAGGGCCTTTGCAGTAGGAGTATTAATTTTCATCTTTCCTCTCCTTTCGTATACTTTCGTTGTCCAGCTTGGCATTTTGAAGGATGAACAGATTAGCCGGGGTATATTGGTACGAATTCGATCTGAAAGGGTCGAAGATGATTGAATCCTCTTTTTGATGGATTGTTTGTTCGTTAAAGGGGGTATAATAGTATATTGCTCGTAAGCACTGAAGGTTCGGTAATCGTGGAAATACCTTGATCTTGATCCTGTTCGATTGTCAATCTTGACTCCACTAGAACGCCAAGCGGAGCAAAAACGTTCTAATGGCAACCCGTTGGCAAAGGCGTATATTTGACTCGAAGGCGTGTTGATTTGATGAAAGTGTTTCGATCGTTTCGGATGAAAGTAGTGTGATTGTTTGTATCTTGTCGTATAGAATTATCGTCAGGCCGTGTATCGATCAAGGGATACTTTTAGGATCGTGTAAGAGGATTAGAGTTCCATCATACTCGCGATTTTAAACCTTGACCTTTTCACTGAAAGATCGTTTCCGTTGAAGAAATGAAGTGCACATAGACCAGAACAGATGACAGTAAAAAAAAGAAAGCAATCATATTATTTTAATTCGGGGTGACTAGAAAGGAGAATGACGCCTTGTTAAAGTGGAAATGTGTTGTCAATTAAGATTACATGCATTGATTAAAACATATCATCGCCCTTTTTTTTTCTTATCGGCAAGGCGCTTTACCCCTCTAAGCTCAAGCAGCTCAGGGTCAAACTAATAAAATGATGCAACTTTATTCTCAGAAATATTCGCCCCGGCATGGGTCATAAGAGGAGCCGAAAAGAACACACTGTGGAGTATACAGCAGCACGTGTTCCCCACTAAACAAACAGTCAGCTTGGATTTTTTGTTAAGAAGATTTATTTTAGCGCTGCATAATGTGCATACACTCGAGAGAAAAAATTCACAAGTTACACAATTGATACCATCAAACAAATCCCAATCAAACAACCTCAGAGGAGGAGGATTGATGATTGCTCTCACATGACGTTTGGATTCAACAACAGCCTGCCTTTGTAGCTTGCTGCTCAGCAAATAAGAAGCCCAATTAACGAATCTTACGTCTTTCTAGTCATCCAACACCCTATCGATTGCCAAGATGAAGGAACTCGTCCCTCAAGATGCGACAAAACGCATCAAACATATCCAATTCGGAGTACTGTCTCCACAAGAGATCGTTGGTATGTCCGAATTGGAAATCACGACAAAAGATATGTATTGCATCGGCGAAGGTGGTGATCGTGCTCCTATTCCACATGGTGTATTGGATAAACGGTTAGGTGTTTCTGACAAACGTACGCTTTGTGAAACGTGTGGACTGAAAATGGCAGATTGTGTTGGTCATTATGGATATATTCGCTTGGTATTGCCAGTTTTCCATATCGGATACCTCAAACATACAGTCTCCATCTTGCAATGCGTTTGCAAAAATTGTGCCACCGTCTTACTTGATGAGCCTTCAAGAAGAAAATATTTGCGCATCTTTAGAAGACCCAATCTTGAAAATTTGCAACGCACTGCAGCATTCAAAGCGGTTCATTCAGCAGCAAGGAAGATGACACATTGCCCCAGATGCAAGGATGTGAACGGATATGTAAAGAAGGTGCCGACAACGATGAAAATTGTACACGACAAATATCGATCGAAAAAGGTGGCGGGTGACAAGCAATCGTTTCGCAACACATTCAACAATGCTATCCGACTAGGTAGCGGATTCGATATCGCCCCACATCTTAATAAAGCACTGGACGACTTGAATCCTCTGCGTACTTTGGACTTATTTCGTCGTATATCTGATGAGGATTGTGAACTTCTTGGACTACGGCCAGAATTTGGTCGACCGGAACAGTTCATTTGGCAATACATTTGCGTGCCACCAGTCTGCATTCGACCTAGTGTTCAACAAGAAGGAGCAACGACAGAAGATGATCTCAGTGTCAAATTGACGGAAATCATATTCACCAATAGTCTGCTGAAAGCTGGGCTAAAGCGTGGAGGGAAAGGAACGACGACATCACAATTGATGGAACAGTGGGATTTCCTCCAGGCTTCCGTTGCGCTGTACATCAACTCTGAGCTGCCTTCGGCAAATTCTTCGCCAGGCACCAAACCTACAAGAGGTCTCTGTCAACGACTAAAGGGAAAACAAGGACGTTTCCGTGGTAATTTGTCAGGAAAGCGTGTGGATTTCTCTGGACGTACCGTTATTTCGCCAGATCCCAATTTAAAGATTGATGAAGTGGCCGTTCCTGACCGCGTAGCAAAGATCTTGACTTATCCAGAAAGGGTATTTGAACACAATATGGAGGAAATGAAACGAGCAATCTCAAATGGTTGTGATATTCACCCAGGCGCAAACTTTGTCATTGATTCGGATACGGGCTTGAAGCGCTTTTTGAAATACGAAATGTCTCGTAAGGTCGCAGCTGCAAATCTGAAAATTGGTGACGTGGTCGAACGACATTTGCGTGATGGTGATATCGTTTTGTTCAATCGACAACCCAGTTTGCACAAGCTATCGATCATGTCACATCGTGCAAAGATTCGACCTTGGCGTACGTTCCGATTGAACGAATGTGCTTGCAATCCATACAATGCCGATTTTGATGGTGATGAGATGAATATGCACGTTCCTCAAACGGAAGAAGCAAGAACAGAGGCTACAGAATTGATGGGCGTCAAACACAACCTTGTTACGCCTAGAAATGGTGAACCAATCATTGCTGCTATTCAAGATTTCATCACAGCTTCATTTTTGATCTCTCGACGTGACCGATTCTTCAATCGTCGTCAATTTGTTCAAATCTGTAGCTTCTTCGGTGATGCCGATCTACAAATTGATCTTCCCCCACCTGCAATTCTCAAGCCGGAGCGGTTATGGACGGGAAAGCAGGTATTCAGCTTAATGATCAGACCCAACAAGAAGTCAAATGTCTTGATCAATCTTGAAGCACAATGCCGAACATATGAAAAGCCGGGTAAAGGTTTCATCAAGGATATGAGCCCAAACGACGGATGGCTTGTGATTCAAAATTCTGAAGTGCTATGTGGTGTGATGGATAAAAATACGGTGGGAGATGGAAAGAAGAACAGTGTCTTTGGTGTCATGCTGCGTGACTATGGGCCGGATGCAGCTATTCAAGCGATGAACAGGTTAGCAAAGACGTGTGCTCGTTGGTTGGCCAATCAAGGATTCAGTTTGGGAATCAACGATGTCATGCCAGGAGACCGATTGCGTACTACAAAGGACTCGAAAGTTGAAGCTGCATACAAGGAATGCATCGATTTGATCGAGAAGGCCAAGCGCGGAAAATTGGACAATTTACCCGGGTGCGACCAAGAACAAACGTTGGAAAGTATGATTTCTGGGGTTCTCAGCGGTGTTCGTAGTGATGTAGGTGAAATTTGTATGACTGAATTAAGTCGTCACAATGCACCACTCATCATGGCTTTCTGTGGTTCAAAAGGTTCAAAGATTAATGTAGCTCAAATGGTTGCTTGTGTGGGTCAACAGATTATCAGTGGATCGCGTGTGCCCAACGGTTTTCAAGATCGTTCTTTGCCACATTTTGCCAAAAAGTCAAAAGATCCACCATCAAAAGGTTTCGTTCGTAACAGTTTCTTCACAGGCCTTACACCCACTGAATTCCTTTTCCACGCCATTTCCGGTCGTGAAGGTTTAGTCGATACGGCAGTCAAAACAGCCGAAACGGGTTACATGCAAAGAAGATTGATGAAAGCTTTGGAAGATTTATCAACGCATTACGATATGTCTGTTCGTAACTCTGTTGGAGGAGTTGTTCAATTTACGTATGGTGATGATGGCTTGGATCCTGCCGAATTGGAAGGTGATGCGTTGCCCGTTGAGTACCATCGATCGTGGTCACACGCTCGGGCCATTACGCGGCATGTACAAGAACGTGGTCTTTTGCCGTATGAAGTCACAGAGATCATCGAAGACTACCTCTCGAAGCCGCCTTTCTCTGTTCAGACTACCGAGAAGTATCGTCAACAGGTGTTTGAATTCTTGGATGAATTTGTTGTGAAAAGAGCTGCTGAAATTCGGGAAGCATACGGATTATACCCTGCCCTGGTTCGCGAAGATCACTTTGATGAAGATACAGACTTGAATCTCGGAGCTGATGCAGCATCTATAGCGATTGTGGATAACAAAACTCTGGTACGCAAGAGTACGTTGGACGCATTCTTACAAGTTTGTTATGTGAAATATTTGAAAGCCAAAGTTGAGCCAGGAACGGCAGTTGGTGCAATTGGTGCTCAATCGATCGGTGAGCCAGGTACGCAAATGACATTGAAAACTTTCCACTTTGCTGGTGTTGCAAGTATGAACGTTACCTTGGGTGTTCCACGTATCAAAGAAATCATCAATGCTGCCAAACAAATCAATACACCAATCATCACTGCTCAATTGGTCAATCCTGAAAACGAAACGGCAGCAAGAATCGTTAAAGGTCGAGTTGAGAAAACGTTCTTGGGTGATGTTGCTAGCGTGATCGAAGAAGCTTGGTCGAGTCAGTATGTCTACCTGGGCATTCATATTGACATGCGAGCGATTGAAAAGCTACAATTGGAGGTAACGCTTGAGGATATTCGGATGGCAATCATCAATGCGCCTAAGCTAAAGCTCAAATACGAAAATGTCGTCATTGTGCCAAATCGAAACAGAATTCGCATCTATATGAGCGCGCCAGCCGACGGTAAGCGAGAGGAACAAATCTACTATGGCCTCAAGTTGCTCAAACGTGCATTACCAAAGATTGCAATCAAAGGTATCCAAGAGGCTGCAAGGGCTGTGATTAGTGACGAAAAAGGCTCGCGTAAGCTATTGGTAGAAGGATATGGTTTGCGGGAAGTGATGACGACAGAAGGCATCATTGGTACACAAACGCATACGAATCATATCATGGAAATGAAAGACGTTTTGGGAATTGAAGCAGCAAGATCCTCCGTTTTCCGCGAAATCGATTATACGATGGCAAGTCACGGAATGAAAATCGATCCAAGACATGTGATGTTATTGGCCGATGTGATGACGTACAAAGGTGAAGTTTTGGGTATCACTCGATTTGGTGTGGCAAAGATGAAAGATAGTGTTTTGATGTTGGCAAGTTTCGAGAAAACGACTGATCATTTGTTCGATGCTGCCATGTTTGGCAAGACGGATTCGATTCAAGGAGTGTCTGAATCAATCATCATGGGTAATACTGCCGCAAATTTGGGAACTGCAATGCCAACCCTGATTAGCGCCAAGCCCAAAATTCCTCCAAAGAGAAAATTGTTGTTTGACCGTCACGCAAAGTGATGAGTTTGATAACGTCTATTATGTATTAATGTTTCAACTGTACCATAATTTAATAGAAACACACATTTTAATGAAAACAGCAGACAGAGACATAAAGAGAACTAACGAGTAGCATTAAACCAAAACACAATTGTACAAGTGAAATTCGTAAATCGCAAAAGTATGCATGAAAAGGGAAAGGAGGAGAAGCGATTCATGGAAAGGAGAGCATATACGCTCATTTTGAATTTTTTTGTGTGAGTGAGAGACGAGATGAGGACGTGCCATATAATGTTACACAAAGGACGATTGAAATTAATCAAAAGTCATCTTTTTGCCTTGAGCAGGTTGAACGGCACCTGATCGTGCACCGTTGAATCCACCACGGCCACCGCCACGGCCACCCCATCCGCTGTCACCTCCTCCACGACCACCTCCACGACCGCCGAAGCCACCTCGACCACCTCCACGACCGCCGCCACGGCCACCTCCACCACGACCGCCTCCACGGCCTCCTCCGAAACCACCTCTGCCACCTGGGCTACCTCCATCATTGTTACGTGGAGGAGCGTAATCCAAACGGATAGGTCTTCCACCAAGATCAGCGCCGCTCAAAGCTTCAATGGCTTTATCAGCACTTGCTTGTTCTGAGTATTCAACGTAGCCGAAACCCTTTGGTCTACCACTTTCAGGATCTTTTGGGAGAGTGACACGTGTAACTTCACCATGTTCACCGAATGCATTCCAAATATCATCTTCGGTCAAGCTCCAAGCCAAACCGCCCATGAAAAGGACTGGAGATGGTTCAGAACGTTGGTCGTTGAATTTACGAGCACGGTTTTCCGATTGCTCACGAGGAGCGCGGGGCTTTTGCAAATCAACCTTCAATGCACGACCGTCAACTTCTTTACCTTGAGCATCTTCGCTTGCTTTCTTTGCATCAGCAGCATTGACGAAGTCAACATATCCAAAACCTCTCGATTTGCCTGACTCACGATCCATGACCACACGAGCTGAAGAAACTTCGCCAAACTCTTCGAACTCGCTCTTGAGCCATGCATCATCAACATTCCAGCTCAATTGACCAACCCAAACGGTCTTTAATTCTTCTTCACCTTCGGTTACTTCAGCAACAGAGTCAGCTTTTGCTTTTTTGGATGGTGTGATTTCATCATCAGCTTTGCGTTTCTTCTTGTTATCGGTGACCGCAGGAGCTTCTTTCATTTCTTCGTCAGAAGAGTCATCAGAGTCACTCTCTTCTTCGCTGCTGCTGCTTTCGTCAGAGCTTTCTTCTGCTTTGCTTTCGGCAGCTTTGCCGTTGGCTTTGACTTCCTTTGCCTTTGGCTTTTCTTCTTCTTCTTCGTCGGAAGAGTCGTCAGAATCTTCTTCAGATGATTCGTCTGAGGAGTCATCAGATGATTCAGCCTTGGCAGCAGCAGCTGCTTTAGTGTCTTTCTTGGCACCTTTAACTTCTTTCTTTTCTTCCTCAGAAGATTCTTCATCGCTGTCTTCTTCTGAGCTTGAATCGGAATCTTCTTCTTCGCTGCTTTCATCACTGCTCTCTTCGGATGATGATTCTTCCTTTTTGCTTACAGCTTTCTTTCCGTTTGATTTGGCTGCGGGTGCAGCAGCTTTGGAACCTTTTTTGGTTGTAGCCTTGCCATTTCCGTTGGCGACTGGTGCCACTTCGGCGGCTTTGACTGACTTGTCCTTCTTGCTCATTATGATTGTTTATATAAAGTGAGATGTGATAAAAAGTGTATAATCCACCTAAAATATAAAAGTGGAATATAGAGAAGGATGAAGGAGTAAAGGGAGGGATACTCTACCTCTTACTCTTTTTTTCATCTCACATCTTACAACTTGGAGAATTTTCTTCCAGGTTATTTTGAAAATTTTATCGCACAGAAGCAGTGTTAAAAAAAAGTTGTAAAGCTTGCATAAAAATTTCACCCTTTAGCTGCAAAAAATGAAAAAAATTAAGTTAAGACAGTGTGATGCCCCCCGACAGTAGAGTTTTATTGCTTTGCCACTTTTTAGGCTCTACACGCGTAGAATCAAATTCCGGAGACGCGGGTGTTCATTTTAACGGGAGCCGCTTACTTAATCAAGTGTTTAGTAGTGGAGAGTAATGGTTCAAATTCATGCCGTATCCTCCTGTTTTCGAGCATCCTCATTCTCTGATGTGCAAATAAAGAGTGACATTTCTCACCCTGCTAAAGATGGCCGAAAAGGCTGATCAGCATGTGGGAGAAGCATCAAACGATAGCGAATTACGACGAGAACGACATCATCGAGATTTACACGTTCGTCTAGTCGATGCAACCGATTCCGATCCCCTTTCTTCCACTAATCAGCATCACTCCGAACCGGCTCGGAGCTTGAATTTCGGCGATGACAGCCAACAGTTGCAATCCTCTGTGAAAGACAGCAACAGTAATGGTTCCGATGCTTCTCCTTCTCAAGAGAAGAAGAAAGAGGAAATTAGCATGAACGAGAATCAGCAAAATATCAATAGCACGAAGAACAAGTCAATTGGTACAAAGTTGCAAAGTATCAAATTACCTGGCTTCATTGCTTGGATTCCGCCCGTTGTGAAAGATTGGAGTAAGCTGAAACCCGTTCTCAGGAGCGCACTTGCAGCATGGATTTGTATGGTTTTCATGTTAATCGACCCGGTAGAGAAAATGCTGGGAAACGCAAGCTTTTTAATCTTGATCGGAATATTTATTCAACCTGCCGAATTACCCGTCGTTGCGGTGATCGAAAGAGAGTTCTTCACTCTTTTGCTTACAAGTACATGCTGGGCATACGCAAATCTGGCGATCTTGTTCGCACATTTGGCACGAAAACGCCGTCTTTCTCCAGCAGAAACCGATATCAGATTGGTATTCACGGGAGAATATATTGAAACAGCTCCAAGTGCTATTTGTACGGCATTTTTGGCCGTTGGTGTTGCTCTTACTCTTTACCTCAAAGTCAAATTCGGTCCTAGCCCTTTCATCTTTGCAACGATTTTAGGATGCATTTGCTTGGATATCGTTTTGGTTTATGCACCACTTTATCCTTATCCTCAATATATCTTAGGACGTACAATCATGGTGCCGCTTGCTGTCAAGGCCGGAATCGTCATTTTGGTTTCTCTGGTGTTCTTCCCCAAATCGGTGAATTCCGCCTTCGTTGAAAGGCTGTTGAACGTGTTACGCCCTCTGGAGGGTAGCAGTGAACAATTACGTCAAGAAATGAAAAATTCGGCTTTAGATCCAACGTTCAACTTTGAACTTTATAAGGATAAAGTCTTGGCAGCTGAAGCAGGTTTGTTACCTTTGCAAGGACAAGCACGTCTTCTCTTACGTGAATTGAGCTTTTCGTTGGCTTCGGGAGAAGATTTACAGACGCTCGTGCTTTCTGCTAGGAGATTGTTAGCACCAGCAGATGGGATTGCATTCTACTTCAGTCTTGTCTATTCGGATGTGAGGGGAATGGATATCAAGAATCATCCTCGAATGCCGCAATTCATCACTCCAGGTCAAACAAGACCATCAACCCCGATTCAAACAAGACCGACCACGCCGATACAATCTAAGCCCGGCACGCCATTTGATTCACGGCCCAGCACGCCTCAACTTGAAGAATCAGCTATGTCAAAAGATGCTATCGACAATACATCTTCTCACGATAGCTCTTATCGTGGGGGAGGAGTAGGATCTACAAGACCTCGACATCGATTCCCCAGTAAACTCAGTGCAGGCTTGATACATCCAACTCCGCAAAGACACAGTTTTGAATTGCGTAAACGGCTTCACGAGCTTACCCATCCACATCACCATAAGCATGCACCGATCGAAGTTGGATTATGGGAATCTATACGGTATACAGCATTTGAATCGCAATTCCATGGTCGAGAGAACGATCATATTAGTGAAATGTGTATGCGCATTTTGGCAGAAGCGAGTGAGGACTTGCTCGTTCAACAAGGAAAGGTGTATGCCGATATTCGAAATTGGCTTCAAAAGTTGAATGGCGAACGGACTTCAATGCTTGTCAAATTGTGCACGTTCAGATCTACAAAATTGAACTCGACACTTTTGCAAAACAAGGATGGATCTCCGAGATTGATATCTGATACAATTGCAGAATTGGAAGCAGAGATTGAAAAGTTCAAAAAGCGAAAGCAAAGAATAATTGAACCTTTCCGAGCAAGTGTTGATGCAAATGTGGAAGGTGATAAACTTCCTCATCGATATTTGTTCCAATCTTTGACCTTTTGTCACTTTCAAGTCGTTTATTCGCAAAGGTTGATTGAATTTTTACGCAAATTGGAAAATATCGAGAAACGTAGGAAGGCATTCCACTTTTGGTTCCCAAAACCGCCTTCTTTGTTCCGTGTGGATGCGTGGAGTACACATGAAGCTCACGGTGAAGGAGAACATGATGAAGATCCGGATGAAGTGCCAGGAATGATTTCGAGCCTTGGACAAACGAAAGCGCGCGATCCAGATGCTATGGATTCGGATAGTCGATTGCAAGAATTAGGAATCAAATTATCAAGTTATTTACATACCATTCACAAAGGCAATTCTTTATTCATGATCAAAGTTGCCGTAACAACCGTCTTGGTCGCTTTACCGTCCATTTTACGATCTTCTGCCGGTTGGGCTTACAAGAATAAAGCGATTTGGGTGATCATCATGTCACAATTGTGTGCCGCTCGTCATCGAGGAGAAGTTCTTTTTGGTTTCTTCTCACGTGTTATTGCAACATTTTTAGGTGCGATTGGCGGTTTGATCATTTGGTATATCGCTTCAGGATCAGGAGTTGCAAATCCGTTTGCATTAGCAGTTGTAACGGCGATTGCATTCCCGATCGTAATGATGGGTCGTATTCATTTCCCCGGACCGCCGATCACGCCTATCATTACATGTGTTACCGTTGCATTGATCGTTGGCTATTCTTGGATGGATTCTCATAATCCAACACCTGGAAGTCCTGGAATCGGATGGGAAATCGGATGGAGAAGGTTTATTGAAGTTATTATCGGAGCAGCAGCAGCTTATATAATGTCAATCTTACCGCCAACCAGTAGTATGCGAACGTATTTCCGTTTGAGTCATGCTACGATTATTCGAGAAACTGGAGGGTTGTTCTGTGAGAATATTTATCTGGCGGCAACACCCGGACAACATGATACAAAAGACGTTTTGGATAAGCTACTAGCCGTTCGCAGTAAAATTCGTCGTCTTTCGGTGTTGAAGGGATCGATTAGCTTTGAATGGTCTTTACGCGGTAAATGGCCAATTCATAGATATGAACATCTTGAACGAATAGAATTACGAATTTTACGTTTATTGACGCATGCGATCACGATTTATGAATCGTTAGGACCTGCTTACTCTCGTGCGCTACTCAAACGAACTCGATTTTTGGATCCTACTTTTTTGGCGGATTGTATTGCCGTGCTTTCGATGTGTACGACATCCCTTTCAACCGGTCAACCATTACCGCAAATCGCACCAGTCTTGATCGATCGTTATATGTGTAAACCGATGGGATTCAAAATTCGTTCACATGAAGTGACAGATACGCCTGATGAAACTTTGGATGACATTATGGAATCTTTACCTGCAACAGTCACATTTGAAACTCTTCTTGATGAAAAATATCAAACTTTCGCTGTTGGTGCTTCTGTTGCTTTTGGAATTACGGTTCATTTGGATAGGCTTTGTGTGGCTGTAAAAAGTCTCGTAGGGGAAACATACGCCGTTCCTGCCGACCTACAAACTTATCATCCTTTCTCTTCTGCAGTTAAGCATTGAATGCGCACTTGTAATTATATATTTATTTTTGGATATCTGAATGCAATTATTGTACAATTTGTTTTGTTAGATGCTCTTAGCAATACTCATCTAGCCCTCTAGCAACCAATTCAAAGCATGAGATCATCACACCGCATGCAGGTGCAACTTTGGCCACTCTTGGTGATACTCCACGCATGAGACCTTTTGCGCCTTCCGTTTGCATGATCTGTCTCCAAACTTGCATTGTAGTCTTTGGAACATTTGCATTAGATCGGCCCGTAGTCTGATGTTCAAATGCTTGTAATCGAGTTTTGATCACATCAAACGGTTGAGTGAAAATTGCCGCGACAAAACCACTCGTTGCTCCACTCAAAAAAGCCACAGCAAAATCTTGTCTTCTCAAACTATCATCCCTACGTTCACCAAATCCTGCACCGCTCAAAACAAGTTTCATGCTTTCATAGCCCGTAAAGTAGATTGCGCTGAATGGCACATCACGATAAAGAGTAGGTACCAAACCTCTGAAGAGAACCCGAGGTCCTTTATTCATTACCTCTACACGAAGGTTGGCAAACGTAGTCGAAAGCTTGTGCGAAGTGGATGATGCCTGTAATCGAGTTCGTATTAGTTCCAGTGGGGTTACAAGGGTGGCGCTTATACTTCTTGCCAATGCACCAGAGGTCAAAGAGGCCATCATGTGATAGCCGGACACATTCGAGAGCGAAGGTGAACTTGAAGTTGTTGCTGGCGGTCGAAGAGCGAGGATATTCGTTCGGAACAGGTCGTAGCAAGTCATGTATGTCAATTGTGAGGGTACAGTCATGACCAGCGTTGGTGTAAGACCTCTCCACAATCCTCGTATCCCTTCCGATCTTCCTACTTTTATCACACCATCCCAAAGACCGCTTAGCCGGTTGTGATTCTGGATCTGTTTCAGCTCACGAGCGGCTACATTCTTGTCGGGATAGATGCATGCTGCGCCTGACATATGATTTGCGGAAGTGCGTGCACTTTGTTGTACAACCCGTGGTCTACTTGACCCAGATCCTGCACTGCTGAAGGGTGCCGATGTTCGTGAGGATGGTATCCGAGATGATCCTGCTTTTGTGCCCTCCACTCGTGGATCATACCTGCAAGCCACTCCTTCTTGACTTACGATCTGTTTTGTTTGACAACATGAAGTACCCGATCCAGATCCTATAGAAGGTTGAAATAGAGGTTCAGGTGGCGCCTGTGTTTGCATACGAGTTTTTATCACATCAAACGGTGTCATCAAGAGTGAAGTAGCAGCAGCACTTGAAATAGCAGCAATTGTTTTATTTCTTCTTGATATTTGTCTTGGTTGTTGAATATCCGTTTGTTTCATCTCTGCATCGATATCCAAAACTGTAACGGATTGAGATCCGCTATTTAAAGACATTGTTTTTTTGGTTGCTTTTCATGTCACAATTCACAGCCTACAAAGGCCGTGAGATGTGAGAAAAGCAGTATCCGGTAAAGAAAAGGATGGATGATGAGAATGAAAAAGTGGCGCGAATTGACCGGATAGGTACTCACTCTGTTAAAATTTCCCCCCAATTAACTCCGTCTCACCCAAAAGAGATTCTTAAAATTTCCAGGGCATTTAACTCCACACACAAAGGGCAGGCGCGTAGGTACCTCAAATATTACGTACGAGGGAAAAAAGGCAGAGTGGAGTGATATATCACGTGTTCTTCATGCCTCCCGCACCAACTGTTCTGGTTGATCACCATATCTGACTTGAACAAGTGGCACACTACATGTGACCGGTTATGGTCATGGCCTCGGCAGACATAGCATGAAAGAAAAGGTTAATCGGATCCGTAACAGGTAGGAACAGCGACTTTAATCGGCAAGCAAGATGTGATTGATTTAGCTTCGCTGAAAAAAAAAAAAAAAAAAGATCTGATAAAGAATTAGCGGGATCTATTGATGTTTGATTAAAACGATACGCGGGCATAATCCAATTCAAAAAGTTTAATTTTGTAATGATCGTAACGATATAGAGTTTAGACAACGATTTCAGGTTCAGATTGAAGTACTTTTGCATGCCAAGAAGAGACTAATGGTAGTTTAGGTACGGTGACTTACCCATCTTGATGGCGGGAAGCAGTTGACAGGCGGGCGAGTTAAGTCACAACAGAAAAAGACGCTAATCCTGCCAGTTGATCAAGATTGATCCTTTTTAACATTATTGATTGTTTTGATTGAAAGAGGATAATGCATGTATATCCTTTTTCATCAGATGAAATGACGACAAGATAGTTTGTTATGGTGCGGGAATGTTATAAACTGATCTCATATACACGGATGAGCCGGTTTCCAGCTCAAAAATCATCCGATCAAGGGCTCTCTTTCTCCACTTGACCAGCGGTTGAATTGCAAATAATACGCTGAGTATTACACCCTTTTTGATTTGCTTCTATTTTGACAGGTAGAAGCCGCCTTCCGCCTTTATGCAGCCAGCCTGTGTTACCCCTGCGCCCGTTGACTGATCCAACGCCTTTTTTTGTTTTCTTTGGCGCATCTTTCAGCCTTTTCTTTTCTGTCCGTAGATTATCGCTTTGATAATATTTCAATTTCATCCGCTAAAAAACAACACAAGTTATGCATATTACTTCATGTGGATGGTCAACTTTAAACGCATGATTTGGGAAAAGATGTGATCATCGGATAAGAGGAAAACTTTTTATTTTCAAATTCATCCAACAATCATCTAACGTAAAGTATAAGGAAGGGACACTTATCGGATGATAAATGAGTGCGGAGGCATTCAAATAGACAAACACATCTTGTTGTTCACACCATCATCCACTTCCCCTTACTTCCACACAAGATGGCCATCCCAAAAGAACTACACGATGATGAGGTAGACCTACTGGGTATAGGCTTTGGCCCGGCAAACCTTTCCCTCTCCATCGCATTACGTGAATCACAAGAAGCAAGCGAAACTAACTTCAAGTTTCATTTTGTGGAGAAACAACCCGCCTTCGCATGGCATTCATCATTATTGCTACCGGGTGCACAACTACAAGTTTCACCAATGAAAGATCTGGCAACGATGCGAGATCCAACGTCTTCGTTCACATTCACGAATTATTTACATCAACAAGGTCGTTTGGCAGCATTTATCAATCGAGAAGCAAGTATCCCAAGTAGACGTGATTGGAGTGCTTATTTGCATTGGGCTGCAAAACGAATGCAAGATTCAGTTTCGTACGGCCAAGAAGTTGTTAATGTTGAACCGGCTGAAATCGTTGCTGGAACAACAACACAATCGCCAAGAGTACAAAAGTGGCGGGTAACATTACGTTCAATCGAAACTGGAGAAACGACGACAATGCTTGCACGTAATATAACGGTGGCCGTTGGTGGTGTACCTGCCGTTCCGGACGTATTGAGTGAAGCATTTTATGCGAACCCATCACATCTGATTCACTCGAGTGCATACCTGCCTTCGCTTGCAAAGATTGATGCAAGATTAAACGCGATCCAAGATCGTCGTTTGGAGAAGCTATCAACAGAACATAGTACACAACAACAAACAATCACAACTGAATCCATGATTGATAAAACCCGTCAACAATCCGCTCCGTTGCGATTTGCTGTCGTGGGAAGTGGACAATCAGCTGCCGAGATCAGTCTTCACTTACGCAACACATTCCCAAAAGCACACGTTTCGCTCATCTTTCGTGCTTCGGCGATTGTGCCTTCCGATGACTCAGCATTCGTGAATGCACAAGCATTTGATCCTGATCGTACAGATGCATTTTGGCGTGCGGGAGATGAAGAAAGAAAAGCATGGTTGAAAGAATACAGAAGGACAAATTATTCAGTCGTTCGATCGGACGTTTTGAATACTCTTCATACGGAAGTATACGATCAAGAGATCGAACTTGGTCAACCTTGGCCACATGCAGATGGACCTCCTTCTCACGGGAAATTGCAACTTAGACCGAATGCGCAGATTGATCATATTGAAATCGTAAAAGATGAGACTTCAGAAGAAGATATTGTCAGATTGACATTGAAAGATCTAAAGTATCCTGCCGTTCCTACCGAAGGAGTGAACGAAGAAACGGAATCGTTTGACGCAGTATTTTTCGGCACTGGGTTCAAGAGAGGACCTGATTGTATGCCTTTCCTCAAGCCATTGCAAAGTCTCTATCCACGTCTAGACTCTAATGTCGAATTAACAAAAGCAAGCCTTGGTTTTGCAAATGAAGTTGATAGCTTTGAAGCATTGTCTGCACTGCAAAACGATAGATCATCAGCTGAACGATTACGACAACGATGCCGTGGAATCACACGGGATTATAGATTAGTCAGCTATTCATCCGAAGCATTTACGCACAGAAGAGAACCTTCTTCTACAAGAATGACACCTGCTTCATCTAAACCTGCTTCACCTTCAATGCTGCCCAAACAAATCAACTTTAGTGGAACCAGCACTCCACGACATGATGGCGATTCAAGTGATTCATCCACACTTGCGGACGAACAAGATGACTTGGCATCAAGTTTAGCATGGTCAAGGCGACAAAGTATTGCTGATGAATCTGAAGAAAGTCAACGTTTACGCGGACCAAAGATTGACGCAAGTATTTATTTCTTAGGTGGAAATGAAGTAACTCATGGACTTTCAGATAGTTTATTATCCATCGTTGCCCATCGATCGGGCGAATTGACAAAGAGTTTATTGAAGCGAAGAGCATCGCTTGCCCGTTCTCAGCCGGCTGCAACGGCTGCTTCCTTACCTAGACAAACAACAACAAAAACATCATCCTTAAAGACACTACCTATGGACACTTTGGATGAAAGAGTCAAAACTCTACAAGTTTCATAGATTTTTTGCACATTATTCTCCTCATAGATTATTTCATCATTGTTCTTTAATTGATTTGTTCTTGCTTGAAATATTTGTCTGAAAGAAACTATCAGGCCAATCTGATTATGAGAAGAAACGATTTATTTCAGACCTTCTAATACAGAATCGTGCTAGAAGATACTAATAGGTAGGTTTATTGCACATTTCGATTCGATCATACGATTTCCCTCCGAGGCTTCGTTCAAGGGTCCAAAGAATGAGGGAAAGCATCACCTTCACGTTGTTCGTCCCATTTAGCAATCCATTCGTTTGGGCATAAAGAGTGGAAAGCACGATAAAATTGTTTGCAAGCCGAATCATCAGCTCCTCTTACACCGGCGCACTTGTAAAAATCAACGTAATTTTGCCAGCAGTGCTTGGTTTGGTTTTGGTTTGGGAATCTGGCATCGAATGCAGCGGCTGCAAAAAGGGGAAGGGGAGAGTGAGTCAGTCAGTAATGCGGTCGGAAGACAGTATGGTGAGGATCTGATGATAGACGGGATCTTGAGAATCGGCGAGATACAGTAGCATTTGGTCGTAAGGCGCATAGATGTAGACCTCGATCCGCGGGCGCTGTCCTAACTTTCTGCGACATTCATGTGAAGACCTTATCTCATTCCTGACATTGCCATCTCTGAACAGTAGCTGCAGCATTCCATACCATCGAAGCGAGAACAGTCTCGACGTTCACTTCCAAGAGTCGTCCAAAAATCGAAGATCCAATTCATCCCCTCTCCGTGATACTCACTTTGCAGGGTGAAGGTCTTGGCCTCACCGACTTCACTGTTTTCCGAATCAGACATGTTTTGCTAGAATTGAGCTGACAAGTGCAACTTTTTTGGTGTTTGGCTTGTTGGTGATCAGGAATGATGGTATATTAGTTCAATCATAGCAAATTCCTTCTGCCTCGCTTTAGCCTTGACTGTCTGACAATTGATTAGGTGTACGTACGCACGCGTGCACACTCACACACAAGCACTAGAAGAAGTCCCTGCTTAGACAATTAACCTGACTGACGTTCATATCTCTACTCTACGCCTTACCGCCCGCCTAGCATTCATTGGCTAGGCAGGCAGGCAAGCAAGGCGTACACAGTCTGCCAAATGCGTTGTGTGCGTTGGGTGCGCTTTGCTAAAACAAGCCAGCCACCGAGATTATCCGTCAGCACGTGCTCAACCACAGGATACCGTTCATAGAATATGAGAATGATTGATTGAATTAAACGATCTTGACGAAAACTATAGAGACTATTTACAGATGCATTTAAGCAGCGGTACCAGCTACCAATGGAACAGGAGGTTCCATGTTGACCGGCGAAGGGCCAAGGAGAGATTCTTCCAAACCAGGCGAAGAGGCCGAAAGTCCTTTTGCATTTTTGATACGAACGACATCATCAACGAAATCTTTAAACATTCCAAACGTATCTTCTGGTCCACCACGAGATTCAGGATGAAATTGTGCACTTCTGATATTTTTTCCTGATTCGGGAGATGAAATAATTCCTTCAATCGTACCATCATTTGCATTCACGAACCAAGGCAACCATTCATCGGGCCATTTACCTGTTTCGATCGTCTTTGCATCTTGATCGTGTTCGATAGCATAACCATGGTTTTGACTGGTGATGTAAACACGACCTGCTTTGACGGAAGATCCATTGTTGAGCAGAGAGATAACCGGTTGATTGTGTCCACGGTTACCGAACTTCATACGGTAAGCCTTTAAGCCCGCAGCAATACCAATGATTTGATTTCCCATACAGATACCAAAGATTGGTTTGTCCCATGTTGCCATTGCTTCACGAGTAGTTTCAATCGCTTCTGGAATTGAGTAAGGGCTACCTGGTCCATTGCTCAAGAACAGACCGTCAAATTTGTCACGGACACTGTTGAAGTCGTAATTCCATGGTAAAACAGTAACTGAAACCCCTTCACGAATCAAGCAACGAACGATGTTTGCTTTGCATCCAAAGTCCAAAAGAGCTACATGTCCTTTAGCAGCAGTCACACCTCCGACGGGATGGATGGTGTATGGGTGCAAGGTAGACACTTTTTGGATCAAATTTTCTGCCATTGGATCAATGTATTCGCTCTCTGCTGGTGGGATTTCGTGTCCATCACCAATCTTGATTGCACCGAGAGTAGAACCTTGGTTTCGCAACAAAGTTGTCAAGGCACGGGTGTCAATGCCTGAAATACCTGGTACGTCATGACGAGCACACCAAGTGCTTAGACTTTCAACAGCTTCAAAGTGGCTGAATCGCTCTGCCAAATTGCTAACGATCACACCGGCAGCTTGAACTGCACGAGATTCGAGGAAAGAACCAACGTCCACGTCCATGGGATGTTCCATGGGAGAGCGACCGCAGAAGTTGTTTGGCACACCATAGTTACCCATAAGTGGTTGAGTAAAGGTGAGTAATTGACCTTGATAGGATGGATCTGTCAAAGATTCGGTGTAAGATGTGATGGCAGTTGTGAAAACTGTTTCACCGAATCTGGCAGAGACAGGAGCACCGAAAGATTTTCCGGCAAACTTGTGTCCTGACTTGAGGTACAACGTTGCTGGTTGCGATGGAGGTGCAGGCGTTTGCGTCACAGGAATATCGGTAGCATGCGAAGCAAGTGAAATTTTTGCTGTTGTACTCAAGAAACGAGGAGCAGCAATGGCCGATCGACACAAGGCCGAAGATCGAAGTAAGGAAGACGTTAACATCATGATTTGATAGATTACTTTAGGCCGAGTCTGATTTGTAAACGGCGTCGCTGAGTGAGGGGAACAATGAAGAAGAGGTCAGCCATTCTGCTGGATGCTAGACTGCTTGCTCTGTTGTTACTCACGTAATGTAGTCGTCTCGAGTTGATTTATCAAACATGCAAACTACTTGCACAGGTAGATTGTTGGCAAGATTGGCCAAGAGCTTTGAAGGGTAAGAATGCTTTGATCCAATATAAAGCAAAGCAAAGTATGCTTGTTAGACTGGAAGTGGTGGTTTTGTTGTATTCAAGACTGTTGTCTGAATAGTGGATGTAGAATGTGGAAGAAGAGAAGATGAAGCAGCGCTGGCAACTCAACCCAGCTCTCTCGCATACGCTTTTCTTCTTACACAGAGATAAGGAAGTTCAGAACTTTTTTCCGACTCTTTTTTTCATTTATTCTTCCTGCTTCTCCCCTTGTCTTCTGCCTCGGGTAAACAGGTACACGCACACACGACAAAAGCATACGCGCTAGCCTAGTCATCCTTTTTAAACTCTTTTCACCACACACACAATCACACACGTACACACACAAGCCGCAAGCAGTTACTCATTCGGTAATGCCGCCGCCGCCAACCAGTCAACGCGTGCCATACTGCATCGCTCCCAATCGGGCATTCGCAGCGCTTCTACGCGTTCGCGATACACACGCCCCCGGGCAAATGACCCGCCTCACCTCCTCGGAGATGCATCTCAGTTCCTCAAGTACGCAAGCAGAAGGCGATGGCAATGACGATTAGCAACATTCCATGAAGCTATCGTTGTTTTGAATAAAATTGTATTGAATATATGGTGTGAACCTTGATTATTTATCTATCTAGCTATTGTGCAGATGAAATATGTTGCTGGAATAAAGTATCATGGCACAATGATGGGATGTCTGATGACGATGGATACAGTGAAGGACCTATCTCGATATGAGTGATTTATGTGAATAGGACAAATGGGAAAGACAACATGACTACTGCTCCTACAAGATTTGTGAAAGTTGCAGCCGTAAACGCATTTACAGAATTTGCACCATTGCCAAACTTCTTGAAGCCATCCGAACTGTCAGATGAATCGCTAAGGTTGGCTGTATTGGTCGATCCAGAGCTGGTCAAATTGGCGCCATTCGGTCCAATGGGACGGGTATCATCTTGGAATCCGGAATTGAGACATTTGCCGGCAATTGGATCCCAGCTGATCAAGAAAGTGGAAAGGGTCAGTATTTATAAACAACAAAATTTAATCATTTTCACAACTTACAAAGGCGTATCGCATGTAGAGTCAATTCGCTTGCGTACTGAGCCATCGTTGTTCTTTTGCGGTGGATTGGGCTGATCAGGTGTTGGCCTGACGGTTGGACATCCGTAGCAGGTATAAAACGGTGAATTATTCAACGAATCACCTGCCGTATCGCTGATGCAATGTTCCAACAATTTCTCTTCTTTGGCTGGAATACCTGAACAAATTTGTGCTTGTGGAATGTTAGGCGTTTGGCATTGAAATTCCGGCAAAGTGTTCAATTGACTTGCAGGAACAGGATTTTGCATCCATGCCAATAATTGTCGATTGTTTACCATCCATACATTCTGGAATTGTCCACTCGTCATGGCAAAGTCCAAGAATTGGTTCAACATTTGAATCTGCTTCGTATTTCCAGGCACAGGTGCGCCTGGGTATGTAGTAGAGATATGGATTGGATGTGTATATAGACCGAATGGTTGCTTCTGCGCGTTGTAATGATCGGTGAATGTCCACTTGAGCGCTTCAAGAGTCTTATCGGGTGTGGTCTCGAGCCAAGGGTCCATTAAACCCAACACACTCTTGTCTGGATTGTATGTCGTGTACATCGGAAGCTCCCAGAATCCTGGCAACTTGGGTTCACCATGGCAGATTGCAAGTCCATCTACATCACAATCATTTGCCATACCATTGTCCAGTGTATAAGGCCAAAAGGCATCCGTATTGGGATCAGATGCTGGCAATGCAGCCGTGCTACTTGAATCGTACGTGAAACTCATTTTGGCTAAATCCAAAAGGTTCTGTTTGGTGTAATTGAGGAAAGGAGCACGAAATCCGATAATACGTTTGAATGGAATACCAGCAAGCGCATTGAGAGCAACAAGATTTCCCGACACTTCTGCAATGCTAGGTTGAGCAACATGAGTGATGGTATGATCTGCAACTTCATTTCCTGCAACATAGTAATCCGTCACCATTGAATAATTCGTGTAATCCAAAGAGTTGAAGTATGTGCTGGTGACAGGACATCCATTTGGATTCTTGCGTCCGTTAGTCAACGCATTCAAGACATCAAGGGTGTACGATTGAATAGCATCATCAGCCGTCATTGTGATAAATTGTGGCACATCCTTCAAATCAAGATTTCCCGGCGGTTTTGCATCTGCGCATCTACAATGCGGTAATTTGCATGAATTTGGATCACAAGAATATCCTGCACCTGATGCACCACCACTTGGATTAACTGATGCTCCTTCCCCGGAAGCAGTGCCGAGTTGTCGTCTTGCCAGATTTCTCTTGTATGCACTCCTACAGCCTGAATGCTCTAAGCCAGGGCCTTCAAGTGAGCGGGCACAGTGGATGAGCGCGATGGTGAGCAGAAGAGATTTAAGGATATAGCCAACAAATGATGGCTTCATCGTGAATAGGGCTGAATATGATAGTTAGAGGGAAAGAGAGGGAGAGGGTTGATAGATGTAAAAGTACTATCAAATAATGTCTTGCACAAACAGGACACGGAGAACAGACGACTTTGGGCAGCGTTATTTCCTTCATTCGACGGAATGGCGTAATGAACAGACATGAATCGGAGCTCCGCTTGAAAGGAACATATCAAATTTATTTTGAGGGACTACCTCATGATATGGATAGTCAGACGGAGGGACAGACGTCTGCAGGGTTGTGTGTGTGCATTAAGCGGGGTTATCACAACTTATTATTTAATGTTATATCACATCACTCGCATACAGTCAAGTTGAGGAAGCGCTATGTTTTAGGTCATTAGATGTTGTTACATAAAGTGATTGCTGGATGACATCTCCCTAACGGATTGGACCTCCTTGTGCCGGATCAGACGGGTTACTGATGGTAGAGCTCTTGACATCAAACGCTTTCAAATCGTCCAATTTGACACGATCGAGAGCGCGTTTATGAGTTGCTTCCAGCATGACCTTCGGCACGCTATCCCGATCAATTTCACCTCTTTTCCATGCATCAAAGCTTTCCTTCCATCTGGATGCACATAAGCACCATTTACAGCCACCGCTCAACAAACCACGTAAATCATTTCCTCGGCTTGCACTGAAAGACAAAAATCCGTCAGACACTACTCCTGCGACTGTATGAGATCCATTATCGGCAGCTGAGGTATTACAGTACCCATCTCGGAAGAAGCCAGTCATTGGCTGTGTACCGCATTGCTGTAGTCTCTCACCCAAAACGTTCTCTGATCGTTCCATTGCGAAAGGGTCGTCTTGATCTTTGTTTTGTGTTTGTTTTCGTAGTTGTTCTTTGATCACTTTCTTGGGATCGTCTGATAAAACTCCTTGATGAGCGTGATGTGCAAAATGGGCTCTAAAAGGTTTTTGGATCTCAGTCGTTTGATAAGTGTTTGTTGCTGCTGCTGACGATGATAATGCAGTTATCTCTCTTGCTCCTGCTCCTGGTCGTACAAAGCGCGAAAGCAACAATGCCGATAGAATCTTTTGTTTGATGAAAGGTCGAATGATGGGCAACGTGTTTGCTATGATATTATCAAGGAAGAATAGGATGGATGCTGTGTGTTGCTTTGTTAATTGAATCGGGAGGGTTCTTCTAGTCCGTGCACTACGATGCGGTCATATGATATGATGATTAGCAGCATGACATTTTACTAATCACGCTAACGTACTGCTTTAACAATACGCACTTTCCTTTTTCTGACTTCTAAGCCTCCACACCCATCATGCTTATGTAAATGTGAATGGTGTTAAGTCACTTTCCTATTGCATCTTTGCAAATCAGGGTCAAACATGAAAATCACATAAGAGAGAGAGGCAATCTCTGTGAGATGTGGACATGGGAGAGGTATGAGGTTATTTCGCATAAATAACAGCATCGCCCCAAGATCCATCCGGCTAACACATCACTCATACAGCCATCCACGAACACTCTCTCCTCTAAATTATCATCAATACGCAACAAAAGCAAACAAGATGGGTAAATCAGACGATCAAGTAGTTGAAGAATTCAACGAATACGTCAATATGAGCGCAAGTGATTTAGAAAATTGGCTCAAAACTGAAGAATCCGAATCGAGCGGATGGGGAGATGAAGGTGGTGAAAGTGTTGGTCACGAGAGTGGACGTAAGATCACTGATATTCTCAAACGTAATCCTAAAAAAGATCCATCCAAATACACCGATGAGGATAAAGAGCATATGCGTAAAGTTGCAAGTTATTGTAAACGTCATTTAGCACAAGAAGGTAAATTGAAAGATTCAAAGAGTAAAGAGGAATTGCAACAAACCAAAGCTTATCGTTCACTCAAGAATTGGGGTCATGACCTCTTGGCTTGATCTATGTATCTATTATTTGAGTAGAATATTCCTAATCGAAGTCATTACCACGATAGTGCGAGGGCCCGTTTGTTTGTAGAAGAGTGAACCATCTATGTCTCCTCTGTAATATTGCTTAAAGCTTTGGTCTTGTGATAAGGGGGAACGTTATGTATACGAACAGATTAAAAGCTGCTATTTTAGCCGATGAACGGACATTTTTTTATGATTCGAAAGAACAAACAAAGGCTTAGCGTCATTGAGGGAGATCATGCCCATTGCTGTGATCCTCGATCAGGGATGAGAGATCATGGCGTTCAATTCGGCAGAAAGAGTATAGGATCGAGAGGGAGGGATCAAGGGCAACGATACTAGCGTGCATTCACTCAATGTGACTTGTAACGCACACGAACACGCGTAGAAAAAGACCAACACAAATAACACATTTAAGCTGATGGATGAGCTATATCACAAAAGCCACTTCATTCAAGCGATCTGAGCGAATAAATGCAGACAGACATGACTTAATGCTCCAGTATGTACGAATGACTTGATGACAAGTATTGAATGCAGGTACAATGAGTTGTGTATAAAAGGTTTGCGTCACTTTCCATTTCGGGCAAGATGGATGTCCATCCAACCAATCATATCATCTGCTCATAATACTGTCAAGCATACAGAGCCTTATAGTACTCTGCCGTTTGAATCTCTCACGCAACTCCGACAGCGAATGCTTCAACAATCTACTTCTAGAAATCATCCTCCTCTCAATTCGGCAAGTTGCCGTGTCCGAAAAAGAAGGTGTGTTCCTGAATCTTAATGGAATAGATTACGGACCTGCATTTGTATCAAATTCAATATAAAACAAGTCAATCTTGCAAATCAATCCTTTCTTTTTCACCATCACCATTCACTCCTCCGGTGGTCACCAAATTCATCCTTCCTCCTACTAATCATCTTTTGTACTGGTTGCAAAGATGCACTTTTCACGATCTAACGCTGAAATGTCTTCCTCCACCTCACTTTCACATTCGTTACTTCTCATTCCTTTACTCGTTGGTTTGATGTTACAAGGAATTTCTACAACTTCAGCAGCTCCAGCAACAGCACCAGTTCAGCATACATTCCAATCAACCTATTCGCGTAATACGACACATGATGCTGCCAAAAAAGCCGCCAGTTTAAGCAAGGCAGCTAAATCTGATGCCAATCAACTAAATGCTGCCAGTCCCGAAGCTTTGGACTTAACTCCTTGGAAGGAAGTTCATGAGATCGCATTGCCCATTCCTGCTTCTCATGTGATGAACAAGACAATTATTTCCAATGGTACGTCACCTTCTTCATCTTCCTCTTCTTCCTCCAACTTGAATAGTACTTTGACAAACAACACTTCGATCTCCAATAGTTCTTTAGCAACAGTTCAAGCACTATCAACAAAGAAGAAGAGCACCCATAAAAAGAAGAAGAAGAAGGTGCACCACAAGCACAAAACAGAAAAGACAAAGAAGAAAAAGACAAAAGCAAAGAGTAACACAACCACAATGAAACAAAACAACATTGCCACCAAGACATCTGCAAGCACTCACCCTACCTCAGTTGCCACAACAAACGACGCCGACGATTGTACAGACGAAACCACATCCTTCCCAACCGTGACAAGCACAAACAGTAGTCAATCATCATGTTTCCCTGCTTTGGGTTTCAATATGCCATCAAACGTTCCAAGTTCTTTGGACGGATGGTGGTGTAGTCCAACGGATGAATATGCATTCTTAGGGTTCTCCTATGAAATCTCTGCTTGTCAATCACAGAGTCAATTGATCAGAGAATTCAAAGATGCACGTAATACGTTCAATGCTCGTTATGTGCGTTTGTACGGTGCATGTGATGATACGAATTATTACGGCAAAGTCGTCGAGGCTGCTTGGCAAGCTGGAATTGGTATTCATGCTTTGATTTGGTTCGGATTTGATGGTGATAATAAATGGATTGGTAGACGTGATTCTTTGTTCTCTCAATTACACTCCAATCCAAAGGCAAAGTTCGTCACTCGAGGTGTTCAATTTGGTAGTGAGCCGTTGTACGATTGGGTGATGAGTGGAACCGATTTGGCCAAACAGGTAAAGAGCGCTCAAGCCAACCTAAAGGATCTTAGCATTAATGTGACCGTTTCTGATATGGCATACGGTTATCAATCTCAACAAGATAGCGGAAGTCAAGACGTTTTGGACGCAATCGATTTTGTCGATGCACACATGTTACCCTACTTTGCACAAGATGCATCAACAGGTGATAAAGCATGGCATGATGATGCAAACGATATGAATTACTTCTTGCAACATACCTCTAACAAAAAGATTTATTGGAGCGAAAATGGTTGGCCATCAACGCATGATTGTAATGCAGGCGTTTGTCCAAATTCTCCCAATGCAGTTTCGAGTGTCGCAAGTGAGCAAGCATATTATGATTTATTGGATAGCAAGTGTTCAACGATGAAAACTTATCCTCAAGGAGGCGTTGGATGGTTTGCACACATTTATAGTGATTCACAAGAACCCGGTTATGGTATCTATGATGTGAACGGCAAACTCAAGTTTAATTTCAAACCACGTACATCTTGTTGATCATGTCTATTGCTCTCATGCGAGTATACCCTTTCTTTGGCCATTTGTCATTCTTTCTTCTTTTCGCCTTTTTATTTAGCTTTACGACTTCCTTCTTTTGGACACTCTTCTTGTATTTGATATGACTTATACGATGCTGATTTAATGAGAATGTAACGAACAAAGTGTGTTCTCCAGTGAGATTTATTGGGTATCGTGTGTGGTATTGTTTCCGTTACAAACTGGATTTGTCAGCTGTTCCCGTTCTCTCACTCTCTGGACGAGGTGTGACTGTGCCGGAATTGGGTTCAGAATGCTCTCCTTTTGGTCTTGAGTTTGGTCCGATGACTGTTCTCCATGCATCGGCAGGTTCGCCTTCCCGTACAAAGCTTGCAAAGAAATCCCGTAAGAAGTTCCTCCAAGGCGCTTGTGAAGGAATCACATGTCCACTTTCATGATGTTCAACGCGAGAATTTGCGGCTGCTTGAACGAGAGTTTGTGCTCGGTCTTCATCTACGATTTGATCTGCTTTTCCTAGGATGTGCAAGATAGGTGTTTGAATGCCATCTTCCGGGAACAAAGTTTGCATGTTTGGATCCCTTGATCGGAAACCGGATACTGCGACGCAGAATCTTAATGGTCCTTGCTCTTTGGGCAGCTTGAATTTGGGATACCGGGAAGGATCTTCGAATGCCGAAGCGATCAAAGCGGCAAAACAAGCGCCTTGGGAGAAACCAAACACGCCATCAAAAGGACCATGTTGAGCGATTTCTTTATTGAGATATTCAATCGTTTCGTCAAACTGCAAATAGACGCCTTCATCACTTGATCGCCACCATGCTCGTGGTTGTTCTTCCAGTGGGATCGTTGGATCGTTCGCTTTGGAGATCCGATCAGGAGCGTCTAGGCTCTCTGCAGCATCAGTGATTGGTTCGACACGTATTGGACCGTTTACAAAAATGAATTCAGCATTTTCTTTACATGCTTTTCGAATTGCGCCTAGACGTCTTTGTAAAATGAATGCGTTTGAAGTGTATCCGTGCAAAGCCAAAATGCGTAATTTACGGGTTGAGGAGGAAGCGGCCATGATGGCTGGGGTGTGAAGATTAATCTGATGGAACGGTGACCTTTTTTTTGAGAAGAAGAAGAAGTGTGTTGTGAAGGCAGTCCCCGTTTCCTTTGCTTTCTTCTTTGCCCTGTTGCTTATGTTGTTGTTCTCAGGCACACACACCCAATTGTGGCTCGAATACTGCATGATACTCTTATTTGACCGGTTCACCGCACTTTACTTGTCAAGAGCGCGTCCAATGCAAGGCAAAAAGGCAAACAGCACTAGGGATAAAGACTTTTTATGTGTTAATACCAACAACAACCTCATTCATCATCTAGCTCGTGCCCCCTCCTCTTCCTGTTCTCCTCATCAATTATTGCCGATCGGAGTGGATTAGAGGCTTCTCCCGTCTATCAAGTATGCGCTCTTGAAGTTTCGATAATCAATTGCACAGCCTCGCATACGAAAGTGACAATCATGCAATAAGCCATAACCAGCACAAAACACCCACACACACAATCACACACAACATCAAACACTCTCGCTATCACAATGAAAGCAGCAAAGATTTTAGGTACAACTGTACCACCCGAACAACCCATAAGAAGATCAAGCGAATCAATAGATTTGGATATAAGCGATGTCGCTTTGGCTCCAGGAGAAGGTCCACCGCCAATCCCACTTCGCTCAAGTAGCGGGGCAACCACTTTGCCTAGCGTTGATGGAATGATCTCTGTCAATCGTATGGCAACAATCGAATCACAATTGAGCGTTGATCCTCCTTTGCATCATCGATCGACCAAACATCATGAAATTTCACCGTTTTTGTTTCAAGGAAACGATCAAGAAGATGCAAAAGGTAGCATTGGAAGCGCAAGCGGTCGTCAATATGATCCTAGCAGCAGCACAGGTCGTTCAATCTTAACAGATAATAGCGGATCGGGATCTTCACGTTTCTTTGCTTCTCAGTCTACGTTGCCTTTACGTCCCTCTACACCGCCATTGGCCGCTTCTGCATCACAGGTCAGTTTGGGTGGATTTGCTACTCCTGGCACGGCGGGAAAGCGATCAAAAACATCCAAGAATCCCCTCAAATTCTTTTCAAAGAATGCAAAAAAGTCAACCTCAAATCTACGCGAAGAGGAATTGTCGCCTAACACTACACCACGTATTCACCATACCGGTGCATCAGGATCTCACACGAGACCAGAAGTACGCGGAGATGGTTCAGCAATGGGCATTGACGAAGAATTAGGCGTGGACGATCATGAAACATTGAGAGAATCACGGCGAACCAAATTGATCGGTCGACCAAGAACGCGTGATAAAGAAGTCAAACGAACACGAACAGCAGGCTCAGCAATGGATGGCGATACGGGTTTGGGTGTATCGATTGGTCATCCACAACGTGGAATCTCTCATGCTGGCTTCAGTAGAAGATCACATCAAGAAGACGTGCCGCTAGCTTTGGATACGAATTTTGATCATATCGATGATTTTGTCGATACGTCTTTAAGACAACCTTCTTTAGTTGGTCCAAAGGGTGAAACCTTGACAGCAGAGGAAATTGTGCCAAGGAAAATGAACAAATCACCATCACCTGTTTCATCAACACAGCCACCACTACGTGATCGTTCTACATCGGTATCATTTGTTGAGCAACAAAGGCCTTCATCTGCTTCAGTGGATTCTCCACAACGACCTGGAAATTTGCGAAGGATGGCAACTGCTTCTGGTGCTCCTGTTGCACCGCAGAGATCTCCATTACAGCCTCAAAGGATTGACGTCACGAGCTCCAATCTGGTGAAGATGAACAAGGCACAAATGGAAGCAATCTTACGGGCACGCGGTGGTGTTAATACCCCAACATCAAATAGTAGTGATTCGATTGACGAACCGTCTGCACGACAACAACAGCAACAAGATCGTATAAATGGCTTCATTTCTGCCGATCAACCGTATAAAAGTCTTATTGGTCCATCAGATCTGACACCAGGCGCAAGTCATCGAGATGATAGGAAAGCCAGTTATACCTCTACCGCAAGTAGAATGACAAACGGCAGCGATATTTCACCTACTACTTCAGTCAATAATTTAAACAAAACAAACAAGTTTATGCAAGAACGCAGACCGAGTCAACAAGGTGTAGATGCAGGCTATAAATTCCCACCACATAACCGTAATGCCACTGATCCAAGAAAATCAAGCGCTTCAAGTGGAAAAGTTACATCTTCTTGGATGGCGCCTGATAGTTGGGCTGTTCAACCGCAAAAGCTTCGTGATGTTTTGCGAGATGATGAAGATGGAATTGAAGATGATGCATTGAGCCCGGGCGTTGATCCGCTTACTGCTTCGCCATCTTATAAACGTGATGCCAGTCGACCCTCTTTAGGCTCAAGTATCTGGAGTGGTCTTGGATCTTCGTCTTTGGGAGGAAATCAAAGTTCAGTCTCATCTGCAGATGCGGCACTGGTGCGTGATGGATTGGTGTCTATGGAAGCATTGCAAGGTAGACGTGAGACGATCGACTCTAGTCAGTCTTATACATCCGTGCCAACAGATCGAGATGGCAGTACAACGCGAAAGAGCTCTGATTCTTCTTTCGAAGTTTTACAAGCTTTGCCAACTCAATTGCAATCCAACGCTGCAGGTTCACCAGCGGCAGTAAGACCAGGTTCGCGAGGTGGATCGACAATCGGTCAGGCAGCTGCGGCTGCTGCAGCGGCAGCAGGTAAATTAGGACTTCATCGTCCTTCTCGCATCAAGTTGAGTAGCAGCAGACCAAACACGGGCAATTCCATCAACCACCCATTTGGCACGCCAACGCCAGGTAAAGGCATTCCTGTAACGCCTTCAGCCGATGAGGATAATCAATTCAATTGGAAATCCTCCAAAAGGACTCCGGGCAACCAAACAGCTTCAAAACATACATTTATGCGAGTATACAAGGATGATGGTATGTATTCTGTAGTTTCAATCTCCTTGGATGCTACTGCGTCGGAGCTACGTACGATTTTAGCACGCAAGAGTATCGACCCTGCTCAAGTGAATAGGTTGTTCGTGCGTGATAAAGGTTCAGAGAGACCATTAGGTCAATCAGAAAAGCCAGCAATTCTGCAGAGGAGACGATTGGAACAAGCAGGTTATACGGAAGCAGACTCTTTGGAAGAGTTGGGAAGGGAAGATTTATCGTTTTTGATCAAATTTGTCTTTAGACCTGATCGTGTGACAAATTTCGATTCTTATTCGTTCGGTAATACAGAGGCTGATTTCAACGTTTTGGATTTGCGTAATCGAAATTTGGAAATGGTACCTATTTTCCTGTACAAGAACGCAGAATGGATCAAGAGCTTGGATTTGAGCGGTAATCCGATGCACGATATCCCAAACGATTTCATTCAGATTTGCACGAATCTGACCACTTTGTGTCTCAGCCATCTCTCGCTCAAAAGGGTACCGCAGAGTATTCGACAAGCCGTCCATTTGACCCACTTGGACTTGAGCGATAATCGTATTCGGGAATTGAACCACATCAATTTGAGTGAGATTCCTCAATTGATGTCACTCAAAGCACAGAACAACCGATTGTCAGAGCTTCCGGGATACTTTGCATGGATGAAGACTTTGCGAGATCTGAATGTGTCGAACAATCAATTTGCCGTCTTTCCATCGGTTGCTTGCGAATTGGAAAATCTTACCCTGTTGGATATCAGCTTCAACACGATTGTCGAACTTCCCAATGAACTCAACATGCTCAAGAGACTACAGAGATTTGTCTTTGTCGGTAATAGCGTTGAACAATTACCAAGCTCGATTGGTGAAATGCACAACCTTCGCGTGATCGATTTGAGGAGGAATTTGCTCCAAGACATCTCTGTGCTGTTCAATTTACCAAGCTTGGAGATATTACGATGTGAGCATAACTCCCTCAAGAGGATGGATGTCACATTCGGTGAAAGGCTGAAAACTTTGCAGATTGGACAAAACCCCCTCAGCAAGGCAACCTTTAATGCTAAAGCCATGTGCGCGCTGACAATTCTAGATCTCTCATCCGCCAACATGGGTAAATTGGATGACGACGTTTTGAGTCAACTACCAAACTTGACAGAATTGGTTCTTGATCGGAATAGCTTGATCGTCTTACCCGACAACCTTGGTGCGCTCACACAATTGACAAAGTTATCCTGCACAAACAATCTCTTGGCTACCTTGCCTGACAGTCTCGGTTTATTGACCAATTTGGTGGAGCTGCAAGCGCACAATAACAACCTCAAGTCCTTACCGGCAAGCATTTGGCACTGCAGTAGTTTGAGGAGGTTGAATGTTAGTTCCAATCTGTTGGAATCTTTCCCTTCTACTTCAGACGCTGCCGCATCCCTTGCCCCAGGCTCAACTGTGGATATGATGGTGAGCTCTGCCATACTATCACAAAGTAGAAAAGGATCTGCTGGCTCGTTGGGAACGTTACCGGCTAACGGTGCACATTCAGCTGGAAGGACGCCATTGCCACTAAGTGCATGTTTGAAAAAATTACGTATGGGCGATAATCATTTGACAGAAGATATTTTTGCTGTTTTACGTGATTTGCCGGAATTGCAAATCTTGAATTTGAGCAGTAATGATCTTTACGAAATTCCAAGTTATGGACTTTCAAATTTGATCAAATTACGTGAATTATACCTTTCTGGTAATTCGATCGGTAGTATCCCGGCAGACGATCTCACATTACTGAAAGAATTGCGAATCTTGCACATCAATGGTAACAAGTTGCAAACATTACCTGCTGAATTGGGCAAAATGATGAAATTGGTCAATTTGGACGTCGGTACAAATGCTTTGAAGTACAATATCTCGAATCAGCAATACGATTGGAATTGGAATTCCAACCCAAATTTGCGCTACTTGAATCTTTCTGGAAATAAGCGCTTGGAGATCAAGAGCAATCCAGTCATGACTGGCGTTGATGGAGCCCACTCCAACGGTACACCAGCTTTTCGTCGTACGGATAGTTCGGATTTCCAACGTCTTACCAATCTTCGCTTGCTGGGTCTTATGGATGTCACTGTAACCTTGCACCAAATGCCGGACGAATTTGATGATCGACGTGTTCGTACAAGTTTGAGTCAAATCAATCAGATGGCTTATGGTATCTCGGACGCACTCGGTCAACATGATCATTTGAGCATCGTCGATGTCGTTGTGCCTAACTTCCGTAAACGAAATGACGAATGCATGTTTGGTATGTTTGCCGGACGTGGACATGGTGATAAGATGGGCAGTAGAATCGCTTTCCATCTTGCTCAATGGGTCAACTTTCGAATTCAATGGGAAGTTCAAAGACTTCAAACTCCCGGTCATCAATCATCGCCGGATATGGATAAAGTTCAAGATATTATCAGACGTGCATTCTTGCGCATGGAAAAAGAGTATGCTGATGTCTTGATCTCTGAAGGAGTTCGTGTTCGTCAAGATTTCCGAACGCAATCAAACAGTAAAGAAGCAGGCAAAACAGAGGCACCGATGACTACTGATAGTATTTCTTCCGGCAATTGGCGCAGTGGTGCAAGTGCGGTTTTGGCGTATGTGATCAAAAAGACCTTGTTCGTTGCAAATTGCGGTGATGCTTTGGCAGTGCTTTCACGTAACAGTACAGCACATTTAGTCTCAACCAAACATGTGCCATTCGATCGTGATGAAACTTTGCGAATCAGATCGTGTGAAGGATGGGTTTCCCTGCATGGTCAAGTGAACGATACTTTGGAGGTTTCACGCAGTTTTGGTCATTATCATCTTGCGCCGATCGTTAATGCTGCACCTGCCGTCCACAAGATTGAACTAACAGATTCGGATGAATTCATCATCTTGGCAAACAAGACTTTGTGGGACTTTATCCCCTATCAGACTGCTGTCGATATCGCACGTATGGATAGAGAGGATCCAATGATGGCTGCACAAAAGTTACGTGATTATGCTATCAGTTATGGTGCTGAAGATAGTATCATGGTCATGGTCGTAGCTGTCGGAGATCTGTTTGAGAAGACAAGAGGTGGAATGCGAGGAGGCGCACAAATCCAGGGTCTCACGCCAGCTGTTGCGACAGGTCAAATGGGTAATGACGGTGGATCCATCTTTGAACCTCATTGGGAAGGCTTCAAGAAGCCAACAATGCGTCGTGGTCGTGAATTCTTACCGGGTGATCGAACGCTGGCTAGACTTGAACGTGAGGTACCTCCTCCGGTTGGACAAGTGGCTCTCGTCTTTACGGATATTCGAAATTCGACGCATTTATGGGAAACCAATGCGGGCATGCAAACTGCTATGAGAATGCATAATTTCTTATTACGTCGACAATTACGCAACATTGGTGGTTATGAAGTAAAGACTGAAGGTGATGCATTCATGGTCAGCTTTCAATCAGTCACTTCGGCTCTTTTGTGGTGCTTCCAAGTTCAATTGCAATTGCTCACCGAGAATTGGCCACAGGAAATTCTGGAAAGCGAAGATGGAAAAGAGATTTATTCGGAAAGCACGGGAGAGTTGATGTATAGAGGATTGAGCGTACGTATGGGTATCCATTGGGGCCGTCCTGTATGTGAAGCTGATCCGATCACGAGAAGAATGGACTACTTTGGACCGATGGTGAATCGTGCAAGTCGTATTCAAAGTGCAGCTGAGGGTGGACAAATTCTCGTAAGCCGAGATGTTTTGGCTGAATTGCGAACGTGGTTCGGATCGGCAGATGATGTTCAAAGAAGGAGCGTATTGGCTGAAGAAGAGGGTGACATGACAGATTTGACAAAAGCCTTTGAAGATGGTAACTATTTGTTGCATGATCCCAATGTGAGCCGAGACGTCGTCTTACTACGTAGATTGGGATACTCTTTCTTTGACGTTGGAGAACATCGTTTGAAAGGATTGGAAACACCCGAACATCTCATCTCCGTCTACCCTAAAGGACTCTTGAGCCGTTGTAGTAGTCAAGTTGAATCTGGAACAGCGAGACCGACGACCATTTTACCTACAACATCTGCATTTGAGGAGATTGCTAATGCTGAAGGAGGAGGAGCACCTGCTGGCGCATTGGTTCCAAAGGCGACCGATGCGGCGGAAACGTCTAGTGCACCATTGGTCCAAGCAACACTGGCACCTGTGGAAGTGTTTGAGCCGACAGGACACTTGCTAAGCGTTGATGAAGTGAAGATGGTATGTTACATCTGTTTGCGTTTGGAAGCTTTAGCACAAGGTCAAGTTTATGCTGGAATTCAAGAATCCATTGAAGCTTCCATGGCTGCACCTGAACCATCAAATTTATCAAGACCCCTTTCTTACGGCCATGAATCGGATGACAGACAAAGTATGTTAAATCGACAAAGTCTTTCTCTTGGCTTGATTGATGCTACGAGACATAGCAGTGCAGATCTGAGTCATTTGGCTTCAAGTCTTGGCAATGTACAAGCTCAACCACTTCTAGCCCTTTCAACGCCCCGTCAACGAGTGGTAGAAGATCATTTGCATCATCATCCAGAATTGATGCTTTCAGGTTTACGAGATGATGCAACTGATGATGAATTATGCGTGGTATTGAATGCATTTATTGGACGAATTTGGATGGCTTTGGGTAATTTGGGCTTACGCAAAATGCTTTCTCAACGTTCAAGCATGAGTGGTATCGATTTAAGGGCTGATATTGCACAAATTTTTGATTTGCTTCAAACAACGAATGTGCTTGGCTCCGTTTGAGGAATGCCCACCATTGCCTCTATCTTAACGCCCCTTTTACGGTTTTTTTAAAAAGTTAATTTTGTGTAAACTTTCATTTGTATAGTAAAAAAGGTCATGAAATAATATGGATATAGAGTTATGGCATTTCATTCAGAGTAGGGGCGGTGTTTGTGTGCAAGGGTAGAGGGATGCTGGATTGCGTTCTCTGGAAAGAGATGAAGCCTGCCCTTCGTCTACCACTAGAGAGATGAATTCAAGGACGTTGATAATCACCTTTTATCTATGTACGTATATGATCGGCATGTGCCAATCTACGATCATTGAGAAACGAAGCAACAGCCATTCGGGAGGACACTTGAAGACTCTAGAAAAGGCTCTTATGGATGACAGCGGTGATGAATCGAGGGTAGCATCACCGCATGAATTCCAAAAGGTATACGACTCTTACAGATCAGTTATAGCATCGGTTCCCGAAACTGGTAAGGCGTTACATGATCCTTACAAACAGCAAAAGATAGAAGAAAAGAGCACAACCAAAGAAAGTGAAGCGAAAATAGACAAAGCAAAATCCAATAAACCTAGGAAATCAAGTGAAGAAGTACGTCAACGTAAAATGATGACAAGTAGAAAGTGGAGAGAAACGAATCGAGAAAAGAAGAATGAAGCAAGAAGAGCAACATACGCAAAAGCTGTAATCGAAGCAGGAGGAAGATACGTATCACGCGAAGAAAGAACACGAATGGCCATAACTAAACCTCGTACTCGTAAATACGCAAAAGGTTATTACGGAGTAGAAAACAGACATAAACGTAGGGTGGACAAATCGATATCAAAGAAAGGGATGACGAAAGAAGAAGCAATAGAAGAAGCAAATCAACATTTTCAAAAATTGAACCAGCAGTGGCGAAGAAAATTATAAATTTGGTCGGGGCACTAATCGTGGTTGTTAAGAGCAGATCTTCACTTTGTCGCTGACCCTATTCAGCGGAGAAATACAGCTCTGAACTTAGCTTTTATGGCTGCTTCCCTAGTAAGGATTAGTCCTATGGCTCTGGGGGAGAATCTCAATATGAGCAAGATGCCGGAATGTACAGATGTACGGATCAACTTCCTCCATCACCATTGCATCCTGTCGTATCACTATGCATTTTCGGCTCTTATGTAGCCCAATCCGCATCATTTGTTCAAATACACAATATCGGATAAAAGAAGCGAAGAACGGGGCGCCTTTCCTGTCGAAATCGTCATTCAAATTCCTTTATCTTGGATCTTCCTGCCCTTTTTACTCGATCAGATTCGCCATAATTACGTGCTTGGGAGTTTTTGTATTGTACAAGTCCTCCTTGATAGGTCAGCGTACATCATTCAATGCGCACTTCATCGCAACCACCCCACATTATGTATGAGAACAGATTGTGTATGCAGATCTCATTTTCGATGCTATCCGGTCCAGCTGTGGCCGACTGGTCATGGTGTACCAGTCATCTTTTGGGATCGATTGAGGTATTGCTGTGCACAGAAATTCGGCTTATAATGAAAGAATAGGTATCGTTGAGCTTTTTCCCATCTATCAAAGAAGATGAACATTGAATCAAAGTTTCATACAATCCCCTACTTTTTCGTGCTTCTACAATTCATTTGCGCTTTTCTTGTCAATTCCGCTTCATTGCGCAATTCATTCATAAGACGAAGCGGCATCGAATCAAACGGGTATGACTTTAAGTTTTTGGAAAAGCAACTCATGTATGACAGTGATGACTCAAACATGTGAGTTCTATATTTGGGCAATGTCAGTCTTCATCTTTGTTGAATACATCTCTCTGCAGCCATTCTTCTCAGCAGTTGCAACGTCATATTGATTCTTATCAATCAATCATAGATTCGCATATTAAAGCTGGACAGACGACGGCGCCTAAAGATAGCACAGAGGGAGCGATTTTAGCACTTCGTGTACCACAGCAAAAGAAGGTCAAAAAGAGTACGTCCAGAGATATGAAACGCAATCGTGAATGGAGGGATGAAAATCGTGATCGGATCAATGCTGGTAGACGAAAAATGTATGGAGATTCAGCAAGTGCGGCCGGAAGAAAATATGCACCCCAAGGTAAGCGAGTCAAGAATTCAACGCAAATGAAACCGAAAATAAAGCCAATACCAAAAGAACCTGGTTATTATACCGAAGCGAAAAGACAAGAAAGAAGGATGAAAAAAACAATGAAAAAGGGTATGACCATGGAAATGGCTCGCGAGGAGGCGATCATGCATTTGAAAAGCTTAAAGTTGAAGCGTGTGGGTAAATTGTGAACGAACCAAGAACATAGGAAGGCGGACATCATACCCTGTTCAGCATGTTTATACGACCTTGCTTATTCTTGCACTTGCCGATATACTGTATCTGTGAACTATGATTTGTCTTTATATATCCCCAAGAAATACAAGAATAAGTTTGAAGAAGGCGTGGGATAAAATTCGAAACTACGGGGCATATTTTCGAACTGCTGTTACGTGAGAATATAAAAAGTTCGAAAAGTTGATGCCGAGATTTCATTCCGTCAAAGCATCTCAAAAGATGAAAAGGAACATGTTTGTGAGAGAATCGTTCCTCCCATACGTTCTCTTTTACTCGCTTTTACTCAACGAGCTTGTTCTCTCCATGCCGCTGGAGTCTCTAGTAAAGCGGAGCGGAGAAGGTGGCAGCTCTAACGTGGTGAAGCAACTAGAGGATAAGCTGATGAGAGATAGCAGTTCATCCATGAGGTAAAAAAATATGCTCCTCATCATGCTTCAAATTATTGACAATATTACTTACTGTGTTTCTCTTAGCTTCTCATCACAGGAATTGCAAAATGAGATAAAGTCATACGAAACTGAGATACAAGAAGCAAAAAGCGCTATTCCGGAAGGGGGGACTGTGCAAACAGCCACCCAAAAAAGAAAAGGGAAGCGAACTTATACGGAATTGAAAAGGGGTTGGAGACAGAGAAATCCCGAAAAATCAATTGAGCAAAGACGTAAAAGTTATGCAAAGAAGCAAACGGAAAGAGGAAAGACGTATGTTCCGCAACAAGTTCGATCAGATAAAAAAGTCACGAAAAGAGACCAAAAGAAGGAAAAGAACTATCATTCAGAAGCATCAAGGA